>NC_052149.1:226874401-227174401 GCF_902713615.1 Scyliorhinus canicula | reverse complement strand
ACAGGCTGTTAGATTGGGGACTGGCCGTACAGGCTGTTAGATTGGGGACTGGCCGTACAGGCTGTTAGATTGGGGACGGGCCGTACAGGCTGTTAGATTGGGGACTGGCCGTACAGGCTGTTAGATTGGGGACTGGCCGTACAGGCTGTTAGATTGGGGACTGGCTGTACAGGCTGTTAGATTGGGGACCGGCCGTACAGGCTGTTAGTTTGGGGACTGGCCGTACAGGCTGTTAGATTGGGGACTGGCCGTACAGGCTGTTAGATTGGGGACTGGCCGTACAGGCTGTTAGATTGGGGACTGGCTGTACAGGCTGTTAGATTGGGGACTGGCCGTACAGGCTGTTAGATTGGGGACTGGCCGTACAGGCTGTTAGATTGGGGACTGGCCGTACAGGCTGTTAGATTGGGGACTGGCCGTACAGGCTGTTAGGGACTGGCCGTACAGGCTGTTAGATTGGGGACCGGCCGTACAGGCTGTTATATTGGGGACTGGCCGTATAGGCTGTTAGATTGGGGACTGGCCGTACAGGCTGTTAGATTGGGGACTGGCCGTACAGGCTGTTAGATTGGGGACTGGCCGTACAGGCTGTTAGATTGGGGACAGGCTGTACAGGCTGTTAGATTGGGGACTGGCCGTACAGGCTGTTAGATTGGGGACAGGCCGTACAGGCTGTTAGATTGGGGACCAGCCGTACAGGCTGCTAGATTGGGGACTGGCAGTACAGGCTGTTAGATTGGGGACTGGCCGTACAGGCTGTTAGATTGGGGACTGGCCGTACAGGCTGTTAGATTGGGGACTGGCCGTACAGGCTGTTAGATTGGGGACTGGCCGAACAGGCTGTTAGATTGGGGACAGGCCGTACAGGCTGTTAGATTGGGGACTGGCCGTACAGGCTGTTAGATTGGGGACTGGCCGTACAGGCTGTTAGAGTGGGGACTGGCCGTACAGGCTGTTAGATTGGGGACCGGCCGTACAGGCTGTTAGATTGGGGACTGGCCGTACAGGCTGTTAGATTGGGGACTGGCCGTACAGGCTGTTAGATTGGGGACCGGCTGGACAGGCTGTTAGATTGGGGACTGGCCGTACAGGCTGTTAGATTAGGGACTGGCCGTACAGGCTGTTAGATTGGGGACCGGGTACAGGCTGTTAGATTGGGGACTGGCCGTACCGGCTGTTAGATTGGGGACTGGCCGTACAGGCTGTTAGATTGGGGACTGGCCGTACAGGCTGTTAGATTGGGGACTGGCCGTACAGGCTGTTAGATTGGGGACTGGCCGTACAGGCTGTTAGATTGGGGACCGGGTACAGGCTGTTAGATTGGGGACTGGCCGTACAGGCTGTTAGATTGGGGACTGGCCGTACAGGCTGTTAGATTGGGGACTGGCTGTACAGGCTGTTAGATTGGGGACTGGCCGTTCAGGCTGATAGATTGGGGACTGGCCGTACAGGCTGTTAGATTGGGGACTGGCCGTTCAGGCTGATAGATTGGGGACTGGCCGTACAGGCTGTTAGATTGTGGACTGGCCGTACAGGCTGTTAGATTGGGGATTGGCCGTACAGGCTGTTAGATTGGGGACTGGCCGTACAGGCTGTTAGATTGGGGACCGGCTGTACAGGCTGTTAGATTGGGGACTGGCCGTACAGGCTGTTAGATTGGGGACTGGCCGTACAGGCTGTTAGATTGGGGACCGGGTACAGGCTGTTAGATTGGGGACTGGCCGTACCGGCTGTTAGATTGGGGACTGGCCGTACAGGCTGTTAGATTGGGGACTGGCCGTACAGGCTGTTAGATTGGGGACTGGCCGTACAGGCTGTTAGATTGGGGACTGGCCGTACAGGCTGTTAGATTGGGGACCGGGTACAGGCTGTTATATTGGGGACTGGCCGTACAGGCTGTTAGATTGGGGACGGGCCGTACAGGCTGTTAGATTGGGGACTGGCCGTACAGGCTGTTAGATTGGGGACTGGCCGTACCGGCTGTTGGATTGGGGACTGGCCGTACAGGCTGTTAGATTGGTGACTGGCCGTACAGGCTGTTAGATTGGGGACTGGCCGTACAGGCTGTTAGATTGGGGACTGGCCGTACAGGCTGTTAGATTGGGGACGGGCTGTACAGGCTGTTAGATTGGGGACTGGCCGTACAGGCTGTTAGATTGGGGACCGGGTACAGGCTGTTAGATTGGGGACCGGGTACAGGCTGTTAGATTGGGGACTGGCCGTACAGGCTGTTAGATTGGGGATTGGGGACTGGCTGTACAGGCTGTTAGATTGGGGACTGGCCGTCCAGGCTGTTAGATTGGGGATTGGGGACTGGCTGTACAGGCTGTTAGATTGGGGATTGGGGACTGGCTGTACAGGCTGTTAGATTGGGGACTGGCCATACAGGCTGTTAGATTGGGGACCGGGTACAGGCTGTTAGATTGGGGACTGGCTGTACAGGCTGTTAGATTGGGGACTGGCCGTACAGGCTGTTAGATTGGGGATTGGGGACTGGCTGTACAGGCTGTTAGATTGGGGATTGGGGACTGGCTGTACAGGCTGTTAGATTGGGGACTGGCCATACAGGCTGTTAGATTGGGGACCGGGTACAGGCTGTTAGATTGGGGACTGGCTGTACAGGCTGTTAGATTGGGGACTGGCTGTACAGGCTGTTAGATTGGGGACTGGCCGTACAGGCTGTTAGATTGGGGACTGGCTGTACAGGCTGTTAGATTGGGGACTGGCTGTACAGGCTGTTAGATTGGGGACTGGCCGTACAGGCTGTTAGATTGGGGACTGGCCGTACAGGCTGTTAGATTGGGGACCGGGTACAGGCTGTTAGATTGGGGACTGGCCGTACAGGCTGTTAGATTGGGGACCGGGTACAGGCTGTTAGATTGGGGACTGGCCGTACAGGCTGTTAGATTGGGGACCGGGTACAGGCTGTTAGATTGGGGACTGGCCGTACAGGCTGTTAGATTGGGGACTGGCTGTTCAGGTGTTAGATTGGGGACAGGCCGTACAGGCTGTTAGATTGGGGACGGGCCGTACAGGCTGTTAGATTGGGGACTGGCCGTACAGGCTGTTAGATTGGGGACTGGCCGTACAGGCTGTTAGATTGGGGACCGGCCGTACAGGCTGTTAGATTGGGGACTGGTTGTACAGGCTGTTAGATTGGGGACTGGCTGTACAGGCTGTTAGATTGGGGTCTGGCCGTACAGGCTGTTAGATTGGGGACTGGCCGTACAGGCTGTTAGATTGGGGTCTGGCCGTACAGGCTGTTAGATTGGGGACTGGCCGTACAGGCTGTTAGATTGGGGACTGGCCGTACAGGCTGTTAGATTGGGGACTGGCTGTACAGGCTGTTAGATTGGGGACTGGCTGTACAGGCTGTTAGATTGGGGACAGGCTGTACAGGCTGTTAGATTGGGGACTGGCTGTACAGGCTGTTAGATTGGGGACTGGCCGTACAGGCTGTTAGATCGGGGACTGGCTGTACAGTCTGTTAGATTGGGGATTGGCCGTACAGGCTGTTAGATTGGGGACTGGCCGTACAGGCTGTTAGATCGGGGACTGGCTGTACAGTCTGTTAGATTGGGGATTGGCCGTACCGGCTGTTAGATTGGGGACTGGCCGTACAGGCTGTTAGATTGGGGACTGGCCGTACAGGCTGTTAGATTGGGGACTGGCCGTACAGGCTGTTAGATTGGGGACTGGCCGTACAGGCTGTTAGATTGGGGACCGGGTACAGGCTGTTAGATTGGGGACTGGCCGTACAGGCTGTTAGATTGGGGACTGGCCGTACAGGCTGTTAGATTGTGGACTGGCCGTACAGGCTGTTAGATTGGGGACTGGCCGTACAGGCTGTTAGATTGGGGACTGGCCGTACAGGCTGTTAGATTGGGGACTGGCCGTACAGGCTGCTAGATTGGGGACTGGCCGTACAGGCTGTTAGATTGGGGACCGGGTACAGGCTGTTAGATTGGGGACTGGCCGTACAGGCTGTTAGATTGGGGACTGGCCGTACAGGCTGTTAGATTGGGGACTGGCCGTACAGGCTGTTAGATTGGGGACTGGCCGTACAGGCTGTTAGATTGGGGACTGGCCGTACAGGCTGTTAGATTGGGGACTGGCCGTACAGGCTGTTAGAGTGGGGACTGGCCGTACAGGCTGTTAGATTGGGGACCGGCCGTACAGGCTGTTAGATTGGGGACTGGCTGTACAGGCTGTTAGAGTGGGGACTGGCCGTACAGGCTGTTAGATTGGGGACTGGCCGTACAGGCTGTTAGATTGGGGACAGACCGTACAGGCTGTTAGATTGGGGACTGGCCGTACAGGCTGTTAGATTGGGGACTGGCCGTACAGGCTGTTAGATTGGGGACTGGCCGTACAGGCTGTTAGATTGGGGACTGGCCGTACAGGCTGTTAGATTGGGGTCTGGCCGTACAGGCTGTTAGATTGGGGACTGGCCGTACAGGCTGTTAGATTGGGGACTGGCCGTACAGGCTGTTAGATTGGGGACTGGCCGTACAGGCTGTTAGATTGGGGACCGGCCGTACAGACTGTTAGATTGGGGATTGGCCGTACAGGCTGTTAGATTGGGGACTGGCCATACAGGCTGTTAGATTGGGGATTGGCCGTACAGGCTGTTAGATTGGGGACTGGCCGTACAGGCTGTTAGATTGGGGACTGGCCGTACAGGCTGTTAGATTGGGGACAGACCGTACAGGCTGTTAGATTGGGGACTGGCTGTACAGGCTGTTAGATTGGGGACGGGCCGTACAGGCTGTTAGATTGGGGACTGGCCGTACAGGCTGTTAGATTGGGGACTGGCCGTACAGGCTGTTAGATTGGGGACTGGCCGTACAGGCTGTTAGATTGGGGACTGGCCGTACAGGCTGTTAGATTGGGGACAGGCTGTACAGGCTGTTAGATTGTGGACTGGCCGTACAGGCTGTTAGATTGGGGACTGGCCGTACAGGCTGTTAGATTGGGGACTGGCCGTACAGGCTGTTAGATTGGGGACTGGCCGTACAGGCTGTTAGATTGGGGACGGGCCGTACAGGCTGTTAGATTGGGGACTGGCCGTACTGGCTGTTAGATTGGGGACTGGCCGTACAGGCTGTTAGATTGGGGACAGGCCGTACAGGCTGTTAGATTGGGGACTGGCCATACAGGCTGTTAGATTGGGGACTGGCCGTACAGGCTGTTAGATTGGGGACTGGCTGTTAGATTGGGGACGGGCTGTACAGGCTGTTAGATTGGGGACTGGCCGTACAGGCTGTTAGATTGGGGACAGGCTGTTAGATTGGGGACGGGCTGTACAGGCTGTTAGATTGGGGACTGGCCGTACAGGCTGTTAGATTGGGGACTGGCCGTACAGGCTGTTAGATTGGGGACAGGCCGTACAGGCTGTTAGATTGGGGACGGGCTGTACAGGCTGTTAGATTGGGGACTGGCCGTACAGGCTGTTAGATTGGGGACTGGCCGTACAGGCTGTTAGATTGGGGACTGGCCGTACAGGCTGTTAGATGTAAAATGGTCTCCCAGGCTGTTAGGTGTAAACTGTCTCTCTGCTTCAGAGTCTGCTGCCAATTGTATATCATTTGTCTGGACACATGCATCTCGTCACCGTTAAAATCACACCATATCATGTCTTTTGAATGCTGACTACCGTTGCTAGGCAGGTTTCGACCTGTTGCTGTGCAAATTGCATCCCATCATGCCTTGTTACATTCCTGTTACTGCTGTTACTAGGCAGATTTATGACAGCTGCGACCATGAAATGCTCCCTGGGCCGCACTGTTCCATTGTCTCTCCAACTGGGGTCCACGTCCCTCAGATACTTCTTTCGTCATTCTGGTAGTCAGTATTAGGAGTATTACGGTACCTAGGTTAGGGACTGTAAGACCATTGGTGTGGGAGGTACCTGAGACAGCAAGTTCATTGGTGAAGCCTGCCTGCTGGTTCAGCCCAGCAAGGTGGAGTATAAGAGCCTGTGTCTCCCTAGCAGCTGCATTCTGTACCTGCGCTGCTGGGGGAAACATCGAGTACAATAAAGCCTACAATTGTCATCTAATCTCGCTTCTGGAGTCATTGATCGAGCATCAGTCATTCTTTCATGGGATGTGGGTGTCGCTGGCTAGGTCACCTAATTGCCCCTGAAAAGGTGGTAGTGAGCCAACATCATGAACTGCTGTAGTCCCTGTGATGTAGGTACACCCACCGTGCTGTTAGGAAGGGTGGTTCCAGGATTTTGACCCAGCGACGGTGAAGGATCGACGATATATTTTCAAGTCAGGATGGTGAGTGATTTTGGGGGGGAACCTCCAGTTGGTGGTGCGGTGTGTCAGTGGTCCTTGTTCTAGATGAAATGAAAAAATGAAATTAAAATCGCTTATTGTCACGAGTAGGCTTCAATGAAGTTACTGTGAAAAGCCCCTAGTCGCCACATTCCGGCGCCTGTTCGGGGAGGCTGGTACAGGTTGTTGGTTTGAAAGTGCTGTATAAAGAGCCTTGCCTACTTCCTGCAGTGCATCTTGTAGATGGCACACACAGCCGATGCTGTGTCGGTGGTGGAGGGAGTGAATGTTTGTGGAAGGGGTGCCAATCAAGCGGGCTGCTTTGTACAGGATGGTGTCGTGGTTCTTGAGGGTTGTTGGAGCTGCGCTCATCCAGGCACGTGGAGAGCTTGCCATTACACTCCTGACTTGTACCTTGTAGATGGTGGACACTGTGGTGTTGTGCGAAGCAAATAATGGCATGATGGGAAAACTAGTCAAGTTTCTTGGTACGATGAAATTTAAACTGACTTTGCATAACCTAAGGCACAAATACAAGCAGAAAAGGTCAACTTGACCTGAAAACCGGCTGACTCTAAACTCGGATAAAACTCAGTCGTCATAACCCAGATCAGTCTAAATACACAAGATAAGCTACAACTCGTCTCTTTGGATACTTAAACAAGTCTGCTCTGTTTCTTAAACATGCGATCAAAAGACAAGATAATGATATGAGACCCCAAGTCCTCTAAAGATCAGCAAGGTGACGCCAGTTTTATGATATTGCTTATGTTTTACTTTTGATCAAATTCCTGACCAAGCTGTATTCATGTTATCTTGATTCTATAATGTATAAATATCGTCCTATTTGTCTGTAATAGCGCAGACTTGGGACGGACCCAGAAGTTTGTATTTGACTGCTCTCCGACTCCAAGTTTCAGCCATTTCCGCATGCCATTGTAATTCGTAAATAAAGCCTTGTTTTGTTTTCTTAACGAGCGTTGTTGAATCTTTCTATCACAGTCCAGAAGCGGGAAAAATACTAACTACAACATTTGGCGCAGCGTACCCCAAATGCGTCACCTACCCACCCTTAAACACTCCCCCTTGCGAGCAAAAAGAACTATTTCTAAAACGGAACAATTCTTTATGATGGCCTTTCCCTTGTACGGAACGGGCAAGGCATCCAACGAACTGATCAACATGGCCTCAGCATTGGAACATCTGGCAAACATAACGGCAACAGAAGCCAGGGACACTGGACAGGCACTGGCCGAGGTCTCAGCTGAGCTAGTGGCTGTCCGGACCGTGGCATTACAAAATCGACTGGCTTTGGATTATCTGTTAGCCTCGCAGGGAGGAACGTGCGCTATCGTAGGTCAGGAGTGCTGTACTTACATTCCAGATGGCTCTGAAAATATCACTAACCTGGCCGACCATATTAAGAGACAGGCTGCTCAAATTCAAGAGATTGGCAGTGAATTTCACGACTATAACCCGCCGGGTTGGCTAGGGTGGTTGGGTCATGAATTATTTGATTGGATTTTTAAGGCCTTCATTCTACTACTACTAATGCTACTAGGGATAGGATTGCTTGGTTGCTTGTGTAAATGCATTTTCAATCGAATCATGCATATACCTATTTAGCTCGTTGTCATGATATGACAAAAGGAGGGAATGTGGTGTTGTGCGAAGCAAATAATGGCATGATGGGAAAACTAGTCAAGTTTCTTGGTACAATGAAATTTAAACTGACTTTGCATAACCTAAGGCACAAATACAAGCAGAAAAGGTCAACTTGACCCGAAAACTGGCTGACTCTTAACTCAGATAAAACTCAGTCGTCATAACCCCGAGCAGTCTAAATACACAAGATAAGCTACAACTCGTCTCTTTGGATACTTAAACAAGTCTGCTCCGTTTCTTAAACATGCGATCAAAAGACAAGATAATGATATGAGACCCCGAGTCCTCTAAAGATCAGCAAGGTGACGCCAGTTTTATGATATTACTTATGTTTTACTTTTGATCAAATTCCTGACCAAGCTGTATTCATGTTATCTTGATTCTATAATGTATAAATATCGTCCTATTTGTCTGTAATAGCGCAGACTTGGGACGGACCCAGCAGTTTGTATTTGACTGCTCTCCGACTCCAAGTTTCAGCCATTTCCGCATGCCATTGTAATTCGTAAATAAAGCCTTGTTTTGTTTTCTTAACGAGCGTTGTTGAATCTTTCTATCACAGTCCAGAAGCGGGAAAAATACTAACTACAACATTTGGCGCAGCGTACCCCAAATGCGTCACCTACCCACCCTTAAACACTCCCCCTTGCGAGCAAAAAGAACTATTTCTAAAACGGAACAATTCTTTATGATGGCCTTTCCCTCGTACGGAACGGGCAAGGCATCCAACGAACTGATCAACATGGCCTCAGCATTGGAACATCTGGCAAACGTAACAGCAACAGAAGCCAGGGACACTGGACAGGCACTGGCCGAGGTCTCAGCTGAGCTAGTGGCTGTCCGGACCGTGGCATTACAAAATCGACTGGCTTTGGATTATCTGTTAGCCTCGCAGGGAGGAACGTGCGCTATCATAGGTCAGGAGTGCTGTACTTACATTCCAGATGGCTCTGAAAATATCACTAACCTGGCCGACCATATTAAGAAACAGGCTGCTCAAATTCAAGAGATTGGCAGTGAATTTCACGACTATAACCCGCCGGGTTGGCTAGGGTGGTTGGGTCATGAATTATTTGATTGGATTTTTAAGGCCTTCATTCTACTACTACTAATGCTACTAGGGATAGGATTGCTTGGTTGCTTGTGTAAATGCATTTTCAATCGAATCATGCATATACCTATTTAGCTCGTTGTCATGATATGACAAAAGGAGGGAATGTGGTGTTGTGCGAAGCAAATAATGGCATGATGGGAAAACTAGTCAAGTTTCTTGGTACAATGAAATTTAAACTGACTTTGCATAACCTAAGGCACAAATACAAGCAGAAAAGGTCAACTTGACCCGAAAACTGGCTGACTCTTAACTCAGATAAAACTCAGTCGTCATAACCCCGAGCAGTCTAAATACACAAGATAAGCTACAACTCGTCTCTTTGGATACTTAAACAAGTCTGCTCCGTTTCTTAAACATGCGATCAAAAGACAAGATAATGATATGAGACCCCGAGTCCTCTAAAGATCAGCAAGGTGACGCCAGTTTTATGATATTACTTATGTTTTACTTTTGATCAAATTCCTGACCAAGCTGTATTCATGTTATCTTGATTCTATAATGTATAAATATCGTCCTATTTGTCTGTAATAGCGCAGACTTGGGACGGACCCAGCAGTTTGTATTTGACTGCTCTCCGACTCCAAGTTTCAGCCATTTCCGCATGCCATTGTAATTCGTAAATAAAGCCTTGTTTTGTTTTCTTAACGAGCGTTGTTGAATCTTTCTATCACAGTCCAGAAGCGGGAAAAATACTAACTACAACATTTGGCGCAGCGTACCCCAAATGCGTCACCTACCCACCCTTAAACACTCCCCCTTGCGAGCAAAAAGAACTATTTCTAAAACGGAACAATTCTTTATGATGGCCTTTCCCTCGTACGGAACGGGCAAGGCATCCAACGAACTGATCAACATGGCCTCAGCATTGGAACATCTGGCAAACGTAACAGCAACAGAAGCCAGGGACACTGGACAGGCACTGGCCGAGGTCTCAGCTGAGCTAGTGGCTGTCCGGACCGTGGCATTACAAAATCGACTGGCTTTGGATTATCTGTTAGCCTCGCAGGGAGGAACGTGCGCTATCATAGGTCAGGAGTGCTGTACTTACATTCCAGATGGCTCTGAAAATATCACTAACCTGGCCGACCATATTAAGAAACAGGCTGCTCAAATTCAAGAGATTGGCAGTGAATTTCACGACTATAACCCGCCGGGTTGGCTAGGGTGGTTGGGTCATGAATTATTTGATTGGATTTTTAAGGCCTTCATTCTACTACTACTAATGCTACTAGGGATAGGATTGCTTGGTTGCTTGTGTAAATGCATTTTCAATCGAATCATGCATATACCTATTTAGCTCGTTGTCATGATATGACAAAAGGAGGGAATGTGGTGTTGTGCGAAGCAAATAATGGCATGATGGGAAAACTAGTCAAGTTTCTTGGTACAATGAAATTTAAACTGACTTTGCATAACCTAAGGCACAAATACAAGCAGAAAAGGTCAACTTGACCCGAAAACTGGCTGACTCTTAACTCAGATAAAACTCAGTCGTCATAACCCAGAGCAGTCTAAATACACAAGATAAGCTAGAACTTGTCTCTTTGGATACTTAAGCAAGTCTGCTCCGTTTCTTAAACATGCGATCAAAAGACAAGATAATGATATGAGACCCCGAGTCCTCTAAAGGTCAGCAAGGTGACGCCAGTTTTATGATATTGCTTATGTTTTACTTTTGATCAAATTCTTGACCAAGCTGAATTCATGTTACCTTGATTCTATAATGTATAACTATCATCCTATTTGCCTGTAATAGCGCAGACTTGGGACGGACCCAGCAGTTTGTATTTGACTGCTCTCCGACTCCAAGTTTCAGCCATTTCCGCATGCCATTGTAATTCGTAAATAAAGCCTTGTTTTGTTTTCTTAAAGAGCGTTGTTGAATCTTTCTATCACAGTCCAGAAGCGGGAAAAATACTAACTACAACAGACACACCTTGGAGTTAGGAGGTGAGTTACTCGCTGCAGGACTCCTAGCCTCTGACTTGCCCTTGTAGTCACAGTATTTATATGGCTAGTCCAGTTCAGCTTCTGGTCAATGGTAACCCCCAGGATGTTGCTAGCGGGGGATTCAGCAATGGCAGTGCCATTGAATGTCAAGAGGAGTGGTTTCATTCTCTGTTGTTGGTGATGGTCACTGCCTGGCACTTGTGTGGTGCAAATGTTACTTGCCACTTGTCAGCCCAAGGATATTGTCCAGATCTTGCTGCATTTGGACATAGAATCATAGAATCACTAGAGTGCAGCAGGAGGCCATTCGCCCCATTGAGTCTTCACCGCCCCACTGAAACAGCACCCTATCTAGACCCATGTCCCCAACCTTTCCCAGTATACCCACCTAACGTTTTGGATGCTAACAGGCAATTCAGCACAGCCAATCCACCTAACCTGGACATCTTTGGCCTGTGGGAGGAAACCGCAGCGCCCGGAAGAAACCCACGCAGACACGGGGAGAAGTGCAAACTCCACACAGTCACCCAAGGCTGGAATTAAACCCGGGTCCCTGGCGCTGTGAGGCAGCAGTGCCAATGACTGTGCCGCCTGTGGACTGCTTCAGTATCTAAGGAGTTGCGAATGGTGCTGAACATTATGCAATCATCAGCGAACATCCCCACTTCTGACCTTATGATGGAAGGAAAGTCATTGATGAAGCAGCTGAAGATGGTTGGGCCTAGGACACTACCCTGAGGAACTCCTGCAGTGATGTCCTGGAACTGAGATGGTTGACCTCAACAACTACAACCCTCTTCATTTGTTCCAGGTATAACTCCAACAAAGGGAGAGTTTTCCCCTGACTCCCCATGACTCGAGTTTAGCTAGGGCTCCTTGATGCTATACTCAGTCAAATGCTGCATTGATGTCAAAGGCAGTCACTCTCACCTTACCCCTGGAGTTCAGTTCTTTTGTCCTTTTGTCCATGTTTGAACTGAGGCTGTAATGAGGTCGGGAGCTGAGTAACCCTGGCGGAATCCAAACTGATTGCCCATGACCAGGTCATTGCTGCTTGATAACCCCTCCCATCACTTTACTGATGATCAAGGATAGACTGATAGGGTGGTAATTGACTGGGTTGAATTTTCCTTGCTTTTTGTGAACAGGACGTGCTAGGAAAATTGTTGATATTGCCGGGTAGATGCCAGTGTTGTAGCTGTACTGGAACAGCTTGGCTAGGGGTGCGGCAAAGTCTGGAGCACAAGACTTCAGTACTATTGCTGGAATGTTGTCAGGGCCCAAAGCCTTTGCAGTATCCATTCCTTCAGCTGTTTCTTGATACCACCTGGAGTGAATCGGCTTGGCCTCTGATACTGACACTGTCACTAGGGCATTAGCTGCACTCTCACTGGGCTGCAGGATCCACACACACTGACTCTCACTGGGCTGCAGGATCCACACACACTGACTCTCACTGGGCTGCAGGATCCACACACACTGACTCTCACTGGGCTGCAGGATCCACACACACTGACTCTCACTGGGGTCCCACACACACTGACTCTCACTGGGCTGCAGGATCCACACACACTGACTCTCACTGGGGTCCCACACACACTGACTCTCACTGGGCTGCAGGATCCACACACACTGACTCTCACTGGGCTGCAGGATCCACACACACTGACTCTCACTGGGCTGCAGGATCCACACACACTGACTCTCACTGGGCTGCAGGATCCAAACACACTGACTCTCACTGGGGTCCCACACACACTGACTCTCACTGGGCTGCAGGATCCAAACACACTGACTCTCACTGGGGTCCCACACACACTGACTCTCACTGGGCTGCAGGATCCACACACACTGACTCTCACTGGGGTACGGTTCCCACACACACTGACTCTCACTGGGCTGCAGGATCCAAACACACTGACTCTCACTGGGGTCTGGTTCCCACACACACTGACTCTCACAAGGGTACGTGTTCCACACACACTGACTCTCACTGGGGTACGTGTTCCACACACACTGACTCTCACTAGGGTACGTGTTCCACACACACTGACTCTCACTGGGCTGCAGGATCCAAACACACTGACTCACACTGGGGTACGGGTTCCACACACACTGACTCTCACAAGGGTACGTGTTCCACACACACTGACTCTCACTGGGGTACGTGTTCCACACACACTGACTCTCACTAGGGTACGTGTTCCACACACACTGACTCTCACTGGGCTGCAGGATCCAAACACACTGACTCTCACTGGGGTACGTGTTCCACACACACTGACTCTCACTGGGCTGCAGGATCCACACACACTGACTCTCACTGGGCTGCAGGATCCACACACACTGACTCTCACTGGGGTCCCACACACACTGACTCTCACTGGGCTGCAGGATCCACACACACTGACTCTCACTGGGGTCCCACACACACTGACTCTCACTGGGCTGCAGGATCCACACACACTGACTCTCACTGGGCTGCAGGATCCACACACACTGACTCTCACTGGGCTGCAGGATCCACACACACTGACTCTCACTGGGCTGCAGGATCCAAACACACTGACTCTCACTGGGGTCCCACACACACTGACTCTCACTGGGCTGCAGGATCCACACACACTGACTCTCACTGGGGTACGGTTCCCACACACACTGACTCTCACTGGGCTGCAGGATCCAAACACACTGACTCTCACTGGGGTCTGGTTCCCACACACACTGACTCTCACAAGGGTACGTGTTCCACACACACTGACTCTCACTGGGGTACGTGTTCCACACACACTGACTCTCACTAGGGTACGTGTTCCACACACACTGACTCTCACTGGGCTGCAGGATCCAAACACACTGACTCACACTGGGGTACGGGTTCCACACACACTGACTCTCACAAGGGTACGTGTTCCACACACACTGACTCTCACTGGGGTACGTGTTCCACACACACTGACTCTCACTAGGGTACGTGTTCCACACACACTGACTCTCACTGGGCTGCAGGATCCAAACACACTGACTCTCACTGGGGTACGTGTTCCACACACACTGACTCTCACTGGGCTGCAGGATCCAAACACACTGACTCTCACTGGGGTGTGGGTCCCACACACACTGACTCTCACTGGGCTGCAGGATCCACACACACTGACTCTCACTGGGCTGCAGGATCCACACACACTGACTCTCACTGGGCTGCAGGATCCACACACACTGACTCTCACTGGGCTGCAGGATCCACACACACTGACTCTCACTGGGGTACGGGTCCCACACACACTGACTCTCACTGGGCTGCAGGATCCACACACACTGACTCTCACTGGGGTATGGGTCCCACACACACTGACTCTCACTGGGGTACGTGTTCCACACACACTGACTCTCACTGGGGTATAGGTTCCACACACACTGACTCTCACTGGGGTACGGGTTCCACACACACTGACTCTCACTGGGGTACGGGTTCCACACACACTGACTCTCCCTGGGGTACGGGTCCCACACACACTGACTCTCACTGGGGTACGGGTCCCACACACACTGACTCTGAATGGGGTACGGGTTCCACACACACTGACTCTCACTGGGGTACAGGTCCCACACACACTGACTCTCACTGGGGTACGGGTCCCACACACACTGACTCTGAATGGGGTACGGGTTCCACACACACTGACTCTCACTGGGGTACAGGTCCCACACACACTGACTCTCACTGGGGTACAGGTCCCACACACACTGACTCTCACTGGGGTACAGGTCCCACACACACTGACTCTCACTGGGGTACGGGTTCCACACACACTGACTCTCACTGGGGTACGGGTCCCACACACACTGATTCTCACTGGGGTACAGGTCCCACACGCACTGACTCTCACTGGGGTACGGGTCCCACACACACTGATTCTCACTGGGGTACAGGTCCCACACACACTGACTCTCACTGGGTACGGGTTCCACACACACTGACTCTCACTGGGGTACGGGTCCCACACACACTGACTCTCACTGGGGTACAGGTTCCACACACACTGACTGTCACTGGGGTACAGGTTCCACACACTGACTCTCACTGGGGTACTGGTCCCACACACACTGACTCTCACTGGGGTACGGGTCCCACACACACTGACTCTCACTGGGGTACGGGTTCCACACACACTGACTCTCACTTGGATACAGGTTCCACACACACTGACTCTCACTGGGGTACAGGCTCCACACACACTGACTCTCACTTGGATACAGGTTCCACACACACTGACTCTCACTGGGGTCTGGGTCCCACACACACTGACTCTCAGTGGGGTACAGGTTCCACACACACTGACTCTCACTGGGGTACAGGTCCCACACACACTGACTCTCACTGGGGTCTGGGTTCCTCAGGAACTGAATCTCACTGGAATGTGGTCGAGTGGCAAATGGATCTATTGTTTGGATTTGTTTATTGTTACGAATACCGAGGTACAGTGAAAACTATTTTTCCACGAACAGCTCAAACACATAATTTAGTACATGTAAATAAAATAAAATAAAAAGAAAATTCATAAGGGCAACACAAAGTACACAATGTAAATACATAGACACCGCCATCGGGTGAAGCATACAGGGGTGTAGTTTCAATCAGGTCAGTCCATAAGAGGGTTGTTTAGAACAGGCATTGTCAAACTCGGGACCGTGACCCGCGGGAGGATTGCAGGCGGGTGTTGGGAGGGTCGCGGAGCCATCCGTCACCGCGATCTTGATCGTGCAAATCTGCGCGCAACAGTCGCAGCAGCCAGCTATTAATAACGCCGGCTGCAAACGGCCTTCTAAATGGCCACGAACATGTAAAATAAAAGTTCGGCCGCACAGCACATGCGTGCCGGATCATCGGAGTGCATGCGCAAAACAATGCGCATGCGCACCGATGATCGTACACGCATGCACGATCATCGGTACACAGTGTGGCCGCTTTTTTTAAAGTTCGGTGGGGTGGGGGGTTTACTTTTTTTTTACAAGTTCGGTGGGGTTACATGATGAAACTTTACAGGAAAAAAATGCAGAACTTTGGCAGATGGAGACTCCATACTTTCCGACACCGGAAGGCTTCACCTTCATCCAACAGGTTCCATTGGAGGAGCGTGTACGAGGGCCAAAGGGACCCAAAACCATTTCCTCCATTTTTGTCAGCAGCAAACAAGGTAAGAGAAAATAGTGGGTCGTGCAGATCGGCCGGCGTGGGTCACGAAGGTTGGCCGGTTGGTAAAAATGGGTCCCCAGAAAAAAAATTTGAAGACTTCTGTATCTCCTGCCCGATAGAAGAAGTTGGAAGAGTGAATAAACTGGGTGGGAGGGGTCTTTGATTATGCTGCCCGCTTTCCCCAGGCAGCGGGAGGTGTAGATGGAGTCAACGAATGGAGGCAGGTTTGTGTGATGGACTGGGCTGTGGTCACGACTTTCTGAAGTTTCTTGTGGTCTTGGGCCGAACAGTTGCCATACCAGGCTGTGATGCAGCCAGATAGGATGTTTGTTATGGTGCATCTGTAAATGCTGATAAGAGTCAACATGGACATACCGAATTGGCTTAGTTTCCTAAGGAAGTATAGGCACTGTTGTGCTTTCTTGGTGGTAGCGTCGATGTGAGTGGACCAGGACAGATTTTTGGCGATGTGCACCCCTAGGAATTTGAAACTGTTAACCATCACCACCTTGGCCCCATTGATGCTGACAGGGGTGTGTACAGTACTTTGCTTCCTGAAGTCAATGACCAGCTCCTTAGTTTTGCTGGCATTGAGGGAGGGATTGTTGTTGTTACACCACTCATTGGTGGGAGGTCTGGGCAGGCTGGGTGAGCGGGAGTGTTTTTTGACAGATGTGCTGACGTTGAAAGATTGTTGGTTCGTTCTCCGACTGATCTGACATTCCAACGAGTGATTGCAAGTCGCCAGGAAGCTGCCTGACTTGGGAGGTAATGAGTCCAGCTTTCCAATTTAACAGGAGGGGCACTGTGGAGAAACATATTTTACATTTGAAATTATTGATAATGAGATTTTGTTTTTGCAAATTAAAGACATGATTCCTGCTGGGGAAGTAGATGAGCGATTGCGAGCAGCTTGAGAGCGGCAGGCAGATGCTGATAGACCCGACACTCTGGAATCACTGAGCTTTCACACATCAGCGAGCGCACGCAATAATGATGCTGGAAATGACAGGCTCTTCATTCAAGCTGAGGATCCGTGCATTTGCAACAACAACAACAACAACATTTGTTGATATAGCACTTTCTTATGTTGCAAACTGCCCGTTTCACTGGAACGTTATTGAGCAAAATTTGAAGTTGAGCTACTGACATATTAGGCCTGGTGATCGAGTGTCACCGGGGAGTAGAGTGTTATATTACGATATGTAATATATTTATTACTCTCTTAATCAAACTGAATTGTTAAAGGATAGCCGTAATCTTCCAGTATCGATTAAGTAATTTATTGAGTAATACAAACTAATCTCGTGAGTTCTTTTTACTTAATACTAAATGGACGAGGGAGTCGAGGGTTACAGGGAGCAGACAGGAGAGAGAAGGTGAGACCGCAATCAGATCAACCATGTTCTGACTCTGAGCCTCTGAATTACTAGTTCAGAG
This sequence comes from Scyliorhinus canicula, assembly GCF_902713615.1. NCBI lineage: Eukaryota > Metazoa > Chordata > Chondrichthyes > Carcharhiniformes > Scyliorhinidae > Scyliorhinus > Scyliorhinus canicula. The sequence continues at coordinate 227,156,751 of NC_052149.1, read as the reverse complement.
AGTGATGATAATGAAACACCATCATCCAAGTTCCCGCTTGCAGCCCCCGTACTGTGTCCCCTACTTCCAATGGCTCCCATTTCAAAATTCTCATCCTTCTGATCAAATCCCTCACGGACCCGGCCTCGTCTCTGTCAGCTCTAACCCGTAGATTTCTGTGCTGCTCAATTCTGGCTCTTCCACATCCTGCTTTTAATGGCTCCTCCACTGGTGGCCATAGTTCAGAGGTTAAGAGTGTTATGGGCCAGGATTTAGAGAATCCCAAAGTGTATCATGGAGTTCACCTGACCCGCAACTTTTACTAGATTGCGGTAAGGGGAGCACGCAGCCCACTCTACAGGTGTGGAACAGCAGGAATGGAAAAGTATTTTTTAAAGCAAAACAATGCTTATTCTATGAACTCAAGTTAACCTTTTTAAAACATACAGTGAACATCTTAGCAACCATCATTTCAAATACAACCCCCAAAGAATACAACACTAGGTAATGCTTAATGACTTCCCAAACAACATCCAGAAGACAGAAGAAACACCTTTTAACAGAAGCACAACTGCGAGGCCCGTTAATTCCCCGAGATAAAAGCCAGCCCAAGCGGGAGCCGGCATCTCGGGATGGTCCCGGCTGGGACTTGGAGTCTTTCCGAAGTTGCTGTATTTCCAAACTGGGAGTAGGAAATAAACTACTTTTGACTTACTTTTCCGAGGCTCCTCATTGACGACAATACTTTCCTAAGAGGACACTCATGAAGCAGATGGGTCCCCACATCAATCGACAATGGTTTCAGGGTCATCATGACCGAGACTAGCTTTAAATTCCAGATTTATTCGTTGAATTTAAGTTCCACCAGATGCCTTGTTAAAGGGAGCATTGGGTCAACATAGACAGTTTCCATTTTAATTAGCGATGTAATTCAACTGTAAAAATTAAAGGCAGAATATATAAAAGAGTGTTGAATTCCACATGCCTGCTCAAATCCAATTATTTTCCGCCCTTCTTTATTCTTTCATGGGATGTGGACATCAATGCATTTGTGGCTCCCCCTTAATTACCCTTGAATTCTCAGAGGACAGTCAAGAGTCAACCTGTGGCTCCAAAGTCACATGTTGGCGAGATCATGGGACAGCAGAATTTCTTCCCTCAAGGACATTAGTGAACCAGATGGGTTCTTCCAACAATCAATGACTGTTTTCACGGCCACCATTACTGAGACTAGCTTCATATTCTTGATTATTCTTCATTAATTGAAATTGAATTCCACCATGAACCCAAGTCCCGCAACCATTGGCCTGGATCCCTGGATTCCAATCCAGTGATGGACCATCCTCTTCCCAAGCCTCCGTTGAATTCTCCGCTTGGAGTATTGTGAGCAGTTTTGGGCCCTGTATCTAAGGAAGGATGTGCTGGCCTTGGAAAGGGTCCAGAGGAGGTTCACAAGAATGATCCCTGAAATGAAGAACTTGTCGTATGAGGAACGGTTGAGGACTCTGGGTCTGTACTCGTTGGAGTTTAGAAGGATGAGGGGGAATCTTATTGAAACTTACAGGATACTGCAAGGTCTGGATAGAGTGGACGTGGAGAGAATGTATCCACTTGTACAAAAAACTAAAACCAGAGGACACAATCTCAGATTAAAGGGGCGATCCTTTAAAACTGAGATGAGGAGGAATTTCTTCAGCCAGAGGGTGGTGAATCTGTGGAACTCTTTGCCGCAGAAGGCTGTGGAGGCCAATTCACTGAGTGTCTTTAAGACAGAGACAGATAGGTTCTTGATTAATAAGGGGATCAGGGATTATGGGGAGAAGGCAGGAGAATGGGTATGAGAAAATATCAGCCATGATTGAATAGCGGAACAGACTCGATGGACCACGTGGCCTAATTCTAATCCTATGTTTTATGGCCTTATGCTCTGGGTTTGTGTGCAGTGACCTGTGTGATTGAACGAAAGAAAGAAATTGTCCATGATTTCCAGTCAGTTTGAGTTTCGACAGTTCCCATTACTTTACCCAAGAGTTTGTAATCTCTTCCACTTAGTCTACACAAGTGATTACTCGCTGAAAACCCTCAGCTACTTAGCTGCAGAGGTGTGACTCTATAGCAGTGTTGACTCAAAGGTGTTGCCTTGAAAGGCCCTTGGATTACCACAGAGTGCTTGACATGTCCCGTTTGACCCCCAAGATGTGTGTTTGACCTCATATTTGTACCACCACTGAGATTGCCTATTTCCACCTCTGTGACATTCCTCCACCTGTGCTGCTGAACCCCTCGCTCCTGTCTTCGTTATCTCTCCACCTGATTATTTGAATTTATTCCTGGCTGGTTTCCCATATTCTATCTTCTGTAAACTTGAGGTTGACCAAAAACTCTGCAGCCTGTGTCTTAATGCGCACCTGGTTCTGTTCCCCTATTGCCTCTGTTCTCGCTGACCAACATTGGTTCACAGTTGCCTCTGTTTGGATGATGCAACGTTCCACACCAGCACTTCCAATGTCTTCCATTTTCCTCAACTGAGTATTATGTTTGTCTGGGCCCATAACCATATCTGTTCCACTTGTCACACTTCCCCTCTCACCTCATCACCTCCCTCCTCGAACCATGAGAGGGTTCCTCATTTCCTCACCTCCCAACCCACCAGCCTCAACATTCAAAGGATCACCCTCCACCATTTTCACTACCTAGCCTAAAGCCACTATCGAACACATTTTCCCCTCTCCTTTTGGCATTCCCTTCCCGACACCCCATCCCCTTCCCACAGCGCCCATCCATGCAAGCACGGGAGATGCAATGCCTTCCCTTCTTCTTTCTCACTGTCCAATGCTCTAAACACTCCTTCCAAGTGAGACAGTGATTGACTCTGGCTTCTTTCAATTCATTAAACTGTATTCACTGCTCAGGATGTGGCTTTCTCTACATCAGGGAGACCAAAAGCAGATTGGGTGACCACATTGTGGAGTATCTGCATTAGGTCTGTATCAGAGCTTCCTGCCATTTTAATTTTCCATCTTGCTCTCCCACCGACTTCTCAGTCCTTGGCCGACTACACTGTACCAATGGAGCACTCTTCTAAATTTAACAGCTTTCTGGACTCAACAGTGAGTTGAACAATTTCAGATCAGAAGCACTGTCCATGTTTTTCCAGAAAGAAAATTTGGCTATTGCACCTTCTCTAAACCCACCTTTTGTTGCTGAACGTGACCCATTACCATCTCCCTTTACCTTGCGCCATCATCACTTTTGAGGACATGAGGAGTCTGCAAAGGGATATCAATGGTTTAAGTGTTGGGACAAAAGTTTGGCAGGTGTACTATAATGTGGGAAAGTGTGAACTCATCCACTTGTGCAGAAAGAATAGAAAAGCAATATATTAGAGAGAGACTGCGGAACTCTGAGATACCGAGGGACCTGGGTGTTCTTAGTGCAAGAATCACAAAGTGTGCAAGAACAGCAAGTGATTAGGAACGGAAATGGAATGTTGGTGTTCAATGCAAGGAGAATGGAATATAAAAGTAGGAATGTTTTGCTACAGTTGTGCAGGGCACCGGCGAGACCTCATTTGGAGACCGTGTACAGATTTGGCCTCTTACTTAAGAAAGGATAGAATTTCATTTGAAGCAATTCAGAGAAGGTTCACTCAACTGATTCCTCGGATGAAGGTGTAATCTTATGAGGAAAAGTTGGGCCTGGAAATATTTAGAATTAGGAAGAAGGTGCTGAAAATATCGAAACATGTAGGAGCCCGAGGGGACTTCACAGAGTGGATGCTGAGAAGATGTTTCCCCCTTGTGGGAGAGACACAAACTAGGGGCCGCAATTTAAAAGTAGGGGGTTTCCTATTTAAGATGAGGAGAATTTCTTTCTCCCAGAGTGTTGCACGTTTTGCTATGGGTGTAAAACGCGTTTATTGGGGTGTATTAACTTGCCTCTGTTAAAGGCCGTGTGCTTAACACCACTAGGCTCTGTCTATGTATCTTTCAGCTCAGGAGTCGCCAGTTGCCGTATAGACAACTCACATATATCTCAAGGTCAGGTTCAAAGTAATAAAACGATACACCGATTAGTAAGTTCCAAACGATCAATATTTATTATACAATTATAATAAATACGCATGCACACACTAAGGGACTAAGCTATGACTAAACTAAGCAAACAGAATACTTAACTACACAGGAACAGGCAAGGTCAGGGAGCGAGGCCTTCGTCCCGGTCTTGGTCTGCAACCTTCAGAAAGCGTGCTGGTCACTGGGGGTCTAGCGGGCTTGGTTCGCGTAGCGAGCGTCGTATTGGCACTTACGGTTCGGCGGCTGGTGCTCAACGGCTGGAGTCAGGATACACGTTCAAGGTCTTGGTCAAAGCCGGAGCACGAAACAACAGACAGGACCATGTGTGGGGTCTATTTTTATAGGGGTCCCCAATGTCCTTCCCTTTTCCTGGGCGGGCTTTACCTTCAGGTATCGATTGGATCGCTTCCAATCGATATCTTTTGAATTCCTCCAATGTGAGGGTCTTTCTCGATGGTGGGGGCGGTTTCTATAGTGGATACTTCTGGTGCCGCTCTGTCTGGACATCCACTTAAAGTATCTTATTCAAACCCAAATGTTGCCATTGTGTGTGCCTAGATCTGGACTGCCTCATTAGTATGTAAAACGTTCTGCCATTATCACCTTTGGTTGGAGATCTTCCACCTGGCCAGAAACTGGTTTTGCTGCTTGCAAAATGCTAATGAGTGTTTGCAGGCTGTTTGCCTTGGCTAAACTGTTTTTCCCTGCAGTCTTAGCGATTCTCCATTTTGTTTGGTTCAGTGTCCATTTTAGGTGGCTACAGTGGCTACAAGAGGAACATTAGTCTGTGGAATTTTCTTCTCCAATGAGCAGTGGCGAAAGGATTGCTGAATATTTTAAAGACTGAGTGTAATTATGTACTTTCACGGACTTCATTCTCGAGCACAAAAGATATTTATTAATAAGAATGGTGAAGCAGCCTCATGGCTGTAGCTGGCTCCCCAAAACGTCTCTGCCTCAGAGCCTGTCTCGATGGGGTCATTCCGCACTCTGACCTCCTAGTTGGGTCACCCAGGCCAGGTGACCTTTGATCTGCTGTGTTGCCTATAAAAGGACAATCATCACATTCCTCGCCCATTTACTCCTCTATACAATCTTCAGTAACTAGTTCACTCACGAAATACTAACTAAACATAATGTACATGAGTTGGACAATTATCAATAGAGTCTCTGAGGGGTTTTTCTGTTCCCGGTAAAGTGGTGTAATTCTGTTGTCTGCGATGCTTCCACAGGATTGACATTAACAGGAACTGTAATAACGGGCACCTCTCCTGGCACTGGCGATTCAGCATTACTTGCTTCCACGGAGATATCAATTCTGTCCATAACAGGTCGATCAGACACTACGATGTTTATGGTTCAAACGTATTTCTTGATGGCAACACTGACTCTGGAGCATCTCTCTACTCCTCAAATGGTCCACGTGTTTACGGGCAATCCGCCCCGCCGCATCCTCTCGGTACGACAGGAATCCGATCTTAGAGACAAAATAATTCTGGGTCTCCAACTTGATCCACAACCGAAGTTTCTCAGCAATAAGGCTTAATTTAATATAAATTATCATGCTGTACGTATTGTTGCAGTTGGCACAGTTGACGGTGTGCGTATTGTTGCAGTTGGCACAGTTGACGGAGTGCGTATTGTTGCAGTTGGCACAGTTGACGGTCTGCGTATTGTTGCAGTTGGCATGGTTGACGGAGTGCGTATTGTTGCAGTTGGCACAGTTGATGGTGTGCATATTGTTGCAGTTGGCACAGTTGACGGCGTGCGTATTGTTGCAGTTGGCACAGTTGACGGTGTGCGTATTGTTGCAGTTGGCACAGTTGACGGTGTACGTATTGTTGCAGTTGGCACAGTTGACGGAGTGCGTATTGTTGCAGTTGGCACAGTTGATGGTGTGCGTATTGTTGCAGTTGGCACAGTTGATGGTGTACGTATTGTTGCAGTTGGCACAGTTGACGGTGTGCGTATTGTTGCAGTTGGCACAGTTGACGGTGTGCGTATTGTTGCAGTTGGCACAGTTGACGGTGTGCGTATTGTTGCAGTTGGCACAGTTGACGGTGTGCGTATTGTTGCAGTTGGCACAGTTGACAGTGTTGACTAGTTTCTCGATATCAGCATCAATACCAGGTCACTACACATAACTCCAGAGCAGCATCTTCACCTTAGAGGTGCCAGGAGTGTGCTGTGTAATTCAGTTAGGAGCAGCTCTCTGCCTGGTACAGGAATGACTACTCTCGCTCTCCAGAACATGATGCCATCCTGACTACTCAATTTGTTCTGGTGGGTATAGAATGGTTTCATTTCCTTAGAAACTGGCTCATTTACCCATCCTGTAAGTATTTTGTCGCTTACTTTGGACAGAGGTGGATCTCGATTGGTCCAGTTCTTCATCTGTTTCGCCGAGGCTGGTAATATGTCCAAAAGATTTATTGTCATGTTGATTCATTGTGGTACTGGAGTGCAGGTGGTACTTTCTTGCAAGGATAGGCAGCTAAGAGCATCCACATTCGCTACGTGTGTTCCAGATCAGTGCTTGAAAATATATTCATTGCTGTCAGAGTTAACGTCCATTATTGGATTCTTACTGAGGTGAACTTACTGAAGAGACCCAAGAGCGGTTTGTGGTCAGAGACGATGGTGAAGTGTCTGCCATGTAAGCACTGGTGGAATTTCTTGACATCAAAGACAATTGATAGTCCTTCCATCTCGATTTGTGAGTAGCCTTTTTCGGCCTCTGAAAGGGTTCTTGACACACACCCTGTCGGCCTTTCAGAGCCGTCGTCCATCTTGTGGGACAACACGGCACCAACATCATATGGAGAGGTGTCACAGGTCAACATCAGTGCTTTAGATGGGTCAATGTGTACTAACAGGTTTGAGGGATGCAGCAATTGCTTTACTCTGTTGAAAGCTACCTCCTGCAGAACTTTCCAAGACCAACGATGCTGTTTCTTCAGCAGAATATGGAAGGGGGCCAATGCTATCGGTAAGTTCGGAAATAAAACGTCTGTAGTAGTTTATCATCCCCCAAAAATATTTGAATTGTTTTGTTTGTGAGTGCAGACGCATTCTTTATTGCCTTGACCTTGTCTTCGAAAAATAGTAATCTTCTATTGTCACAAGTATGAAGTTACTGTGAAAAGCCCCTAGTTGCCACATTCCGGCGCCTGTTCGGGTAAGCTGATACGGGAATTGAACCTACGCTGTTGGCTTTATTCTGCATTACAAACCAGCTGTCTTAGCCTACTGAGCTAAACCTGTTATTCTTGTGCATCTATACGGTGCCCCAGGCAGGTCACCTTAGTGGCTTGAAAGGTACACTTCTCTATCTTGAGGAACATTCTCGCTTCCGGAAATCACTTTAACACCTCTTCTAAGTTTGCACAATGCTTGGCCTTTGTCGACCCAGTTATAAGGACATCATCAAGGTATACTACAACACACAGTATCCCTTTAGTAGACTCTCCATTGTCCTTTGGAATATTGAACATGCTGACATGCCAAAAGGCTGCATATTTCCTGGAATAGGCATTTGTGTGTGTTTATCGTGATATATCCTCAGGAGGCGTAATCTAATTCAAGTTGCTGGTACGTGTGACTCATATCCAGTTTTGTGTAAGGTTTACCTCCTGTCAGCTTTGCATACAGGTCTTCGATTCTAGGGATTGGATATTCACCCAGTTTAGAGCCAAATATTGATGGTCTTGTCCGGTTTCAATACGGGAACTATAGGTGCTGCCCATTCCGAGAACTGAACTGGTTAAACAATGCCTAGTTCTTCCAAACTGTTCAACTCAGTATCCATTTTCTCTTGTAAGGCATATGCCACCGAAATAGCCCTAAAGAATTGGGGAGTCGCCTCTGGATCCACATAAATCTGAACTTGTAGCTCTTTAATTTCTCCTAATTGATCACAGAAGATGCTCTCAGTATTTTCTGACCAGTTTGGGCAGTTTCCCTTACTGTGCATGAAAAATCTCGGACCAATTCAATGTGATTTATTTAAGCTAATGATAGCTGAGAAGGCTTGGTCCTTCACCCTGGGAGCTGGGTAGACTGTTGTCCATAGCTTACAGGTACCACTGTGGTGCTTTTTATCTTCATTGCGTCTCCCATATAAGTCTTCAATTGGCAGAAGTAATCTTTAAGTTCAGTGGTTGAGGGCAGCACGGTGGCCTCACGGCGCCGAGGTCCCAGGTTCGATCCCGGCTGCGGGTCACTGTTCGTGTGGCGTTTTCACATTCATAAAATTTACAGTGCAGAAGGAGGCCATTCGGCCCATCGAGTCTGCACCGGCTCTTGGAAAGAGCACCCTACCCAAGGTCAACACCTCCACCCTATCCCCAGAACCTAGTAACCCCACCCAACACTAAGGGAAATTTTGGACACCAGGGCAATTAATCATGGTCAATCCACCTAACCTGCACATCTGCACAGGGGCAGCAGGGTAGCATGGTGGTTAGCATAAATGCTTCACAGCTCCAGGGTCCCAGGTTCGATTCCCGGCTGGGTCACTGTCTGTGTGGAGTCTGCACGTCCTCCCCCTGTGTGCGTGGGTTTCCTCCGGGTGCTCCGGTTTCCTCCCACAGTCCAAAGATGTGCGGGTTAGGTGGATTGGCCATGCTAAATTGCCCGTAGTGTCCTAATAAAAAAAAGTAAGGTTAAGGGGGGGGGGGTTGTTGGGTTACGGGTATAGGGTGGATACGTGGGTTTGAGTAGGGTGATCATGGCTCGGCACAACATTGAGGGCCGAAGGGCCTGTTCTGTGCTGTACTGTTCTATGTTCTTTGGACTGTGAGAGGACACCGGAGCACCCGGAGGAAACCCACGCACACACGGGGAGGATACGCAGACTCCGCACAGACAGTGACCCGAGCCGGAATCGAACCTGGGACTCTGGAGCTGTGAAGCAATTGTGCTATCCACAATGCTACCGTGCTGCACCCATTCTCCCCGTGTTTGTGTGGGTTATGCCCCCACAACCCAAAAATGTGCAGGCTAGGTGGATTGGCCACACTAAATTGCCCCTTAGTTGGAAAAAATGAATTGGGTACGCTAAATTTAAAAAAAAAAGTTGAGTGGTTGGACTCCCTGTCTGAGATGCTGAAATGTATGTTTAGTCTGTAGACTGAAACCGTCACGGTGTCTGATGCCCCTGTGTCCACCTCCACCTTTAGACGCTTCCTATTTACCTGAAGCCCTCAGTAAGAGTGTAGATCAATGTCTGGCCTGTGTTTAGATTAAACAGAGAGTCAATACCAGAATCACGGGTGCTAAGCTCTTCCACATTGTAACATCTTGGTTGATCGATTACTCGGAGACCCTGATTATCTCTTCACTGCTTTATTGAATGTCCTCTTTTGAGGCAATAAAATCACTCAGCTCCTTAAACCGGCATGATTCAGGAGTACGGTTACGTCCATCCACATTGGGAACATTCCCCTTAAAGCATTATTGACTGATTGCCTTTCTGTACTTTGCTTTCCCTGGTGGCTGAAATTGTTTCCCACTTCACGGCTACTTCGGCAGATTCGGTGCTATGGCTGGCTGCAGGTTCCCACCTGAACTGGTGAACGACACCATTTTGTGCACCCTGCAGCTCTTCAGCACCTCTTTCAGTGCTTTCCATGGCCAGCGCGATCTCCATTGCTGGTTTAAAATTTATGTCGACCTCTGCAAGCAATCTGAGTTGAATAGTGTCGTTGTTCGCGCCACAGTCTAACCTATCCCATGACATGCCATTTAAGACCGTTCAGTCCCCCGAGCCTTCTCCGCCATTCAATAGGATCATGGCTGATCCAACATTCCTCATGTCGACTTTTCTGCCCTTTCCCTGTAATCCTCGTTTCCCTTACTGATCAAGAATCCATCCATCTCAGCCTTAAATATACACAAGGAGATTGCCCCCACATCTCTCGGCGGTAAGGAGTTCCAAACGCTCACAGCCTCCTGAGAGAATAAATTCCTCCTCATCTTGTTCTGTTCTACATTGTGGCTGTAGTACAGCTGCACACAGAACATCTAGTTCTTTGACTAGTAAGATAGTTTTATTACGAGATGAAAACATGGCAAGACAAGTAGCGAACTGTGATACAAACGGTAACAAAATAGATAAATACTGTGAATTCTCCTGGAACTATTTAGAGTGCGACTGTCCTCTAGTATGACTTACTACCAACTGCCGGATATCTTGAGTCACATGGTAGATCTCTATCGCCACCAGCTGGTTGGAGGTTGCATCGATCACTATGTACATTGATAGACAACTGATAGACATTGGTATACAAAACTGTTCACAGGCATATCACCACAAATCCCAGTCTTAAATTGGCACCCTTTATTCTGAGACTATGCCCTCTGGTCCTAGAGTCGCCCATGAGGGGAAATATCCTCTCAGCATTTACCCTGTCAGCCCCTTATGAATCCTTTATGTTTCAATGGGATCTCATTCTTCTAAATTCCAATGAGTAGAATAGCAACCTGTTTATCCTTTGCTCATATAATAATAAATAGTAATAATAATAGTCGCTTATTGTCACAAGTAGACTTCAATGAAGTTACTGTGAAAAGCCCCTAGTCGCCACATTCCGGCGCCAGTTCGGGGAGGCCGGTACGGGAATTGAACCCGCGCCGCTGGCATTGTTCTGCATTACAAGCCAGCTGTTTAGCCCACTGTGCTAAACCAGCCCCTTGGCTATCGGGGATCATCCACATGAACCTTCTCTGAACCACCTCCTATGAAATAATATATTTACTTAAATAAGGGGACCAAAACTGCTCACAGTGTTCCAGTACCTGGTAAGTTGCAGCAAGATTTCCGTACTCTTATACTCCAACCCCCTTGAAGTTAAGGGCCAACATTCCATTAGCCGTCGTAATTACCTGCTGCACCCGTGTGCTAGCTTTCTATGTTCCGTGCACAAGTACCACAAGTCCCTTTGTGTTGCAGCTTTCTGCAGATTTTCTCCATTTAAATAAAACTCTGTTCTTTTGTTCTGCCTTCCAAAATGAACATCTTCACATTTTCCCATATTTTATAATCCATTTGCCATGTACGTAACATCAATATCTCCTTGCAAACTGTTTGTATCCCTCTTGCAATTTGCCTTTCCACCTATTTTTGCGTTTTCTGCATATTTGGCTACAGCACATTCGCTTCCTTGCTCCAAATCATTAATATATATTGTAAACAGTTGCAGTCCCAGCACTGATCCCTGTGGAATCCCACTGGTCACAGATCAGCAACCCGAGAAAGAACCCTTTATTCCCACTCACTGTTTCCTGCCCATTAACCAATTCTCTATCCATGCAAATATACTACCTCCAACACAATGGGTTCTTATCTTATCACTTAACCTTTTGTGAGGTACCTTGTTGAACGTCTTCTCGAAGTCCAAATGCAACACATCTACTGGTTCCCCTCTACTTGCTCTGGTTCAGGTTTCCTCCCAAAACTCGAATAAATTAATCAGACACAATTTCTCTTTCATGAAGCCAGGCTGACTTTGCTTTTTACATTATGAGTTTCTAAATGTGCTGCTATTATGTCCGTAAAAATGGATCCCAATGTTTTTCCAACAATATGTCTTAGGTTAATCGGCCGATAGTTACTCGCTTTTTGCCTTCCTTCCTTTTTGACGGGAGTGTCACATTCACAGTTTTCCAATCCACCGGTGCTTGTCCCGAATCCAAAGGTTTCTGGAAAATTACAACCAAGGCATCCACTATCTCTGTAGCTACTTATTTTAGGATTCTAAGACATCGGGGCCAGGAGACCTAACTGCCTTTCGCCCCATTACTTTGTCTAACGCTACTTCTCCAGTAATGGTGATGGTATTTAATTACTCTCTCGCATTCTTTATTGATGGGATGTTTGAAGTATCTTCCACTGTAAAGACAACGGATGAATAGACACCGTGTGACAATCGCCAGGCAGGAATGTTCCCTTCCAGTCGGGGAACACTCAGCAGTCAAGGGCATTCAGCCTCTGATCTCCGGGTAAGCGTTCTCCAAGGCGGCCTTCAGGACGCGCGACAACGCAGAATCGCTGAGCAGAAACTTATAGCCAAGTTCTGTACGCATGAGTGCGGCCTCAACCAGGATCTTGGATTCATGTTGCATTACATTCATCCCCCACCATCTGACCTGGGCTTGCGAAATCCTACCAACTGTCCTGGCTTGAGACAATTCACACCTCTTTAACCAGTGATTATCCCTCTCTCCAGTCGCACCGTTTCGATCTGTAAAGACTTAATTACCTGCAAAGACTCGCATTCGAAGTATCGTCTTGCGCCTTTGACTTTGTCGATAAATATGTTTCTGGAACCCACCTCTTCATTCACCTGAGGAAGGAGCTGCGCTCCGAAAGCGAGTGATTCGAAACAAACCTGTTGGACTTTAACCCGGTTTTATAAGACTTCTTACTGTAAAGACTGACAGTAAACATCTGTTTAACTCTTCTGTCATTTCCTTGTTCCCCATAACCATCAACCCAGATTCATTTTCTAAGGGACCTTTTCTAAGGGTGGCACAGTGGCACAGTGGTTAGCACCGCTGCCTCACACTGCCAGGGACCCGGGTTCAATTCCAGCCTTGCGCGACTGTGCGGAGTCTGCACGTTCTCCGTGTCCCTGCGTGGGTTTCCTTCGGGTGCTCTGGTTTCCTCCCACAGTCCAAAGATGTGCAGGTTAGGTGGATTGGCCATTCTAAATTGCCCTTAGTGTCCAAAAGTGCGGGTTAGGTTGATCGGGCATGCTAAATTGCCCCTTAGTGTCTAAAGGCTTGGTAGGGTTCCAGGGATAGGTGGAGAACGTGGGCCTGGGTGGGGTGCCCTTTCAGAGGGTCAGTGCAGACTCAATGGGCCAAATGGCCTTCTGGACTGGAGAGATTCTACGATTCTATCTTCACTTTGACCCTTTCTTCCTTTTATATATTTAAAGAAACTCTCAGTCAGTTTTTATATTCCTCACCAGATTGTCCTCGTAATTTATTTTCTCTCTCTTTATTACCTTTTTAGTTCTCCTTTGCTGGATTCTGAATTTATTCCAGTCTTCGAGGCTATTATTGACTTTTGCCTGCTTTTTATTCAACTTAATTTCTCCTTAGCTTCCTTGGTTAGCCACAGTTGGTTTATCGCTCTCTTAGAATCTTTCCTTCTTACTCGGATATATGTTTGCTGAGAGTCATGAACTTTCTCGTTATACGACTGCCACTGCTTGTTTACTGCCTTTCTTGCTAATCTATCTGCCCAGTCCACTTTAGCTAACTCTATCCCGCAGTCCGTGTCTCGGGTTTTTCCAGTCACACTGATGATAAAATAGCCAATGGAAGCGAGCGTCAGATCTTGATGTGAAGTTTGGTTTGAGATTTCTTGCTGCCAATCCTCCGCTTTGACTATCCTGTGAAAGGAGTTTACAAATGTCATCACTGTCAGTACAGCTCAGAAATTCAGAACAGACAATTATAGTTGCTGTGGAACATGCTTTCCTCTCTCGTTCATTGAGTTAGCTCAATGCAAATTACAATCCTCATTGTAATTTACTTTATTTAAGTTAAACACAGTTGTTTCTGACCCAAGTTTCTCACTCTGAAACTGAATATTAAATTCAATCATGTTATGATCACTATTTCTGAGGGGATCTTTTCCTTATTAAACCTGCCTCATCACCAGGCCCAAGATAAGCTGTTCCCTGGTTGCTCTGGGACACTATCTCTAATGCACTCGCCAAATTTGTTGTTGTAGCTACCTTTCCAACTTGATGTATATGACTGGGAAATAGAATGATTTTTCGAGAAAATACCTAGTCTGCAAAGTATAAGCACTGTTTTAGATAATGAACATAGAACATAAAGTGCAGAAGGAGGCCATTCAGCCCATCGAGTCTGCACCAACCCACTTAAGCCCTCACTTCCACCCTCTCCCCGTAACCCCTCCTAATCTTTTTGGTCACTCAGGGAAATTTATCATGGCCAATCCACCTAACCTGCACATCTTTGGACTGTGGGAGGAAACCGGAGCACCCGGAGGAAACCCACGCAGACACGGGGAGAACGTGCAGACTCCACACAGACAGTGACCCAAGCCGGGAATCGAATCTGGGACCCTGGCGCTGCGAAGCCACAGTGCTATCCACTTGTGCTACTATGCTGCAATGATTGAACTCTTGAACTTTAAGGTCATGTCTGCAAGATACTAACATTGTTTCAATGAATGCTCCATTTAAGTCCTACCCAAAGAAACATAATATGAATAAACCACTGTATTCATAGACTTTATCATAGAATTTGCAGTGCAGAAGGAGGCCATTCGGCCAATCGAGTCTGCACCGGCTCTTGGAAAGAGCACCCTACCCAAGGTCAACACCTCCACCGTATCCCCATAACCCAGTAACCCAACCCAACACTAAGGGCAATTTTGGACACTAAGGGCAATTTATCATGGCCAATCCACCTAACCTGCACATCTTTGGACTGTGGGAGGAAACCGGAGCACCCGGAGGAAACCCACGCACACACGGGCAGGATGTGCAGACTCCACACAGACAGTGACCCAAGCTGGAATCGAAACTGGGACCCTGGAGCTGTGAAGCAATTGTGCGATCCACAAGGCTACCGTGCTGAAGAGACATTTAACAAATTGCAACAAATAAATAACTATAGCGAGATTAATGCCCAACCATGATGCAAAGACGTTAGCCGTGAGAAAGCAGGTGAGAAAATAAATTGCGCTAGGGAAATATTAATTAATCTTGAGTAAATGATTAATGTTTAATTAACTAATCACCTGTTTAGTGATTGATAACCTTTGTCAACAAATCAGGAAGCCTCAGCTGAGGATTAGAACCAATGAAAAATGAACAAGGGACTAAACTATAGATAAGAATTTCCTTAAGAATAAGATAGTATGATGCATTGTTCTGTTAGAATTCTCATTTTCTGGAATTCTTGAAGCATCTGTTAAATTACTTTTCAAAATTAATTTCTTTACGTTTTTCTTTTGTTTATGTTTTAACGCTTTTTGCTATGTCTTGACAAGTTTATGTATTATTTTGATCTAAATTTTGATTTAGTTCTTGTGAAAGTGTATTAAAGTGAATATTTAGCAATAACATTTGTATTTTGGACACCTCCAATCAAGATAATAGTTGCAGGGGTTCAATTGTAAGAGGAACAGATTGAATTTTCTGTGGACGCAAACAAGGGACTGTTGACCCTTATTTGAAAAAAAAATAAAAGATCTTACAACTCTGTCTAGGTCATTTTAGTCATTTTACTCTTCTTTCTTTTATTAATGTCCGTGTTTCGCTTTCC
Source organism: Scyliorhinus canicula (assembly GCF_902713615.1). Taxonomy (NCBI): domain Eukaryota; kingdom Metazoa; phylum Chordata; class Chondrichthyes; order Carcharhiniformes; family Scyliorhinidae; genus Scyliorhinus; species Scyliorhinus canicula. Next base: position 227,141,383 of record NC_052149.1, on the reverse strand, counting down.
CTTGTGGGCCTGCTTAGGTTCCGATCGGCCCTGTTATTCTAGTTTAAACTCTCCCCAACCACATTCGCAAATACTGAAATGAAATGAAAATCGCTTATTGTCACAAGTAGGCTTCAAATGAAGTTACTGCGAAAAGCCCCTCGTCGCCACATTCCGGCGCCTGTTCAGGGAAGCTGGTACTGAAATTGAACCCACACTGCTGGCCTGCCTTACTCTGCTTTCAAAGCCAGCGATTTAGTCCTGTGCTAAACCTGCCCCTGGGACAGGGGCTCTGTCACCCTGGGACATCAGTCTCGGTCCTGCCCAGGTGTAACCCATCCAGTCTGCACTGGACCCCCCTCCCCCAGAACCGATCCCAATGTCCCAGGAATCTTGGACCATCTTTCCAGCCATGTATTCATCCCATATAGCCTGCTATTTCAACTCTGACTAGCATGGGACATTGGTAGTTACACTAGGATTACTACGTTTGAAGTCCTACTTTTCAACTTTGTCCTAACTCCCTATATTTGGCTTTTTGGACCTTATACCTTTTAAAACCCATGCCATTGGTACCGATGTGCACCACGACCACTGGCTGTTCGCCCTCCCCCTCCAGTATGTCCTGTAGCTGCTCTGAGATATCCTTGACCCTAGCACCACGGAGGCAATATGTCATCCTGGAGTCCTGTTTGCGTCCACAGAAAATTCAATCTATTCCTCTTACAATTGAACCCCTGCAACTATTATCTTCCAACATTTTACTCCTCCCCTGTGCAGCAGAGCTAACTGTGGTGCAACAAAATTGGCTGTTGCTGCTTTCCCCTGAAATGTCATTCCCCTCAACAGTCTCCAAAGTGGTATTTCTGTTTTGCAGAAGAATAGCTGCAGAAATCCCTGCACTAGTTCCTGCCTCATCCTCTTGCTCTGCCTGGTGGTCGCCCATTCCCGCCTTGCCTGTTGACTCTGAGCCTGCAGTGTGACCACCATTCCATACATGCTATCCCCGACACTCTCCACCTTGCGGATGCTCCACAGTGCCCCCAGCCACTGCTCCAGCCCCAAAATCCAGGATTCCAGGAGCTGCAGCTGGAGACACCTCCTGCACACATGCTGGCCTTGGGCACCGGAAATGCGCCTGGCTTCCCACATACAGCAGGAGGAACACACCACGGCTTTGATCTCACCTGCCATGACTTACTCCTTTGGATTAAAACATGAAGAACTCTTAAAATCAAATAATATCAATTAATTTAGGACCCTTCTTCCCTTGATCTGGATTGAGTGAGGGTACACTGGGCTGTTCCTCTGGATTGAGTGAAGGTACACTGGGCTGCTCGTCTGGATTGAGTGAACGTACGCTTATCTGCTCCTTTTAATGTTTTCCTGCTCCTCTGATCAGCAGCTCCTCACCAGATTCACTCTCTCTCTGATCTCCACTGCTCTCAACTGCAAACGTTACTTAAAGTCCCTCTTTCCCCTTTTGCTCCAAATTCCCTCAGACCTTACTTTTATTTTTAAAGCACAGAAGTATTCACCAATCAGAGAAAAGAAGGGACTGATCACCTCCTCCGTCTTTCACCTAACTCCCTGTTTCACCAAATTCCAGCTGCACTTCTGATGCAACAAGGCTGCACTCCAGTACGATCAAGGCAGCTCCTTTTATGGCCCCTATTTCAAAGCTAGTGAAACAACAGACGCTTCCACACCACCCAATCTCTGCCCCAGTCAGTGTTACAACCCTAACTTTCCAGAGGCAGCCTCTTAATTGGCCTCCTCTGGGAAGTTTGCACCCAGTGTCCCATCACATCTGGGTTCACAATCTGGAAATTAATCTGACTTTGGACCCATGGCTGTGATATAGATAACATTTGATTAATGTCATCTCCTAGTTCTGCTTTCCACCACCTGCGGGGGAAGGAACGGAATTTTCCAGATTATTCTTTCCTGTGTTGGCTCCGGGGTTATTTTCTGTTTTGTTTTTGTCCCTCTCGGAGAGTCTATGTCTGGTATTGGTATGGTAGCACAGTGGTTATGTCATTGGGCTGGTAACCTGGATACCTGGACTAATGATCCACGGACATGTTTAAATCCCACCAGGGCTTCTGGGGAATTTAAATCCAGTTAATTGAATAAAAGGCTGAAATTATAAGGCTTATTTCAGTGATGGTGGCCAAGCAATTGACATGCTCCAGTGCTGGAGATTCAGCCCCTGTTGGCGGAGCGGGAAGAATAAGAAAGAACTGAACGAATGGGAAGAGGAGAGGAGGCTATGGGACGGACTGAAACGGTGGAGAGTTTGTAAAGTTCCAGCAGGGAAGATCGGGTGAATAGTCAGTCACTTTGACTCCTTCAAGCTTGTTGGGTAATCAGAATGAAGCTGGGAAATGACGGGTGCTAATGAATTAATTTTGCAGGCAACTTCACTGCGGAACAGGATAAGAGTTGACAGATGATTTCCATTAACCACCTCCTGCATTGACTGATTTTATCAGCCTGTACAATAAGAACATTGTGCATTCACATCAGCGATATCGAATGGTGTCAGCATTTGTTCAATGAGCTGCCTGATGTATCTCTCCGTGAAAAATCAAATTGGAAATGAAGGTGAGAGGGAGGTAGACACACATAGAGACAGCGAGACACAGAGACTCACACACACACAGACACTAGAGAGCAAAAGATAGACACACATAAACACATAGAGACAGAGACACAGAGACAGATATACACACAGACACACAGACTCACACTCTCCCTCTCTCTCACCGCACCCCTCACTCACACTCTCTCCCACCCGCACCCCTCACACACACTCTCTCCCACCCCCCACCCCCCACCCTCACACTCACACCCCCCACCCTCACACTCTCTCTCTCTCTCCCACCCCCACCCTCACACTCTCTCTCCCACCCCCCACCCTCACACTCTCTCTCCCACCCCCACCCTCACACTCTCTCTCCCACCCCCCACCCTCACACTCTCTCTCCCACCCCCCACCCTCACACTCTCTCTCCCACCCCCCACCCTCACACTCTCTCTCCCCCCCCCCACCCTCACACTCTCTCTCTCTCCCCCCACCCTCACACTCTCTCTCCACCCACCCCACTCACACTCTCTCTCTCTCTCTCTCTCCCCCTCACACTCTCTCTCCCCCCTCACTCTCTCTCTCCCCCCCTCACTCCTCTCTCCCCCCTCACTCTCTCTCCCCCCTCACACTCTCTCTCCCCCCTCACACTCTCTCTCCCCCCTCACACTCTCTCTCCCCCCTCACACTCTCTCTCCTCCCCCCTCACACTCTCTCTCCCCCCTCACACTCTCTCTCCCTCCCCCTCACACTCTCTCTCCTCCTCTCTCCCCCCTCACACTCTCTCTCTCCCCCCTCACACTCTCTCTCCCCCCTCACACTCTCTCCCTGTGATGAATGGTATCGGTAACTGCTGTACCTTGCCTTTAATACATTGGCCCATTAAGACCGGGCTTGGAACCCTGGGGGGCTCCGCCCCCAGGAAACTGTATATAGGGTGATGCTCACTGGGCAGCGTGCTGTGACCACACTTCTCGGCAGCAGTCCGGTTCTCTGGTAATTAAAGCCTTTCAATTACCAATCTTCTCTCCTGTGTCGTAATTGAGAGTATCTCATGCCCCCTACCCCTCTCTCTCTCCCCCCCACCCCTCACACACTCTCTCTCTCCCCTCACCCCTCACACACTCTCTCTCTCTCTCTCCCCCACCCCTCACACACTCTCTCCCCCACCCCTCACACTCTCTCTCTCCCCCCCCCCCACCCCTCACACACTCTCTCTCTCTCCCACCCCTCACACACTCTCTCTCTCCCACCCCTCACACACTCTCTCTCTCCCACCCCTCACACTCTCTCTCCCCCCCCACCCCTCACACACTCTCTCTCTCCCCCCACCCCTCACACACTCTCTCTCTCCTCCCCCACCCCTCACACACTCTCTCTCTCCCCCCACCCCTCACACACTCTCTCTCTCCCCCCACCCCTCACACACTCTCTCTCTCTCCCCCCACCCCTCACACACTCTCTCTCTCCCACCCCTCACACACCCTCTCTCACCCCCCCACCCCTCACAAACTCTCTCTCTCTCCCCCCCCCACCCCCACACACTCTCTCTCTTCCCCCACCCCTCTCACACTCTCTCTCCCCCACCCCTCACACACTCTCTCTCTCCCCCCACCCCTCACACACTCTCTCTCTCCCCCACCCCTCACACACTCTCTCCCCCACCCCTCACACACTCTCTCTCTCCCCCATCGCTCACACACTCTCTCTCTCCTCCCATCCCTCACACTCTCTCTCTCCCCCCACACCTCACAAACTCTCTCTCTCTCTCCCCCCACCCCTCACACACTCACTCCTTCCCCCCACCCCTCACACTCTCTCCCTCCCCCCCACCCCTCACACACTCTCTCTCTCCCCTACCCCTCACACACACTCTCTCCTTCCCCCACCCCTCACACACACTCTCTCTCCCCCCACCCCTCACACACTCTCTCTCCCCCCACCCCTCACACACTCTCTCTCTCCCCACCCCTCACACACTCTCTCTCCCCACCCCTCACACTCTCTCTCTCTCCGCCACTCCTCACACACTCTCTCCCCCACCCCTCACACACTCACTCCTTCCCCCCACCCCTCACACTCTCTCCCTCCCCCCCACTCCTCACACTCTCTCTCTCTCCCACCCCTCCACACTCTCTCTCACCCCCCACCCCTCACAAACCCTCTCTCTCTCCCCCCACCCCTCACACACTCTCTCTCACCCCCCATCCCTCACACACTCTCTCTCTCCCCCCACCCCTCACACACTCTCTCTCTCCCCCCACCCCTTGCACACTCTCTCTCTCTCCCCCCACCCCTCACACACTCTCTCTCTCCCACCCCTCACACACCCTCTCTCTCCTCCCCCCACCCCTCACACACACTCTCTCTCCCCCCATCCCTCACACACTCTCTCTCTCCTCTCCCCCCACCCCCTCAACACATTCACACCTTCCCCCCCACCCCTCACACTCTCTCCCTCCCCCCCACCCCTCCACACTCTCTCTCTCTCCCACCCCTCCACACTCTCTCTCACCCCCCACCCCTCACAAACCCTCTCTCTCTCCCCCCACCCCTCACACACTCTCTCTCTCCCCCACCCCTCACACACTCTCTCTCCCCCCACCCCTCACACCTCTCTCTCTCCCCCCACCCCTCACACACTCTCTCTCCCCCCCACCCCTCACACACTCTCTCTCCCCCCACACCTCACCTCTCTCTCTCCGCCACTCCTCACACACTCTCTCTCCCCCACCACTCTCACACTCACTCCTCCCCCCCCCACCCCTCACACTCTCTCCTCCCCCCCCACCCCTCACACACTCTCTCTCCCCCACACCCCTCACACACTCTCTCTCCCCCACCCCTCTCACACTCACTCCTCCCCCCCCACCCCTCACACTCTCTCCCTCCCCCCCACCCCTCACACACTCTCTCTCTCCCCCACCCCTCACACACTCTCTCCTTCCCCCCACCCCTCACACTCTCTCTCCCTCCCCCACCCCTCACACATTCTCTAATTCCCCCCACCCCTCACAATCTCTCCCTCCCCCTACCCCTCACACACTCTCTCTCTCCCCCACACCTCACACACTCTCTCCTTCCCCCCACCCCTCACACTCTCTCTCCTTCCCCGCACCCCTCACACTCTCTCCTGCCCCCCACCCCTCACACACTCTCTCTCTCTCTCCGCCACTCCTCACACACTCTCTCCTTCCCCCCACCCCTCACACTCTCTCTCCTTCCCCGCACCCCTCACACTCTCTCCTGCCCCCCACCCCTCACACACTCTCTCTCTCTCCGCCACTCCTCACACACTCTCTCCTTCCCCCCCACCCCTCACACTCTCTCCCTCCCCCTACCCCTCACACACTCTCTCTCTCCCCCACCCCTCACACACTCTCTCCTCCCCCCACCCCTCAGTCTCCCTCTCCCCCACCCCTCACACACTCTCTCTCTCCCCCACCCCTCACACACTCTTTCCTCCCCCCCACCCCTCACACTCTCTCTCTCCCCACCCCTCACACACTCTCTCCTCCCCCACCCCTCACACTCTCTCTCCTCTCCCCCCCCACCCCTCACACTCTCTCTCTCCCCCACCCCTCACACACTCTCTCTCCCCCACCCCCAAACACTCTCTCCTTCCCCCACCCTTCACACACTCTCTCTCTCTCTCTCCCCACCCTCACACACTCTCTCTCCCTCCCCCACCCCTCACACTCTCTCCCTCCCCACCCCTCACACACTCTCCCTCCCCACCCCTCACACACTCTCTCTCTCTGCCACTCCTCACACACTCTCTCCTTCCCCATCCCTCACACACTCTCTCTCCATCCACCCCTCACACACTCTCCTCTCCCCTCCACCCCTCACACTCTCTCTCCCCCCCCCACCCCTCACACTCTCTCCCTCCCCCACTCCTCACACACTCTCCCTCCCCCACCCCTCACACTCTCTCCCTCCCCCCACCCCTCACACTCACCCTCCCTCCCCTCTCACTCTCTCCCTTCCCCCACCCCTCACACTCTCTCCCTTCCCCCACCCCTCACACACTCTCCCTCCCCCACCCCTCACACACTCTCTCCCTCCCCCCACCCCTCACTCTCTCCCTCCCCCCACCCCTCACTCTCTCCCTCCCCCCACCCCTCACTCTCTCCCTCCCCCCACCCCCCTCACACACTCTCTCCCTCCCCCCACCCCTCACTCTCTCCCTCCCCCCACCCCTCACACTCTCTCTCTCCCCCACCCCTCACACTCTCTCTCTCCCCCACCCCTCACACACTCTCTCCCTCCCCACCCCTCAAACTCTCTCCCCCCACCCCTCACACACTCTCTCCCTCCCCCACCCCCTCACGCTCTCTCCCCCCACCCCTCACACACTCTCTCTCCCCCACCCCCCTCACACTCTCTCCCCCACCCCTCACACACTCTCTCTTTACCCCCACCCCTCACACATTCTCTCCCTCCCCCACCCTCACACTCTCTCCCCCCACCCCTCACACTCTCTCTCCCCCCACCCCTCACACACACACTCTCTTCCCCCCACCCCTCACACTTTCTCTCTCCCCCACCCCCACACACTCTCTCCCTCCCCCACCCCTCACACTCTCTCCCCCCACCCCTCACACTCTCTCTCTCCCCCCACCCCTCACACACACACTCTCTTCTCCCCCCACCCCTCACACTTTTTCTCTCCCCCACCCCCACACACTCTCTCCCTCCCCCACCCCTCACACTCTCTCCCCCACCCCTCACACTCTCTCCCCCACCCCTCACACTCTCCCTCCCCCACTCCTCACATTCTCTCTCTCCCCCACCCCTCACTCTCTCTCCCCCCCACCCCTCACACTCTCTCTCTCTTTCCCTCCCCTCACACAATCTCTCTCCCCCCCAGCCTCACACTCTCTCTCTCTCTCTCCCCCCTCCCCTCACACACTCTCTCTCTCTCCCCCCACCCCTCACACTCTCTCTCTCTCCCCCCACCCCTCACACTCTCTCTCTCTCCCCCTCCCCTCACACACTCTCTCTCCCCCCCCCCACCCTCACACTCTCTCTCTCTCCCCCTCCCCTCACACACACTCTCTCCCCCCCACCCTCACACTCTCTCTCTCCCCCCTACCCCTCACGCTCTCTCTCTCTCCCCCACCCCTCACACACTCTCTCCCTCCCCCACCCCTCACACTCTCTCCCCCCACCCCTCACACTCTCCCTCCCCCACTCCTCACATTCTCTCTCTCCCCCACCCCTCACTCTCTCTCCTCCCCACCCCTCACACTCTCTCTCTCTCTCCCTCCCCTCACACACTCTCCTCCCCCCCAGCCTCACACTCTCTCTCTCTCTCTCTCCCCCTCCCCTCACACACTCTCTCTCTCCCCCCACCCCTCACACTCTCTCTCCCCCCCACCCCTCACACTCTCTCTCTCCCCCTCCCCTCCCTCACACACTCTCTCCCCCCCCACCCTCACCACTCTCCTCTCTCTCCCCCCTCCCCTCACACACTCTCTCTCTCCCCCCCACCCTCACACTCTCTCTCTCCCCCCTACCCCTCACGCTCTCTCTCTCCCCCACCCCTCCACACACTCTCTCTCTCCCCCCACCCCTCACACTCTCTCTCTCTCCCCCCACCCCCTCACACTCTCTCTCTCCTCCACCCCTCACACTCTCTCTCTCCCCCACCACTCACACACTCTCTCTCTCTCTCCACCCCTTGCACTCTCTCTCTCTCCCCCACCCCTCACACTCTCACTCTCTCCCTCCCCTCACACACTCTCTCTCTCTCCCCACCCCCTCACACTCTCTCTCTCTCTCTCTCTCCCCCCCACCCCTCACACTCTCTCTCTCCCCCCTCCCCTCACACTCTCTCTCTCCCCCCCTCCCCTCACACTCTCTCTCTCTCTCTCTCTCTCTCTCTCCCCCCACCCCTCACACTCTCTCCCCCCACCCCTCACAGATGCTCTTCTTTCTCTCCAACCTCCCCGCCCCCCCCCCCCCCCCCCCCCCCCCTCCCCCAATACTCCATTCTTCCCCACCACCTGGGTGTAGTGGGAAATGTTGAGTTTCAGGAGCTCTAAGAAAAAGTGTTGGCCATATAATTTCTATTACATTGCCCTCTTGTGTATTAATCATTTGAGTCCCCAAAAATCAGTAAAAGTTAGCTTTTTAAGTGAGAAATATTAGTGCCGGTTGGCATTTTATTTCAAACCATGAATAATTGAATTATTAGTCTTTAGCACAGCTGGAATTTCATTATTCAACCATTTAATTCAGTAATTCAAGACTATTAAAAACATGAATTATGGAACTTGACTTTCAAATTATGGAATATAACTAACTAAATAGACTTAACTTACAGACCAGTCATAATGCCAGAACAGGTTCGAGGCACTGAATGTCTTGCTCTTGTTCTTCTGTTCCTATGTATATATTAGTAAATGGGGCTTGGCACATTTATGCACACATTCATGTATCAATCACTTTCTCCAGTCAGTTCAAACTCGTCCAATTCTCAAAGAACTACGAGTCAGTTAATTAAGTGGTCGCATAGTATCCATCTGATTTTCTGCAGCATTCGAGGTTAAATGTCATTCAGGCCAATAACCGGATCAATCTTTAGTGCCTTAAAGAAAGCTAAGGCCATTTATGCATTTCCATTCAAGCAGGCCATATCTAAAGGATTTGTACTTACTGCTATATCAAATTCAATAGTGAATATGGAGAAAGGACATTTCCATTTTCAATTCATCCTACCCCTCAATCCTAACCACCCTACCCAATCTTTCAAAGGAGCTATGTGGCTTTTCTCACCAATATCAGAACTTATTTCATCATTTCATTATAAAGCTTGACTACCTGATCAATTGTTTCTTTTACCAATGCATTTTTGGCGTTCAATTGTGGCATTAGGTTCCCTTGGTACCTGTACATGCAAACATGCCAAATTTTTGTGTGTTGTGAAATATTTACTTTTGAGGCCACTTTCTTACTATCCATATAAACAACTTTATTGTTTTTCTCTATAACTTATTTCCAGCAACCTGCACACCGCAATTTCCATTTCTGGAACATTTCTTCAGACCTGCAAATTGAACCCACTCTTACAGCAGGTACAACATGTGGTCTGCATCAATAGTTGCCTTAACCAAATGAAAGATGATTGTACAATGAGTATTGATATGAATTGAGGGGTTGTGAGGACATAGAATGTTTCCACCAGAAACAGTGGCAGCAATAGACTCCATCAGAAGTTTCAAAAATTCAAACAAAAAATATGGGAAATAGGATGACATGAATGGTTCTTTCTGAGAATCGTGCAGTGAAAATGACAGATCCTATTGCTTCCATTTGTGCTGTGACATTCTATGACTCCCGTATGAAAATCGGTTAGTACTGCTGCTGACTAATCCATTAGTTCCCAACATGTTGAGTAAGGAAGGAAATTCTTGCCTGCGCCCTCAAATATCTTTTCCCCCATCACTCACCTGATGAAGGAGCTACGCTCCGAAAGCTAGTGATTCCAAATAAACCTGCTGGATTCCAACCTGGTGTTGTAAGACTTCTTAACTGTGCCCACCCCAGTCCAATGCCAGCATCTCCACATCATGCCTTTTCCCCTGCCGTACTACCTGTTGAATAACATGACACACCCTAATTTATGATGAATTATCATTGTTTCAGAATATACATGTCTTTTTGTTTGAGCTGTTGTGGTTAAAGTAACATTTGTAATTATGGGTGGCTTTAATCTGCATAAAGATTGGGTGAGTGAAATTAGTCACAATACAATAGAGGGGGAATTTCTGCCGTGTATACGAGATGGTTTTCTCGCCAATGCATTGAGGAACCAACAAGGGAACGGGCTACTTGGATTGGGTGTTGTGCAATGAGAAAGGATTTGCAGTGGTAACCTGGAAGGTTGGAGTTGATGTGCCTCATGACCAACCTCTCAAAGCACTTCATAATAATAGATATCAGGGCTACTGATGGGTAGTCATTGAGGCACATTGCCTGGTTGTTCTTTGGCACCGATGATAGTGGTCTTCTTGAAGCAGGTGAGAATCTCGGATGGAGTAGGGAGAGGTTAAAGATGTCTGCGAACACAGCCACCAGCTGGTCTGCGCAGGATCTAAGTGCATGACCAAGGATTCCATCAGGACCCGTTGCTTTCCGAGGGTTCACTTTCGAGAAGGCCGATCTGACGTCCGAGACTGTGACGGTAGGTAAGGGTGTGCCTGAGGCTATTGGGGCAGGTGACATTGGTTTGTTGACTTCCTGCTCAAAACGAGCAGAGAATGCATTGAGTTCAATGGGCAGGGATGCTCTGTTGCTGGAGATTCTACTCAGTTTCGCTTTGTTGCCCGTTATGTTGTTTAAGCCTTGCCACAACCGACAAGGGTTTGTGTCGCTAGTCTGGGCCTCTCGCTTAGCCTGTTATTTCCAATTGCCGTCCCTGATGGCTTTGTGGAGGTCGTACCTGGATTTCCCATATAGGTCAGGTTCGCCTGTGTGGAATGCCTCAGACCTGGGCTTCAGTCGGGAGTGGATCTCCTGATTAAACCATGGTTTCCAGTTGGAGAACGCAGGTGCTACACTTTTTGGCACGCAGACCGTGACACACTTACTGATGAAGTCTGTGATGGTGGCGGCATACTTGTCTAGGTTTACTTTACACGATCTGGCTGATATGTGACTCCTGACCCATCTCTAACAAGCCATTTGTTCAAGGGCAATTAGACATGGGCGACAAACACTGGCCTTGCCGATGACACCCACATTCCATGGGAGTATAAAGAACAGGAAATCCCTGAAGTGGATCGCTCCACCATTGGTGGCAATGCCTTCAGTTGCTTCGGCTCTGAAATTCCCCCTCTAAACCTCTTTGACCTTTTACCCCTCCTCCTTCCTTTCAGACGCACCTTGAAACCTCACTCCCTGATCAAGGTGTTAGTGTCTTTGCAATTTCTTCTGAGCTCAGTTTCAAATTCCGTTCGATAATTCTCCTGTGAAGCGCTTTGCAATGTTCCACTACATGAAAGGCGCTAGATAAATGCAGTGCACACTTAATTGGATACCAATCGTCGAGAACAGCCGGCAGTTTGGCAGGTCCAACATCCTCAGCTGACTAATGCATCCGACTAGACAGTGTAGGAACAGATCTGGAGAGGTGGGTGATAAATTTGGAATCCCAATAAAAGCAAACTTGGCCAGAAGCGACAATCCATTTGTGCCGGGGTGAATGATTGTTGCTCCGGGATAGGATGTTGTCTTGCTGAAGGGATTTTCAATCTCACCCAGGAATTAATAGAAACCCTTTCTCATCTCAGCATAAAGTGAATTTGAAATCGAGTTACGCTGCAAATGAGAAATATAACTGGACAATTTAGTTGGTGCTGAATTTTGTGTCGTGTTATGGATATTGAGGCTTTATGATCTATCAGCACAGGGGCCAAACAGGCTTAATTCAAATGGTGAAACAGGGTAAGGTGGGATGGCACCTTGTTGCAGTAGTGAGTGTCCCGATTGGTGGGACTAGAAGTGTGTCTGGCTCCTGCTCGGGCAGTGGATGTCTGGCTACACACAGCGACCAGACAATTAGCTATGCACAGTCGAGGGGCCTGGCTCATTGTTTGGAAGGGACAGGCAGGAAATTGCCAGCCCCGCCTTTACCTTCTGGGATTGACGGCCCAGGAGCCATATTTACACAACACCCACTCCCTGCGAGCCAGGAGCATCATTCTGCCTGTTTTTGTCAGGAGGATTTCATACTTGAACTGCTGCCTTCCCCTCCTCACATGCCATCAGTCTGCACCCTTCCTCAGTCACCTTTGACCGTTCCTCCTCCTCCGCCGGCGATCCTCCCTCCTTCACCCTAGCCCAGCCTTCAGTGATTCATCAGTCAACCACCATCACCCTTGATCAACAGTCTGTCAACTTAGAGCTTCCCCCCGACACCATCTAGATGACCCCCAGCACTGGTGACCTGCCCAGCCATCCTCGATCTGCCAACCATCAGCCTCAATCTTCCCCTTATCACCATTGACCTGCACTCAGTCACTCTTGACCAATCCCCCATGATGCTTGAGTTGCCTTCGGTAGAGATTGATCATCCCCCCCCCCCCCCCCCCCCCCCCCCCCCTCGCAACACTACACAGGGCCACCACGGACAGCAATGCCCCAACCTCACAGAACAGCTACCTCCCGATCGAGCTCAATGTAACAACTCGGCCTCCTCACCCCGGCCCATCCAGATTCCCTTACAGGAAAAGCAACTCTCCTTCACTCCAAATCCACCAGGAGGACAACCACCTTAATCGACTTTATTACAATGGTGCAATTTAATCTGGCGACAATGCATTTTAATGAGTGTGCCCAGCGTGCCAATGCGTTCAGAATAGGTTTCCCCCCCCACTTTCCATCAAAATCGACCTTCAATCGGCTGCCAATTTACTTCCCAACTTCCATCCTACCATTGGGAAGCCGACATTTCAGGCTGAATTCTCCGATTCTGGGGCTCTGTCCCATGCCGGCTTGGGAATGGTGGCATTTTATGACAAAAACAATGGAGCAAAACAGCCACTTTTTTCCCTGGAGCGGAGGAGGCTTAGGGGTGATCTGATAGAGGCCTATAAAATAATGAGGGGCGTAGATAAGGTAGATAGTCAGCATATTTTCCCAAAGGTAGAGGGGTCAACAATTTCCTCCCTAGCCTCCCACAACGTCCTGGGATATATTCCATCAAGTCCCGGGGATTTATTTATCGTGATGCGCTGTAATGTCTCCAGCACCTCCTTGTCTATAATATGTACACTGCTCAAGCCATCACTTTTTATTTCCTTAACATTCATGTCTTTCTCAACAGTAATTTCTGACGCGAAATATTCATTTAAGACCTCTCCCATCCCTTGTGGCTCTGCTCATAGATGACCTTGTTTATCCTTAAGAGACCCTACCCTCCCCCGAGTCACCCTTTTACCCTTTATATATGAGAAACTTGTGGTGTTCTTTATGATTCTGTTATCAGGATGAATGTTGTAGTGTCCACAAAGACAACAGAAGCTAAGTTCATTACCAAAGCTAACATTTATTTACACTTAATTAAGCTTGACCATTTACTTCTATAATAAACAATACTCTAGTAATTTACAATCTACACTCAACTAACACTAGTGTTTACACTCTATCTACAACTGTACTGTCCTCCCTATCACTGCTCTCTCTCGCTCTCCTCCAGCTCTCTCCAGCCTTCTCCCAGAAGCCTGAGTCAGTGCTTTATATAGTTCTGCATCTAGCTCCTCTAGTGGCTAACTATGATATGACATTGACTATTTGTGTTCTGAACATTCCCATAATGTCACAAGACTGAGAAGACAAGATGGAACTCTCTGTACACATGTACTTGCTGAAAAGCCGGAGTGTACAATAGAAAGGAGCTTTTGAAGAGGCCAACTGGAGTTAGATCGAAGTCACTCATCGGGACAGGGAATCCTTTCCAGTTGTGATGATATGATCTGCATACTCGTCTGCCATTGGGCCAGAACGTCGGCTTACCATTGGCCCTGGTCGGTCATGTGCCTCTCGACCGATTGGCCGAGAGGCTGAGTTAACCACGCCTCTATCAACGAGGTATAAATGCTCAGAAGCCTGACGATCGTCCTTTTCCACTGTAGACGATCGCCAGGCTGTGTTCTAGTTAATTAAAGCCTGACTTTGGTAAATCACTCGCCTCGCGTGCAATCGATGGTGCATCAATTTAATTAACTACAACTTTGAAGATGGAGTTCCGCATCAAGCCCGAATGCCTCCGCATCAGCCCGCAAACTCCGAACTCTACAGAACTTTTCCAACTCTGGCTGACTTGCCTCGAAGGGTTCCTGGCATCTACAACCACCCCCCCCCCCCACCGGGGCACAGAAGCTGCACGTCCTCCACTCCAGCGTGGGTATTGACGCTTACGCAATAATTGAAGACGAAACAGATTATGATGACGCTATACGGAAGCTAAAAGGACAATTCATCAAACCGATCAACAGGGTATTCGCTCGACATCTGCTGGCCACCAGAAAGCAGGTCCCCGGTGAGTCTCTAGATCAATATGCCCGGGCCCTCTATGCCCTGGGGAGAGATTGCTCCTGTGAAGCGGTGTCCGCTACAGAGCACATGGAGCTACTCGTCAGAGACGCTTACGTGGCTGGGATGCTGTCTCCCGTGATCCGCCAGCGGATGCTGGAAAGAGACGAACTCAGTTTAACGGAGACGCTGACTCTCTCCGCCTCCCTGGAGGTCGCAGATCTAAGCGCTCGCACCTATGACCCTGGCCAGGCCGCCTCCTGGCACGCTTCCCACCAGCTACCCACCGCTCCCGGCCTCCCTCAGGCTTGTGCCGCGGGGCGACCTGATAAATCCGTGGGGCCCCGCTGCTACTTTTGTGGGTACGCTAAGCACACTCGCTCGCGCTGCCCAGCCCGCTCCGCCCTCTGTAAGAGCTGCGGGAAGAAGGGCCACTACTCCACGGTCTGCCAGGCCAAAACGCTGGCTGCAGCGTTTCTGGAAGCTGCACAGCACTCTCCCCCCCTCCCCCAGGCCTCTGCAAACGGCCTGTGTGCCTCCCTCTCTCCTCCAGGGCCCCTCCAGCCGCTCCCGACTCGCGCCCCGCCGGCCGACATGCGCACCTCCCCGGCCCCTCCAGGCCTCTGCCTGCCCGCCGCGCACGTTTCTTACCCCCGCCCCCGGGCCCCGGCGCCCGACCGGCTCGCCTCTCCGGGGCCCCCTGGTCCCTGCCTGCCCGCAGCGGCCCTGCTTCCCCCGCTCCCGGACCCCAGCTCCCCCCACCCCCGGGCCCCGGCGCCCGACCGGCTCGCCTCTCCGGGCCCCCCCGGTCCCTGCCATCGATGGTGCATCACCAGTCCAATTCAGGGCATGAGCTGCCAAAAAGGGATCTAAATGGTATCCAAAATGGAAACCAAACCACAAACCATGGTAGCACCAGTAGTGACCCCAGTCTAACAACAATTTGGTGCATCAACAAAACACCCATGGGGGAAATCGGAAGATGGCTTCTTCGAAAGAAGACTCTGAAGATTTTCCTTGGTGAGAGTCACACTGAGAATCAGTAGCGATGCCAGCACCGGTCGAGCAGCAACTGCCCCTTCCGCAGCCGTTTGAAACCACAAGGTCCACAGAGAGGCCAACATTGGGAGTTATGGGAAAAGCCATTCCGGAGGTCATAGAATCATAGAATTTACAGTGCAGAAGGAGGCTATTTGGCCATCGGGTCTTCACTGGCTCTTGTTAAGAGCATCCTACTTAAGCCCACGCCACCACCCTATCCCCGTAACCCCTCCTAATCTTTTTGGACACTGAGAGCAATTTAGCGTGGCCAATCCACCTAACCCGCACATCTTTGGACTGTGGGAGGAAACCGGGGCACCCGGAGGAAACCCACACAGAAAGTGCAGACTCCGCACAGACAGTAACCCAAGCCGGGAATCGAACCTGGGACCCTGGAGCTGTGAAGCTTCAGTGCTAACCACTGTGCTAACGTGCTGCCCGGGTTTGCATGCCAAAGGGTGGAAACACAGGTCAGTACGTTCCTGCATGCAGTGTGGCCAAATGCCATCCTGAAACAGGGTATAGAAGAGACCTTTGCAGATATTGAAACTGCTCTGAAAGCGTTGGCTGCATACCTCAGCACAAAACGGAACCTCGTAATTGACCAAGCGTGATTCAGAGATGCTGACATCCCACGAATGAATAGAAAACAAAATCCCCACTTGCCTGGAACAGTCCAGCGCCAACAATGATCAAGCAGTTTGAGGCCATCGAAGACAAAGCAGCCCGCTTGATTGGCGCTCCTTCCACCATTTTAAACATTCGCTCTCTCCACGACTGGCACACATTGGCAGCAGTGTGTACCATCTACATGATAAACTGCAACAATTTGCCAAGCCTCCTTCAACAGCTCCTTCCAAACCTGTGACCTCTACCATCTAGAAGGGAATGCCCACCACTTGCGAGCTCGCCGCCCCCCCCCCCCCCCCCCCCCTCCCCCCACCACCCCCCACCACAATCACACACCACCTTTATTTGGAAGTATATTGTTGTTCCTGCACTGCAGTTGGGTCGGAATCCCTCCACAACAGCACAGTGGATGTACCTACACCACAGGGACTGCAGCGGTTCAAGAAGCTCACCACCAACTTCTCAAAGACAATTAAGGATCGACAACAAATGTTGGTCTTGCCAGTAATCCTTGCATCCTGAAAACAAATTAAAATAATCTATATAGTACAAATTAGATTACAGCTCAAGTACAGATCGGGTCACCTCATTATGAGGAGGACGTGAGCGCATTAGAAAGTGGACAGAGAATGTTTCAAGGATGATGTCAGGACTGGGAAACCGTAATGATGAGGAAAGGTTAAATAGACAGGAATTATTTTCTTTGGAACAGACTGAGGTGTATAAAATGATGAGGTCCTAGCGAGAGTGGATAGGATGGTTCAATATCAGTGGGTGTAGATTTAAAACAATTCATAGAAGGATTGTTGGCAAACTGAGGAGAAACGTTTATTCCCCTCGGTCGGTGAAGCTCTGAAACTTACCGTCTGTACGGGTGAGAGAGGCAAAGGGATTCATTGCATTTGGAAATTGATCCCACAGGACTGCAGACCAATAGCTGGGAGGTGGGATTAAGATGGGTGGCTCTGGTTGGCTGGCACAGACTTAATGGGCGGAATGTCCTCCTGTGCTGTCAATTTTCTAATATATTATGGGGGAAGACCTTTGACCCCTATTTTCGGCTGCGGGAATGGCAGAGGGACTGGAGAATCGAGCGAGAAAACCGAAACAGCTTTTGGGCCAAGCGGATTTCATCAGAAGATTGTCCCTCACCCCCTGCCAGGGCTGGAACGGGATTCCCTCCGAGAAAAGATCTGAATATGATTGGCGGGCCTCCTCATGGTAACTTCCCCTCCCATGTTCGTTGCCCCTGGCTGTGTGATGTCACGGCTGTGGTGAATGAGATTCACACGGCATTATAGTTACCAATGTTCCATTCTCTGTTCCAAGTATATACTCTGTTCCAAGTATATACACGTATCGATATTGTAAGTGCAGTTGCACTACCTGACCACCAGGGGGAGTAGCTCTGGGAGTTCTCGAGAGTTTGTACTGGGCTCCCCCCTTGGCTCCGCCCAGAACTCCTCCCCCTGGAGCTGCTGTATTAAGATCCGTGCAACAGAGTCAGCCAGCCAGTTCACCAAAAGTTCAACAGCTAACCGGCTGGCTCTGTTGTAAGAATATTAAAACCGCTATTCTAATCCTACAAGCACGTGTCCATAGAATTGATGGTTCCATCAACGGCGAGGCGGTTTACAATAGGTTTTCAAAAATGGGGAACTTAACGAGGCGCCTAATCCAAATTAGTTTAAGTACATGAAAATGCCATATTTCAAAAGACTCGAGCTTCACTCTCAAGTCAAGAGTACAATATTTAAATAATAGTTTTATGTAGCTCATTTTCTGTTTCCTCGTTGAGTGAACAGAACCTGCCTGGGACCCCCGGTGAGTGCAGGCCCCAAGGGGGGGGGGGGGAGAGGGTCATGCCTGGGAAGTACCCTGACAATGCCCGCTGGTACTGCCAGGGGCACAACCAGGTGGCATAGCTTTTTAAAAATAAATTTAGAGTACCCAATTATTTTTTTCCAATTAAGGGGCAATTTAGCGCGGCCAATCCACCTATCCTGCACATCTTTGGGTTGTGGGGGTGAAACCCACGCAGACACGGGGAGAATGTGCAAACTCCTCACGGACAGTGACGCAGGGCCGGGATTCGAACCGGGGTCCTCAGCGCCGTAGGGAGCAATGCTAACCACTGTGCCACCGTGCCGCCCCCATGTGGCATAGCTGGGGGGCACAGCTAGGATGGGGTGTCTGTGGGGGTGGAGGTAGGATTCTCTGTCTGTGGGGGGGGGGTGGAGATGGGGCTGCGTGGTGGGGAGGGGGGTTCTGTGATGCGGGGGAAGTGGGGGTCCATGTTGGAGGGGAGGGGATACCATGGGGGGAGTGGGGGGGATGGAGGTGGGGGTCCATAGTAGGGGAGGTTCCTTTTATCTACCATCAAGGCGCCCCTAGGGCCGAAGTTGCTGGCGGGGCAGACTCGACCAGTGTGGCATTGTGGGACCCGCCTCCTTGATTCGTTTTGTCTAAGTGTTTAAAAATATGGCGGAAAAAGCTGTAAGTGCGGCCCATGGGCAACGCTCCACTTTTTCTGCCCTAATTGACGCTTAA
Source organism: Scyliorhinus canicula (assembly GCF_902713615.1). Taxonomy (NCBI): domain Eukaryota; kingdom Metazoa; phylum Chordata; class Chondrichthyes; order Carcharhiniformes; family Scyliorhinidae; genus Scyliorhinus; species Scyliorhinus canicula. The sequence continues at coordinate 227,122,554 of NC_052149.1, read as the reverse complement.
GACAGAAAATAAGAAAAGTCTGCCCTGTGTCTACATTGTTGACAGCAGCCCTTATAAAGCCTGTTGAAGCATCACATCCAGAAGTTACAGTATGTTGTTGTGTCGGAGTGTGAAATCGCCTGCTTCCTCTTGCTCCTTTTACCCACTCACAAACACAGAAGAACACAAGCAATAGGAGGAGCAGGATTCGATCAGATGGCCAATCGAGCCTGTTCCGTCATTCAGTCTGATCGTGGCCAACTTGGGTTTCAGCTCCTTTTTCTTGCCGACTACCCATATCCCTTCATTGCTGAGAGATCAAAAATATGTCTATCTTAGCCTTGAATAGAATCAGCAACGGGCCATCCCCATCCCTCTGGGGTAGAGAATTCCAAAGACTCACAACCCTTTGAGTGAAATAATTTCTCCTCATCTGAGTCCCAAATGATCGGCTCCTTACCCTGAGACTGTGGCCCCGTGTTTGAGATTCCCCGACCAGTGGGAACGATCTCTCGGCGTCCACCCTACCAAACCCCTTCAGAATCCTCCACCGTTCAATAAGGGCGTCTCTCATTCTTCTAAACCCCAGAGTGCAATTTTCCCAACCTCACAGCACAGGAAAGCCCTATCATCGCAGGAACCAATCTGGTAACCCTTCACTCTACTATATCTAATGGAAGTATTTACTTTCTATTGATGAGTAAGAACGAAGCTCCAACAGTTTAACCCCTTAGAGCCCCGACGCCAGTGAGCTGCTGGGCGGGGGGTTGGAGGAAAAGGAACAGGTGTTGGGGGGATAGCATGGTGTTGGGGAGGGGCAGGGCGGTGTGAGTGATGGGCCTAGGACAAGGCAGAATAGGGTGCCGGGGTCAAATCTGTGACCCCTGGGGCCCCCCACAGATGGGGTCTGAGCGTGGGTTCGGGAATGAGGGGTGCTGGGAGATGGTGTGGAGCTGGAGAGAGGGGGCATAACTGTAGTACAAGCCTTTGGGAGGGGGTGGGCTGAGTGGATAGATGGGTCCAAGGATGAGGTAGTACAGGAGGAAGGTGCAATAGAGGGGATGTGTGAATGGTGTATGGCAGAGTTGAGAAGGGAATGTTTAGGGGTTGGGGTCGACAAGGGGGTGGCATTTGTGTGAAGAAAGAGGGCTGGGGGCTAGAATTGCGCGGCACGGTGGCACAGTGGTTAGCACTGCTGCCTCACAGCGGCAGGGACTTGGGTTCGATTCTGACCTCGGGTCACTGTCTGTGCGGAGTCTGCACGTTCTCACCGTGTCTGCGTGGGTTTCCTCCGGGTGCCCCGGTTTCCTCCCACAGTCCAGAAGGTTGCAGGATTGTGGAGATCGGGCGGGGCGAGTGGGCCGAGGTGCAGTTCTCTTTCCGAGGGTTGCTGCAGAATCAATGGGCCGAATGGCCTCCGTTTGCACTGTAGAGATACTATGAATTGAGGTGATGACTCCAATACAGTTTTAAAGTTGATTCCTAGCCTATTACACGAGCTGTGACATAGCGTTTCTGGTTACCAACTGGTGAAATTCAGCTGAGTGACAGGCTGAAATCTCTCAGCAGATTAGTTGTTAATTGAGTTGGCTGTATAGAGCAGTGGGAGCAGCTTGTCTGCAATGTGTTGGCAGCGACACATCTCCCCACTTCAACGACATCGACAGGATCAAACTTGACGATTCCGATCTACTCCTGATGAGCCTCCCTCCTTAGAACCCCCAGGAAATCAAACTCATCATATACTCCGTTACCTGTATCCTGAATCGCATCAAGTCCCATTCACTACTTACCTCCCAACCAATGCTTCGTAGCCCCAGGGTCCCAGGTTCGATTCCCGGCTTGGGTCACTATCTGTGCGGAGTCTGCACATTCTCCCCGTGTCTGCGTGGGTTTCCTCCGGGTGCTCCGGTTTCCTCCCGCAGTCCAAAGATGTGCAGGTTAGGTGGATTGGCCATGATAAATTGCTCTTAATGTCCAAAAAATGTTAGGTGGGGTTACTGGGTTATGGGGATAGGGTGAAAGTGTGGGTTTAATTATGGTTGAAGGGCTAGGTGGAGACTCGATGGGGCGAATGGCCTCCTTCTGCACTGTAAATGTTATGATTCTATGAATGCTCACTCGCTGACAATACAGGTGTATGCACGCCAACCTCTACCCCCCGCAGGAGGCAGAAATCCAGCATCTGCTGTAATTGGGCATTCGAATATTTACCTTGTGTCCCTGAGCCTCTTCTTTCCATGATGCGAATTTCACTCCGAAACGTGTTAGCCACAGCTTTCCTAAACTGCAGACCATGAAAGCATTCAAAACTCCAGGGATAAGTTTCTTGCCAGTGTTAAAAATAGTTTTGAAAATGCCCTTTCATGCATTTTGTCCCAAGGCAATTGTAACAAACAAAACACGGCAAGACTTACATTTTAACATTTAAAAGTATATTTTGTGTGTTTAACACATAAATATTACAATCTGGGATTAAACAAACTAACTATAAAATCATTGCCGATTCCTGTAAAAACCCATCAGGTTCACTAATCTCCTTCAGGGAAGGAAATCTGCCGTCCTTACCCGGTCTGGCCTACATGTGACTCCAGACCCACACAGCGATGTGGTTGACTCTTAAACACCCTCTGAAATGGCCGAGCAAGCCACTCAATTCAAGGGCAATTAGGGATGGGCAATAAATGCTGGCTCAGCCAGCATGGCCATATCCCATGAACTAATATAAAAAATATCAAATAATTTCGTTGTTTGGCAACGTTTTGTGGAGTTCATATTTCCAGCTTTGTTAGGAAAGGGCCGTTCCTTCGTTGTAGCTGGGCCTGACCAACTAGACTGTAGGAGTACCCTTGTCCCAGGGACTACAGAGGCTCAAGATGGTAGCTCACTACCACTTCCTCAAGTGATGACTGGGATAGATAATAATGTAGGGATTTAAGAGCAACAGAAATTGGAACAGTTTTAGTCATCGAACCCCTTGAACCTCTTCCACAATTCAATCAGATCACGGCTGACCCTCCACATGAACCCCACTTTCTTGACCATCATTCAGACCCTGCTCACTCCCCACACCATTTATTATGCTACAGAGTCTAATCCCATGCTCCCAATCAGTCCTCTTGATTTCCTCAGTGTACAAAAATCTACTGATCTCGGTCTTGAATCGATTCAAAGACTGAGGGTCCGCAGGCCCAGAGAACTCGAAAGATTCATAACCTTCTGAGTGAAGACATTTCTCCTCATCTCAGTCCGAAAATGACTGACTCACTTCCCCTGTGACCATAAGACTGTAAGACACAGGAACAGAATGAGGCCACTAGGCCCATTGAACCTGCTCCGCCATTCAATCATGGCTGATATTTTTCTCCTCCCCATTCTCCTACCTTCTCCCCATAACCCCTGATCCCCGTTAGACACTGTTGACATTTTCTGGATCCCGCACTCAGAGGAAAATTCCTTCCAGTGTCGGCTCCATCAATTCCTAAAAGAATTTTACATGTTTCAATTGCCTCTTAAACTCCCAGAGAATCCCGGCCTAACCCACTCAATCTAGCCTCAAAGGACAGCCCTCCCGGCCTTGCCACCCGCAGCGAGGTAAAGAATAAGTAATTCAAGGGCAGCACAGTGGCGCAGTGGTTAGCACGGTTGCCTCACGGCACCGAGGTCCCCGGTTCGATCCCGGCCCTGGGTCACTGTCCGTGTGGAGTTTGCACATTCTCCCCGTGTCTGCGTGGGTTTCACCCCCACAACCCAACGATGTGCAGGCTAGTTGGATTGGCTGCGCTAAATTGCCCCTTAGTTGGAAAAAATGAATTGGATACTCTAAATTTATTTTTAAAAAGTAAAAAAAAAGAACAAGTAATTCAAAGTTTGTGGCGAGAGAGGGGATTGGAGGACGCAGAATGAAATGTAAAGGAAGGGGCAGACTGGGCAAAGTGGGGCTGCAGAGGGGCAAGGAGCGGTCTATTGCTGGATTTCGGAGTTTACCCAGCTCAGGACATTCAGTGCGTTTTGGGGATTAATGAGGGGCGCAGTTCTGTCTCAGCTGAATTGGGGATTATTGGGCCATAGAGCAAAAATTCCATAAAGCCAACATTTAATATTTCCAGTTCAAACAGCAAAAGGCCAATAAAGGTGACCTTTACTGATCCATATAAATAAGTATAAAATAAGATTGGATTTACAATTCAACAACTGAGGGGCAAAAATGATTCCCTTTTTCTACAAGTATGACCTTTCATCACTGATTTGAAATGTATGCCATTATCTTTGTCTGCACGTTTTTCCCGTGTCTGCGTGGGTTTCCTCCGGGTGCTCCGGTTTGCTCCACAGGTCCCGAAAGATTTTAGTGAATTGGATGTTCTGAATTCTCCCTCTGGGTAACCGAACAGGCGCCGGAATGTGGCGACTAGTGGCTTTTCACAGTAACTTCATTGCAGTGTTAATGTAAGCCAACCTGTGACAATAATGAAGGTTATTATTATCCATTTGCTTTATTTTGTTCTCAGGAAACTATTGAATATTAAAATTAAGATCAGACTAGTTTCCATTAGCCTATCCCATCAAACACTCCCAGGACAGGTACAGCACAGAGTTAGATACAGAGTAAAACTTCCCCCACACTTTCCCCATCAAACACACCCAGGACAGGTACAGCACGGGGTTAGATACCGAGTAAAGCTCCCTCTACACTGTCCCCATCAAACACTCCCAGGCCAGGTATAGCACGGGGTTAGATACAGAGTAAAGCTCCCTCTACACTGTCTCCATCAAACACTCCCAGGGCAGGTACAGCACAGAGTTAGATACAGAGTAAAGCTCCCTCTACACTGTCACCATCAAACACTCCCAGGACAGGTACAGCACGGAGTTAGATACAGAGTAAAGCTCCCTCTACACTGTCACCATCAAACACTCCCAGGACAGGTACAGCACGGTGTTAAATACAGAGTGTGGTGAATGTGATTCACACCGGATTGTAATCTGTATATACATGTGTCTGTATTGTAAGTGCAGTTGCACTACCTGTCCTCCAGGGGGAGTAGCTCTGGGAATGCTCGAGTTGTATGGGGCTTCTCCCTTGGCTCTGCCCAGGACTCCTCCCCCGGAAGCTCCTGTATAGAAGCTCAGTGCCACATGGTCAGCCGGCCAGTTCACCGAAAGTTCAATGGCTAACCGGCTGGTTCTGTTGTGAGTATATTAAAACCGCTATTCTAATCCTACAAGCACGTGTCCGTAGAATTGTTGGTTCCAACACAGAGTAAAGCTCCCTCTACACTGTCTCCATCAAATACTTCTGGGACGGGTACAGAGTAAAGCTCCCTCTACACTGACCCCATCAAACACTCCCAGGCCAGGTACAGCACGGGGTTAGATACAGAGTAAAGTTCCCTCTACACTGACCCCATCAAACACTCCCAGGCCAGGTACAGCACGGGGTTAGATACAGAGTAAAGTTCCCTCTACACTGTCCCCATCAAACACTCCCAGGACAGGTACAGCACGGGGTTAGATACAGAGTAAAGCTCCCTCTACACTGTCCCCATCAAACACTCCCAGGACAGGTACAGCACAGGGTTAGATACAGAGTAAAGCTCCCTCTACACTGTCCCCATCAAACACTACCAGGACAGGTACAGCACGGGGTTAGATACAGAGTAAAGCTCCCTTTACACTGTCCCCATCAAACACTCCCAGGCCAGGTACAGCACGGGGTTAGATACAGAGTAAAGCTCCATCTACACTGTCCCCATCAAACACTCCCAGGACAGGTACAGCACGGAGTTAGATACAGAGTAAAGCTCCCTCTACACTGTCACCATCAAACACTCCCAGGACAGGTACAGCACAGGGTTAGATACAGAGTAAAGCTTCCTCGACACTGTCCCCATCAAACACTCCCAGGACAGGTACAGCACGGGGTTAGATACAGAGTAAAGCTCCCTCTGCACTGTCCCCATCAAACACTCCCAGGACAGGTACAGCACGGGGTTAGATACAGAGTAAAGCTCCCTCTGCACTGTCCCCATCAAACACTCCCAGGACAGGTACAGCACGGAGTTAGATACAGAGTAAAGCTCCCTCTGCACTGTCCCCATCAAACACTCCCAGGACAGGTACAGCACGGAGTTAGATACAGAGTAAAGCTCCCTCTGCACTGTCCCTATCAAACACCCCCAGGACAGGTACAGCACGGGGTTAGATACAGAGTAAAGCTTCCTCGACACACTATCAAACTTTCGCAGGGAGGGAGAAGGCTGTTGTTGGGGCTGAATCCAGAAGGAGTCGGCTGTTCCATGGGAGATAATCCTAAAGGGGAATCGAGATAAGCGGGTGGTTTGGTGATTCTGCTGCTGGATTTTGGGATGAATCGTGCTGATCTTGGAAGGATTTGGATAGTTTTACAGAGAACAATGCAGTTTTCACCTCGCTGGAATGGGATATCTGTGGCAAATGTTCAAGTGTTTACCGGTAGTTTGAGCCCACACGACCACATGTTGGGACATTCTAATGGAACATTTATCGACTGATTGTCAGTTTTGAATCTTGGTTCATTCATAATCACAAAGTGAGATGGAGCTGCCAACTTGGAGATTCAACTTGCACTGGTCTGGCACACCTCCTAGTGGCCACTCACTGAATAACAGATAGGAAAATAATATCCACTAATCTGTTTCTGTCCAGGCTGGTGAGCATTATGTATCAGACTGTGTGTGTGATAATAATAATAATCTTTATTAGTGTCACAAGTCGGCTTACATTAACACTGCAATGAAGTTACTGTGAAAATCCCCGAGTCGCCACATTCTGACGCCTGTTCGGGTCACAGAGGGAGAATTCAGAATATCCAATTAATCTAACAGCATGTTTTTCAGGACTTGTGGGAGGAAACCAGAGCACCCGGAGGAAACCCACACATACACGGGGAGGACATGCAGACTCCGCACAGACAGTGACCCTAACCAGGAATCGAACATGAAGCTGTGAAGCAACAGTGCTAACCACTGTGCTACAGTATGCATGTCTACTTGTGTCCATATGGGTTTAGGTCTGTGTGTTTCTGAGGGGGTATGTGTCTGAATGTGTTTCTGAGCGTGTCCAACGTTTTGTCTGTGAGTGTATCTGTGTGGTTGCTGTGTGTCAAGTGCTGTGTGACTGTGTTTATGTTTGTATGTATGCGTGGGTCTTTTTGTGTGTGGGCCTCTGTGTTTGTATGACTTTGTGTGTGTGGGGGTCTGTGTGTTTGTGTGACTGTGTGTGTGGGTCTGTGGGTCCGTGTGACTCTGTGTGTGTGGGGGTCTGTGTGTTTGTGTGACTGTGCGTGTGGGTCTGTGGGTTTGTATGACTTTGTGTGTGTGGGTCTGTGTGTGTGTGGGTCTGTGTGTGTGTGGGTCTGTGTGTGTGTGGGTCTGTGTGTGTGTGGGTCTGTGTGTGTGTGTGACTGTGCGTGTGGGTCTGTGGGTTTGTATGACTTTGTGTGTGTGGGTCTGTGTGTGTGTGGGTCTGTGTGTGTGTGGGTCTGTGTGTGTGTGGGTCTGTGTGTGTGTGGGTCTCCGTGTGTGGGTCTGTGTGTATGTGGGTCTGTGTGTATGTGGGTCTGTGTGTGTGTGGGTCTGTGTGTGTGGGTCTGTGTGTGTGTGGGTCTGTGTGTGTGTGGGTCTCCGTGTGTGGGTCTGTGTGTGTGTGGGTCTGTGTGTATGTGGGTCTGTGTGTGTGTGGGTCTGTGTGTGTGTGGGTCTGTGTGTGTGGCTGTCTGTCTGTGTGTGTGGCTGTCTGTGTGTGTGTGTGGCGGTCTGTGTGTGTGTGTGGGGGTCTGTGTGTGTGGGGGTCTGTGTGTGTGGGGGTCTGTGTGTGTGTGTGGGTTCTTGTGTGTGTGTGGGTTCTTGTGTGTGTGTGGGTTCTTGTGTGTGTGTGGGTTCTTGTGTGTGTGTGGGTTCTTGTGTGTGTGTGGGTGTGTGTTTGTGTCTGTGTGTGTGGGGGTCTGTGTGTGTGGGGGTCTGTGTGTGTGGGGGTCTGTGTGTGTGGGGGTCTGTGTGTGTGTGTGTGTGTCTGTCTGTGTGTGTGTGTGTGTGTGTGTCTGTGTGTGTGTGTGTCTGTCTGTGTGTGTGTGGGTCAGTGTATGTGTGTGGGTCAGTGTATGTGTGTGGGTCAGTGTGTGTGTGTGGGTCAGTGTGTGTGTGTGTGGGTCTGTGTGTGTGGGTCTGTGTGTGTGTGTGTGTGTGTGTCTGTGTGTGTGGGTCTGTGTGTGTGGGTCTGTGTGTGTGGGTCTGTGTGTGTGGGTCTGTGTAATAAATATTCACTCCCTCCACCACTGGCACACAGTGGCAGCCGTGTGTACCATCTACAGATGCACTGCGGCCCCTCACCAAGGTTGCTTCACCATCACCTCCCAATCCCGAGGCCTCTACCACCTAGAACAGTGGTGGGCAAACTTTTCCGTGCAAGGGCCACATTCAGAAATTCACAATTCACAAAGGGCCGCATAGTATATTAAGTAAAATAATTACTTCACCCGGTTATGATTCTGGGCGCCTCATATAGAACATAGAACAGTACAGCACAGAACAGGCCCTTCGGCCCTCGACGTTGTGCCGAGCAATGATCACCCTACTCAAGTCAACGTATCCACCCTATACCAGTAAGTAACCCAACAGCCCCCCCCCATTAACCTTAAAAAAAATTTTTTTTTTTTTTTTTTTTAATGACTTGGCGGGCCGCAGAAATACCTTTGGCGGGCCGCATGCGGCCCGCGGGCCGTAGTTTGCCCACCCCTGACCTAGAAGGACAAGGACAGCAGAGAAATGGGAACACCACCACCTGCAGGTTCCCCTTCAGGTTCTGCAGCATCCTGACTTGGAAATATATCGGCCGTTCCTTCACTGTCACTGGGTCAAAATCCTGCAACACCCTCCCTAATAGCACTGTGGATGTACCTACATCACAGAGACTGCCGCAGTTCAAAAAGGCAGCTCACCCTCATCTTCCGGAGGGCAGTTAGGGATGGGTAATAAATTCTGGTCGAGCCTGCGATGCCCACATCCGATGAACAAATTTAATAAACATTCCCTAAGGATGCTGACTCATCCCAGCCATTGGTTGGCCATTCTCGGGGATCTCATTTAACTGTTCCTCTGACAGTGCAGCACTCCCTCAGTACTGACCCTCTGACAGTGCAGCACTCCCTCAGTACTGACCCTCTGACAGTGCAGCACGCCCTCAGTACTGACCCTCTGACAGTGCAGCACTCCCTCAGTACTGACCCTCTGACAGTGCAGCACCCCCTCAGTACTGACCCTCTGACAGTGCGGCACTCCCTCAGTACTGACCCTCTGACAGTGCAGCACTCCCTCAGTACTGACCCTCTCAGAATGCAGCACTCCCTCAGTACTGACCCTCTGACAGTGCAGCACTCCCTCAGTACTGACCCTCTGACAGTGCAGCACTCCCTCAGTACTGACCCTCTGACAGTGCGGCGCTCCCTCAGCACTGACCCTCTGACAGTGCAGCACTCCCTCAGTACTGACCTTATGACAGTGCAGCACTCCCTCAGTACTGACCCTCTGACAGTGCAGCACTCCCTCAGTACTGACCCTCTGACAGTGCAGCACTCCCTCAGTACTGACCCTCAGTGCAGCACTCCCTCAGTACTGACACTCTGACAGTGCAGCGCTCCCTCAGTACTCGCCCTCTGACAGTGCAGCACTCCCTCAGTACTGACCCTCAGTGCAGCACTCCCTCAGTACTGACCCTCTGACAGTGCGGCGCTCCCTCAGCACTGACCCTCTGACAGTGCGGCACTCCCTCAGCACTGACCCTCTGACAGTGCAGCACTCCCTCAGTACTGACCCTCTGACAGTGCAGCGTTCCCTCAGTACTGGCCCTCTGACAGTGCAGCACTCCCTCAGTACTGACCCTCAGTGCAGCACTCCCTCAGTACTGACCCTCTGACAGTGCGGCGCTCCCTCAGCACTGACCGTCTGACAGTGCAGCACTCCCTCAGCACTGACCCTCTGACAGTGCGGCACTCCCTCAGTACTGACCCTCTGACAGTGCGGCACTCCCTCAGCACTGACCCTCTGACAGTGCAGCACTCCCTCAGTACTGACCCTCTGACAATGCGGCGCTCCCTCAGCACTGACCCTCTGACAGTGCAGCACTCCCTCAGTACTGACCCTCTGAAAGTGCAGCACTCCCTCAGTACTGACCCTCTGACAGTGCAGCACTCCCTCAGTACTGACCCTCTGACAGTGCAGCACTCCCTCAGTACTGCCCCTCTGACAGTGCAGCACCCCCTCAGTACTGACCCTCTGACAGTGCAGCACTCCCTCAGCACTGACCCTCTGACAGTGCAGCACTCCCTCAGTACTGACCCTCTGACAGTGCAGCACTCCCTCAGTACTGACCCTCTGACAGTGCAGCAGTCAGAGGTGTGAATTTCACCTTTCAAGGTGGCGGCCGTGTTATTGGAGGAGATTATTTGTATGCTGGCCAGAACTTTCAGTTGTAATAATGTTGGACGAACCACCACTCCTTATGTCTGTGTAAAAAATCCACTTTGAGCCAGGTGTAAATGGAAACACCAATCCTGCGTTTCCAAACACCACATCTGGTTCTGAGAACACAGCATCTCACATCTGGCTCAATTGTTAAGAGCAGTGTCAGGTTGTTGTGTTTGTGCACAGACTAAACCAGCACAGAGAGCGAGGGCTCACAATTCCTGTGTAACTTGATAATTGTTCGGCATGTCGTTCTTTGTGAATTGTTTTGAGAGACTTTTCAAAGTAACTTTCAGAATTTAGAATTTCAGTAAATGTTTTCGCACAGTGAGTGGTTGGGGTTGGAATGCGTTTCCTGGAAGTGTGGTGGAGGCTGAGGTGATTTATGGTAACTGTCCCCCAGCAAAGCAGAAGCAGGTCACCAACTGGAACCAGGAGTGGGATAATCACGACAGGGGGTGGTGGCCTCTCTTGGGCAGAAGATATGTGGTAGACATGGAATCCATTCCTTGCAGAAGGTGGCCATTTGGCCTATCGAGTTTGCACTGACCCTCTGAAAGAGCACCCCACCTAGGCCCACTGTGGTGAATGTAATATAGATGTATATATGTTAATTCACACTGTCTTTGTAAGCGCAGTAGCGCTATCCTACCACTAGGGGGAGTAGCACTGGGAGCACTCAGGAACTTGTACTGGGCTCCACCCTTGGCTCCGCCCATGACTCCTCCCCCTAGTGCAGCTGTATAAATACCCGTGTCCAGAGTCAGCCTGGGTCACTATGAGTTCATCGACAGGTCACAGGCTGGCTCTGAAGTAAGTCGATTAAAGCCTAGATTCACATCGGAAACACGTGTCTGGTGAATTGATGGTTCCATCACCCACTCCCCGCCCTATCCCTGCAACCTCGTAACCCCACTTAATCTGCATTTCTTTGGACAGTAAGGGGCAATTTCGTTTAGCAAGTCCAGTCCACCTCAGCTGCACATGTTTGGATTGTGGGGGGAAACCGGAGCACCCGGAGGAAACCCACACCGTCACGGGGGAAAGTTCAAACTCCACAAGGACAGTCGGCGAAGGCTAGAATTGAACCCAGGTCCCTGTGAGGAAGCAGAGCTAACCACTGTGCCACCATGCCGCCCATGTATAGAAGACATTTGGAAGACATGTCGAAGGGAACTGGGGCAGCCGCGTGGGATGCTCTAGGGAAACTCGGGGCTGATGGCCTCTGTACAGATGTTCTTATTAATAAACACCTTTTGTGTTTCTGAAGGAGTCGGCGAACCTGCATCATTACATTTGGCGATGAGGATGGGATGGATTATGATGCCAAAGCTTCTGGTTGGACTCTGCTGAGCATTCTGTTTTAGTCTAAGTCTGAAGAAGAAGATGCTCACCCAGATGCCTGTCCTTGGGCGAATAGACCCAATTCAGATGTCAAGATATCACCAGACCATGAAGGACAGACGCAGGATAGCGCTGGAGTTGCCAATAAAGTCAGAAATTTAGAAATATATAGAAAGAACAAAGAAAAGTCCAGCACTGGAACAGGCCCTTCGGCCCTCCAAGCCTGTGCTGACCATGCTGCCCGTCTAACCTAAAACCTTCTACACTTCCGGGGTCTGTATCCCTCTATTCCCATCCTATTCATATATTTAAAATAAGTGAAAATTCAGAATGTCCAAATAGCCCAACAGCACGTCTTTCGCGACTTGTGGGAGGAAACCGGAGCACCCGGAGGAAACCCAGGCAGACACGGTGAGAATGTGCAGACTCCGCACACACAGTGACTCAAGCCGGGAATGGAACCTGGGACCCTGGAGCTGTGAAGCAACAATGCTGACCACTGTGCTATTGTGCCACCCCAAATTTCAAAGGGAACAACAATTTATACTGTATGACAAAAAGGATGCTGATTATTCGATCCACTTTCTGATGCAGTATCAGTTGGCATTGTTGCCTCTGTCTTGCTGAGCATAATGTGATGAATATAGGGAGTTCAGATCTATTGTATTATATTTATTTGGTGCAGTAAGCGTTCAAAGCCTGGGTTTGTGTGTGTGACTGCTGTAGTCATGTTTCTAAAGAAACCTAGTTTGAAAGGTTTTGGGAGCCAGGGATGCAATTAAAGCATTGTAAAAGCTTGGGATGATGGAGTTTTGTTTAAGGGGGTTCTCTGTGGACTTAATTAAATGCATTGCGTTTCAGCTTGGTAAGATTATTTAATTAATTGGAGGAGCTAAGATACCAGGCATTTTGCAGAAAAGCAGTTTAGTTGAGTTGTAGATTGGGATGTGAGCAGAAGTCAAGCATCTGCTCCCACTGCAGTTCAGTTAAAGATATGTCTGTAGACTGATTCACAGTTTATTTTCAAGCAGTTCAGGATTGTGTGGCTGAAAGGCGAGTTGAGACACGTTGAGAAGCAGCTTCTGAATAAATACAACAAGACGTCTGCTCGAGATCCTGCACTGTTCTGACACTGTTCGTTCTCTTTCTTCAAAGCAGTGGGTCAAAAGATCTTGCTTCTCAAAGGAGGCACCTCTGTACTACAGGTATTTCTGAGTGCTATCATTGCAGTGTTACTGAAATGAAAATCGCTTATTGTCACGAGTAGGCTTCAATAAAGTTACTGTGAAAAGCCCGTAGTCGCCACATTCCGGCGCCTGTCCGGGGAGGCTGGTATGGGAATCGAACCGTGCTGCTGCCTGCTTGGTCTGCTTTAAAAGCCAGCGATTTAGCTGAGTGAGCTAAACCAGCCCCTGGTTTAGTCTACTTGTAAGTCTACTTGTGACACTAATAAAGATTATTATGAACTGTATTTGAAAGTGATTGAGAGTTGAGAGGGTTTTTTCGTTTGAGTGGGAATAGAGACAGAAGTCTCCAGGGAGCGGTCTCTGTGGGTTGAACATCAAACTCAGTGAGTATAATGTAACTTATGTCAATGGGCCTGGCTGCTGCTCGGGTGTCCCAGGTGGGGTGGTGCTACCCTGTTCTGCCCGCTGCCCACCAAATGGACCAGGGAGAGGAGGGTGGGAGTCCGAGGTGCTGTGGTGTTCTGGCACCCCCCCCCTGCGGGAGTCACCGGCATGGGCCCCATCACCTCCTCCTCCCCCGGGGTGCCCGATGGCCCCTGGGCTACTCCAAGGGACGGGGGTGCGAGCGGAGCTATCGCCTGTGGCACCCTCGCCACCTGGCGCTGCCAGTCCTGGAGGCCCGCTCTGGTCACGGCCAGGGTCTGCAAGCTTGCGGCCATGGAGCACCGGGAGTGGACCATCTCCGTCTGGGACTGCGCTGCTTCACGGTGCGACTGTGCCACCACCTGCTGGGTCTGTGCCACAACAGCCAGTGACTGCGCCACCTCCCTCTGGGACTGGGCCACCTCCCTCTGGGACTGGGCCACCTCCCTCTGGGACTGGGCCACCTCCCTCTGGGACTGGGCCACCTCCCTCTGGGACTGGGCCACCTCCCTCTGGGACTGGGCCACCTCTCCCCTGTGTCTGAAGGTGCAGAACTCCCCCTCTACAATAAAGGAGTATCGACTTGGGGTTTGTGTGCTCATCAGATTGGAGAGGGGCTTAACCCCACAACCCTGTTCACTGCGGGTGGGAGTGTTACCCACTGAACCATAGATAAAACCAGCTAGATTGTGTAAAACTTGCCTTTTAAAATTGAGGAAACAGCAGCCTGAGGGAGAAATCCTGCACAGTGACAGAAGCAGAGTGAATTAAGGACATTGGGGCGGCCTGAACACGGAAGAAACCTGGTAGAAAAATAAATGAATGAAGAATCAGCTCCGATTAATCTTCTCCAGAGACTGTATTGGCCTGGCAGTAACTTATACATTTAAGATTAATGCCTGTGGAAAAAAAAACAGGAGTGGATTGTGGAAAGATTTAAGTGATGGTTTGATGTTGAGAGTGATCAGCATGGAGCGGGGGGGAAAGTTAATGTAACAGGATAGTGCACGATCGATGGGCGAAATATTCTATCCTCTGACAGACTTTAATGCTTTCGAACCTACACTGTGGTAAATGGTTCTTTAGTTGCTGAATACCACGGATTAGATCCACGTTCACCTCCGACTGACTCACCTTGTAAAAAGGGTCCATGACATTCAGTGAAATGCCAGCAGTTAATGCTGTCCTATATCTTTAAATAGGAGCGCTTACCAGAAAAAACGTGAATTAAGTTGGAGATGTTGGCGAGCCGCTGGGCCCAGTTCATCCCAATGCTGGAGGACGGACGTGAAACAGAGCCTAGCACCAACAAAGTGTTATAGAACACACACCCTGGGCGAAATTCTCCAACCCCACGCAGGGTCGGAGATTCTCCGCCACCCGGGAAGTGGCGGTGGCGGGAATCTCGCCCCGCCGATCGGAGAGGCCCCTGCGGTGATTCTCCACAGAAGCAGAAGGGGAAGGGAACCCCACATCGCGCATGCGCCGGCAGTGATGTCAGCGGCCAGCTGCCGCTGACGTCACTGCCGGCGCATGCGCCGATCGGCGAAAGCCTTTCAGCCAGCCCCGCTGCCGGGGGTGGGGTGTTTGCGCCAGTCTTCTGGTGCCAACCGCTCCGGCGTGGGGCTGGCCACCTTTGGGGAGGCGCGACCCCTGAGTGATTGGCGCCACTCCCCTACTCCGGGACCCTCCGTCACGCCGGGTAGGGGAGAATGCCGCCCCCTGTCAGAGAAGGTCCACCGTTCTCTGCTTCTTTGAGAAACAGCTGGCTGGGATTTTGTGCATCACCAAGATATGTAAACCCCCCCCCCCCCACCCCACCCCCACGCGGCATGTTTGGCGAAGGTGGCTCACCATTGGCCGCTGGCGGAATCTTCCAGTTCCGCCGATGCCTGCAGCATCTTCCTGCCATGGAGGAGGGGGGTGGGGGGGGGGGGGGGGTCACCTTTGGTGAGGCTGGAAGATGCCGGCCGGTGGTCCGTGTCAGCCGGATTTTCCGGTTCCACTGACAGCGGCGGGGCGCAATAACGGGAAACCCGGTTGACAGCGGTTGGACCCGAAGATCCCGGCGCCAGCCAATGGCAGACACCTCCGCCACCGTGAGAGGCACTGCAGGCGCCCACGGCAAACCCGACATGGAGATTGTGTCCACATCACCCTCACCCCCACATCACCCTCACCCCCACATCACCCTCACCCCTACATCACCCTCACCCCCACATCACCCTCACCCCCACATCACCCTCACCCCCACATCACCCTCACCCCTACATCACCCTCACCCCCACATCACCCTCACCCCCACACCACCCTCACCCCTACATCACCCTCACCCCCACATCACCCTCACCCCACACCACCCTCACCCCTACATCACCCTCACCCCCACATCACCCTCACCCCCACATCACCCTCACCCCCACACACCTCACCCCCACATCACCCTCACATCCCCACATCACCCCCACATCACCCTCACCCCCACACCACCCTCACCCCTACATCACCCTCACCCCACACCACCCTCACCCCCACACCACCCTCACCCCCACATCACCCTCACCCCCACATCACCCCCACATCACCCTCACCCCCACATCACCCCTCACCCCCACATCACCCTCACCCCCACATCACCCTCACCCCCACACCACCCTCACCCCCACATCACCCTCATCCCCACATCACCCTCACCCCCACATCACCCTCACCCCCACATCACCCTCACCCCCACATCACCCTCACCCCCACATCACCCTCACCCCCACATCACCCTCACCCCCACATCACCCTCACCCCCACATCACCCTCACCCCCACATCACCCTCACCCCCACATCACCCTCACCCCCACATCACCCTCACCCACATCACCCTCACCCTCACCCCCACATCCCCTCACCCCCACATCACCCTCACCCCCACATCACCCTCACCCCCACATCACCCTCACCCCCACATCACCCTCACCCCCACATCACCCTCACATCACCCTCACCCCCACATCACCCTCACCCCCACATCACCCTCACCCCCACATCACCCCCACATCACCCTCACCCCCACATCACCCCCACACCACCCTCACCCCCACATCACCCTCACCCCCAACATCACCCTCACCCCCACATCACCCCCACATCACCCCTCACCCCCACACCACCCTCACCCCCACATCACCCTCACCCCCACATCACCCTCACCCCCACATCACCCCCACATCACCCTCACCCCCCACATCACCCTCACCCCCACATCACCCTCACCCCCACATCACCCTCACCCCCACATCACCCTCACCCCCACATCACCCTCACCCCCATACCACCCTCACATCACCCCCACATCACCCTCACCCCCACATCACCCTCACCCCCACATCACCCTCACATCACCCCCACATCACCCTCACCCCCACATCACCCTCACCCCCACATCACCCTCACATCACCCCCACATCACCCTCACCCCCACATCACCCTCACCCCCACATCACCCTCACCCCCACATCACCCTCACCCCCACATCACCCTCACCCCCACATCACCCTCACCCCCACATCACCCTCACCCCCACATCACCCTCACCCCCACATCACCCTCACCCCCACATCACCCTCACCCCACATCACCCCCACATCACCCTCACATCACCCTCACCCCCACATCACCCTCACCCCTACATCACCCTCACCCCCACATCACCCTCACCCCCACATCACCCTCACCCCTACATCACCCTCACCCCCACATCACCCTCACCCCCACATCACCCCCACATCACCCTCACCCCCACATCACCCCCACATCACCCTCACATCACCCTCACCCCCACATCACCCTCACCCCCACATCACCCTCACCCCACATCACCCTTACCCCTACATCACCCTCACCCCCACATCACCCTCACCCCTACACCACCCTCACCCCTACATCACCCTCACCCCCACATCACCCTCACCCCCACACCACCCTCACATCACCCTCACCCCCACATCACCCCTACATCACCCTCACCCCCACATCACCCCCACATCACCCTCACCCCCACATCACCCTCACCCCCACATCACCCTCACCCCCACATCACCCTCACCCTCACATCACCCTCACCCCCACATCACCCCCCCATCACCCTCACCCCCACATCACCCTCACCCCCACATCACCCTCACCCCCACATCACCCTCACATCACCCTCACCCTCACATCACCCTCACCCCCACATCACCCCCACATCACCCTCACCCCCACATCACCCTCACATCACCCTCACCCCCACATCACCCTCACCCCCACATCACCCTCACCCCCACATCACCCTCACATCACCCTCACCCTCACATCACCCTCACCCCCACATCACCCCCACATCACCCTCACCCCCACATCACCCTCACATCACCCTCACCCCCACATCACCCTCACCCCCACATCACCCTCACCCCACATCACCCTCACCCCCACATCACCCTCACCCCCACATCACCCTCACATCACCCTCACCCCCACATCACCCTCACATCACCCTCACATCACCCTCACCCCCACATCACCCTCACATCACCCCCACATCACCCTCACATCACCCTCACCCCCACATCACCCTCACATCACCCTCACCCCCACATCACCCTCACCCCCACATCACCCTCACCCCCACATCACCCTCACCCCCACATCACCCTCACCCCCACATCACCCTCACCCCCACATCACCCCCACATCACCCTCACCCCCACATCACCCTCACCCCCACATCACCCTCACCCCCACATCACCCTCATCCCCACATCACCCTCACCCCTACATCACCCTCACATCACCCTCACCCCCACATCACCCTCACCCCCACATCACCCTCACCCCCACATCACCCTCACCCCCACATCACCCTCACCCCCACATCACCCTCACCCCCACATCACCCTCACCCTCACATCACCCTCACCCCCGCATCACCCTCACCCCGCATCACCCTCACCCCCACATCACCCTCACATCACCCTCACCCCCACACCACCCTCACCCCCACACCACCCTCACCCCTACATCACCCTCACCCTACATCACCCTCACATCACCCTCACCCCCACATCACCCTCACCCCCACATCACCCTCACCCCCACATCACCCTCACCCCCATACCACCCTCACCCCTACCACCTACTCTCAATCCCGGCCCACGGTTTTATCATGCACCTTGTCTTGTGTCTGACAGGACTGTGTGGAGATAGGGTGGGCCGATCTTGTATCCCTCGGCCCCAGCCAGTGCCACAGCCGGAGCCCCCCCCGTGAGCCGGGTAGTGACGCTGAGAGGAGCTCGGACGCCAGGCCTCCGCCCGAGACTCAGGATACCCCGCAGCTCGAGTCCAGGGATGACACTGATGTCCTGTCACAGCTTCTCCAACACCCTCCACCATCCCATTGACACTCAGCTCGTTTGGGCACTTGAATGGAGGGGCGCCTGGGACACTATCGGGTGCGCATCACAAACAGTCAGGTGGAGGTAGGAACCCCCGAAGGGGCGGACGGTCGGAGGGCAGACCAACCGCAGGAACCAGCTGCCGTCCAGATGGGTTTCTGGAACAGATGATCCCATCCATTGTCGAGATGCAGTCACAGAGTCAGGGACTACAAGAGGGGTTGTCGGTGAGCATCCAGCACCAGTAGGTGCAGTTGGAGGAGTCCAACCATGTGCAGGAGCAGGAGGTGGTGCCGACCATGCGTGCCACCCAGGCCAACACTGCATGGGTGGCGTCTACGGTAGAGGCAATGGGGGATCAGTTTTGCCTATGGATCAGCATTGCTAAGGCAGGGCACTCTGTGCAGGCAGTGGTCAAGGCCCAGGACAGGGCTTCCCTCTCACAGGCAGCCATGTGCCAGAGCCACCTGGACATTGCAGCGGCGATCCTGAGCGTGGCCCAGTCACAGTGGGCCATGGCTGAGAATGTCGGCTGCATTGCCCAGGCGCTGGCTGACGTGGTGCAGACACAGAGGGAGGTGGCCAGTCCCAGAGAGGGGGTGGCGCAGTCACTGGCTGATATGAAACAAACCCAGAAGGTGGTGGCACTGTCTACAGCTGATGTGGTGCAGTTCCAGACAGAGATGGTCCACTCATTGTGCTCCATGGCCGCAGGCATGCAGACCCTGGTCGGGACCAGAGCGGGCCTCCAGGACTGGCAGCGCCTGGTGATGGGGTAGCTTCAGGGGATAGCTCTGCTTGCACTCCCTTCCCATGGGCACCCCGAAGGAGGAGGAGGTGATGGGACGCGTGCTGGTGACTCCCGCAGGGAAGGTGCCAGAACACCGCAGAACCGCGGACTCCCCCCTCCCCCTCCTGTCCTTGGCGCATCTGGTGGTCAGCGGGCAGAACAGGGCGGCACCACGCCACCCGGGGCACCCGAGCAGCAGCCGGGCCCATTCCCAGAAGATGCCGGCCAACTGGGACCCACGTTGCAGGGTGGGAATCACAGCAGGCTGCCCCATCTCCTGATGTACCATCTGCGGATCCATCTAGATCCCGTAGGGCCCAGAAGGCCAGAACGTTAGACACTAGTTAAGTTGGCACATGTACATGGCACGGTTTAATTATAGGGGCTAGAGCACAAAACTGTATATATGTTGTTACATTAAACTCCTGTTCAGAACGTTACAACCTGCCTCAGTGCTCTGTCAGAGGGTATGAGGGATGGGCTGGTCTGGGCTGGTCAGTACTGGTCCACACAAACGTGGACCAGGTGGAATGGCACCTGGGGGGGTCTCTCAGGCTATCGGAGGCCCCTGGCTGGTTAGGGATAGGGAAGGACCCACCAAGGAAATGTGAGCACCTTAACACTGCTACCCTGGCATTGCCAAGGTGCCTTTGTGGCAATGGCAAACTGGAAGGAGTGCAGCCGAGGTGTGAGGGTGACAGAACCAAGGTGCCTGGGTGGCACAGCCAAAGACCAGTGCCTGAGGGGTGGCCAAGCTCCTGAAAGGAGGGCGGAGGAGTGCATGAAGGCTGTAGGGGGGGAGTTGCAGGGCTGGCAAGGAATGGCCTCTGGGAGGTTGGGGGGGTGAAGGGTGGGGGCCCTGGAAGGGGGGGGGCAGTAAGAGGGCGTGGGGGGGGGGGGCTGAAGAGGGACCCCATGGTGCAGTGTTCTCACTTGGGCAGGGGGTATGGGGTAATGCCCATGCTTGTGGGGGTGATATTGTCCACGGTGTGGGGGACCCACAGTCACTAAGAGATCGGGGCACTTTTTCAAACATCGGCTCGGTCTCTGAGGAGCCGGTCTGGCCAAGCGGGTCCAGCTCCCCAGTGATGAAAATAATTCTAAGTGTGGACTCAATTAGTGAGAAATTCCTCAGCGCATAAAAAAGTGACATATTGTAATGAGATAGCAGCGGGGAACTCGCCAGCAGAGCTGGTGGGAAACTACTGCAAAGCCCCACCACAAACGACACACAGGGCCCAGTCTAAAGAAATAGGAACTGAGTTCCATGGGAGGGGGGGGGGGGGGGGGGGGGGTCCGAGGGGGGTTGAGAGATCAGGGCACCATTTTAAAATGGCGTCCTGATCTCCTTCTGCATTGAAGAGTTCTGGCGAGATGAGCTCCTCATTGCAGGAAACGGTACTGAGTTCAGTCTCGGTGGGGAGTTGGGACTGAGTTCAGTCTCAGTGGGGAGTTGGGACTGAGTTCAGTCTCAGTGGGGCGTTGGGGCTGAGTTCAGTCTCGGTGGGGAGTTGGGACTAAGTTCAGTCCCGGCCGGGAGTTGGGACTGAGTTCAGTCTCAGTGGGGCGTTGGGGCTGAGTTCAGTCTCAGTGGGGAGTTGGGACTGAGTTCAGTCTCGGTGGGGAGTTGGGACTGAGTTCAGTCTCAGTGGGGAGTTGGGACTGAGTTCAGTCTCGGTGGGGAGTTGGGGACTAAGTTCAGTCTCGGTGGGGAGTTGGGACTGAGTTCAGTCTCAGTGTGGAGTTGGGACTAAGTTCAGTCTCGGTGGGGAGTTGGGACTAAGTTCAGTCTCGGTGGGGAGTTGGGACTGAGTTCAGTCTCAGCGGGATGTTGGGACTAAGTTCAGTATCGGTGGGGAGTTGGACTGAGTTCAGTCTCAGTGGGAGTTGGGACTGAGTTCAGTCTCGGTGGGGAGTTGGGACTAAGTTCAGTCTCGGTGGGGAGTTGGGACTGAGTTCAGTCTCGGTGGGGAGTTGGGACTGAGTTCAGTCTCGGTGGGGAGTTGGGACTGAGTTCAGTCTCGGTGGGGAGTTGGGACTAAGTTCAGTCTCGGTGGGGAGTTGGGACTGAAGTTCAGTCTCAGTGGGGAGTTGGGACTGAGTTCAGTCTCGGTGGGGAGTTGGGACTGAGTTCAGTCTTGGTGGGGAGTGGGGACTGAGTTCAGTCTCGGTGGGGAGTGGGACTAGTTCAGTCTCGGTGGGGAGTTGGGACTGAGTTCAGTCTCGGTGGGGAGTTGGGACTGAGTTCAGTATCGGTGGGGAGTTGGGACTGAGTTCAGTCTCGGTGGGGAGTTGGGACTGAGTTCAGTCCGGTGGGGAGTTGGGACTGAGTTCAGTCTCAGTGGGGAGTTGGGACTGAGTTCAGTCTCGGTGGGGAGTTGGACTGAGTTCAGTCTCGGGGGACTCAGTCTCAGTGGGCGTTAGGACTAAGTTCAGTCTCAGTGGGGAGTTGGGACTGAGTTCAGTCTCGGTGGGGAGTTGGGACTAAGTTCAGTCTCGGTGGGGAGTTGGGGCTGAGTTCAGTCTCGGTGGGGAGTTGGGACTGAGTTCAGTCTCGGTGGGAGTTGGGACTGAGTTCAGTCTCGGTGGGGGAGTTGGGACTAAGTTCAGTCTCAGTGGGGAGTTGGGACTGAGTTCAGTCTCAGGTGGGGAGTTGGGACTGAGTTCAGTCTCAGTGGGGAGTTGGGACTGAGTTCAGTCTCAGTGGGGAGTTGGGACTGAGTTCAGTCTCAGTGGGGAGTTGGGACTGAGTTCAGTCTCGGTGGGGAGTTGGGACTGAGTTCAGTCTCGGTGGGGAGTTGGGACTGAGTTCAGTCTCAGTGTGGAGTTGGGACTAAGTTCAGTCTCGGTGGGGAGTTGGGACTAAGTTCAGTCTCAGTGGGGGAGTTGGGACTGAGTTCAGTCTCAGTGGGGAGTTGGGACTAAGTTCAGTCTCGGTGGGGAGTTGGGACTAAGTTCAGTCTCAGTGGGGAGTTGGGACTGAGTTCAGTCTCAGTGGGGAGTTGGGACTAAGTTCAGTCTCGGTGGGGAGTTGGGACTAAGTTCAGTCTCGGTGGGGAGTTGGGACTGAGTTCAGTCTCGGTGGGGAGTTGGGACTGAGTTCAGTCTCAGTGGGGAGTTGGGACTAAGTTCAGTCTCGGTGGGGAGTTGGGACTGAGTTCAGTCTCAGTGGGGAGTTGGGACTGAGTTCAGTCTCGGTGGGGAGTTGGGGCTGAGTTCAGTCTCAGTGGGGCGTTGGGACTGAGTTCAGTCTCGGTGGGGAGTTGGGACTAAGTTCAGTCTCAGTGGGGAGTTGGGACTGAGTTCAGTCTCAGTGGGGAGTTGGGACTGAGTTCAGTCTCAGTGGGGCGTTAGGACTAAGTTCAGTCTCAGTGGGGAGTTGGGACTAAGTTCAGTCTCGGTGGGAGTTGGGACTGAGTTCAGTCTCGGTGGGGAGTTGGGACTGAGTTCAGTCTCGGTGGGGAAGTTGGGACTGAGTTCAGTCTCGGTGGGGAGTTGGGACTGAAGTTCAGTCTCGTTGGGGAGTTGGACTAAGTTCAGTCTCGGTGGGGAGTTGGGACTGAGTTCAGTCTCGGTGGGGAGTTGGGACTGAGTTCAGTCTCGGTGGGGAGTTGGGACTGAGTTCAGTCTCAGGTGGGGAGTTGGGACTGAGTTCAGTCTCGGTGGGGAGTTGGGGACTAAGTTCAGTCTCGGTGGGGAGTTGGGACTGAGTTCAGTCTCGGTGGGGAGTTGGGACTGAAGTTCAGTCTCGGTGGGGAGTTGGGACTAAGTTCAGTCTCGGTGGGGAGTTGGGACTGAGTTCAGTCTCGGTGGGGGAGTTGGGGACTGAGTTCAGTCCCTCGGTGGGGAGTTGGGACTGAGTTTCAGTCTCGGTGGGGAAGTGGGACTGAGTTCAGTCTCAGTGGGGAGTTGGGACTGAGTTCAGTCTCGGTGGGGAGTTGGGACTAAGTTCAGTCTCAGTGGGGAGTTGGGACTAAGTTCAGTCTCGGTGGGGAGTTGGGACTAAGTTCAGTCTCGGTGGGGAGTTGGGACTGAGTTCAGTCTCAGTGGGGAGTTGGGACTGAGTTCAGTATCGGTGGGGAGTTGGGACTGAGTTCAGTCTCAGTGGGGAGTTGGGACTGAGTTCAGTCTCGGTGGGGAGTTGGGACTGAGTTCAGTCTCGGTGGGGAGTTGGGACTAAGTTCAGTCTCGGTGGGGAGTTGGGACTGAGTTCAGTCTCGGTGGGGAGTTGGGACTGAGTTCAGTCTCGGAGGGGAGTTGGGACTGAGTTCAGTCTCGGTGGGGAGTTGGGACTGAGTTCAGTCTCAGTGGGGAGTTGGACTGAGTTCAGTCTCCGTGGGGAGTTGGGACTGAGTTCAGTCGGTGGGGAGTTGGACTAAGTTCAGTCCTCGGTGGGGAGTTGGGACTGAGTTCAGTCTCGGTGGGGAGTTGGGACTGAGTTCAGTCTCGGAGGGGAGTTGGGACTAAGTTCAGTCTCGGTGGGGAGTTGGGACTAAGTTCAGTCTCGGTGGGGAGTTGGGACTGAGTTCAGTCCCGGTGGGGAGTTGGGACTGAGTTCAGTCTCGGTGGGGAGTTGGGACTGAGTTCAGTCTCAGTGGGGCGTTGGGACTGAGTTCAGTCTCAGTGGGGAGTTGGGACTAAGTTCAGTATCGGTGGGGAGTTGGGACTAAGTTCAGTATCGGTGGGGAGTTGGGACTGAGTTCAGTCTCGGTGGGGAGTTGGGACTAAGTTCAGTCTCGGTGGGGAGTTGGGACTGAGTTCAGTCTCAGTGGGGAGTTGGGACTGAGTTCAGTCTCAGTGGGGAGTTGGGACTGAGTTCAGTCTCGGTGGGGAGTTGGGACTGAGTTCAGTCTCAGTGGGGAGTTGGGACTGAGTTCAGTCTCGGTGGGGAGTTGGGACTGAGTTCAGTCTCGTGGGAGTTGGGACTGAGTTCAGTCTCGGTGGGGAGTTGGGACTAAGTTCAGTCTCGGTGGGGAGTGGGACTAAGTTCAGTCTCGTGGGGGAGTGGGGACTGAAGTTCAGTCTCGGTGGGGAGTTGGGACTGAGTTCAGTCTCAGGTGGGGAGTTGGGACTGAGTTCAGTATCGGTGGGGAGTTGGGACTGAGTTCAGTCTCAGGTGGGGAGTTGGGACTGAGTTCAGTCTCGGTGGGGAGTTGGGACTGAGTTCAGTCTCGGTGGGGAGTTGGGACTGAGTTCAGTCTCGGTGGGGAGTTGGGACTGAGTTCAGTCTCGGTGGGGAGTTGGGACTGAGTTCAGTCTCGGTGGGGAGTTGGGACTGAGTTCAGTCTCAGGTGGGGAGTTGGGACTGAGTTCAGTCTCGGTGGGGAGTTGGGACTGAGTTCAGTCTCATGTGGGGAGTTGGGACTGAGTTCAGTCTCGGTGGGGAGTTGGGACTGAGTTCAGTCTCGGTGGGGAGTTGGGACTGAGTTCAGTCTCAGTGGGGAGTTGGGACTGAGTTCAGTCTCAGTGGGGAGTTGGGACTGAGTTCAGTCTCGGTGGGGAGTTGGGACTGAGTTCAGTCTCGGTGGGGAGTTGGGACTGAGTTCAGTCTCAGTGGGGAGTTGGGACTGAGTTCAGTCTCAGTGGGGAGTTGGGACTAAGTTCAGTCTCGGTGGGGAGTTGGGACTGAGTTCAGTCTCAGTGGGGAGTTGGGACTAAGTTCAGTATCGGTGGGGAGTTGGGACTGAGTTCAGTCTCGGTGGGGAGTTGGGACTGAGTTCAGTATCGGTGGGGAGTTGGGACTGAGTTCAGTCTCGGTGGGGAGTTGGGACTGAGTTCAGTCTCGGTGGGGAGTTGGGACTGAGTTCAGTCTCGGTGGGGAGTTGGGACTAAGTTCAGTCTCGGTGGGGAGTTGGGACTGAGTTCAGTATCGGTGGGGAGTTGGGACTGAGTTCAGTCTCGGTGGGGAGTTGGGACTGAGTTCAGTCTCGGTGGGGAGTTGGGACTGAGTTCAGTCTCAGTGGGGAGTTGGGACTGAGTTCAGTCTCGGTGGGGAGTTGGGACTGAGTTCAGTCTCGGTGGGGAGTTGGGACTGAGTTCAGTCTCGGTGGGGAGTTGGGACTGAGTTCAGTCTCGGTGGGGAGTTGGGACTGAGTTCAGTCTCAGTGGGGAGTTGGGACTGAGTTCAGTATCGGTGGGGAGTTGGGGCTAAGTTCAGTCTCGGTGGGGAGTTGGGACTGAGTTCAGTCTCGGTGGGGAGTTGGGACTGAGTTCAGTCTCGGTGGGGAGTTGGGGCTGAGTTCAGTCTCAGTGGGGAGTTGGGACTAAGCTGAGTCTCGGTGGGGAGTTGGGACTGAGTTCCCTCTTGGTGGGGCGTTGGGACTAAGTTGAGTCTCGGTGGGGAGTTGGGACTAAGTTCAGTCTCAGTGGGGAGTTGGGACTGAGTTCAGTCTCAGTGGGGAGTTGGGACTGAGTTCAGTCTCGGTGGGGAGTTGGGACTAAGTTCAGTCTCGGTGGGGAGTTGGGACTCAGTTGAGTCTCGGCGGGGCGTTCCCCGCTCAGGCGCTGCATTGCATCAATGTCCCGTTCGATAGCGCGATCTTTCTCGACCCTGTGAGCGCCGGGATACACCCGCCTAAACGCGCTCAACACGAGACTCTGTAACAATTCGATGGGATCGCACCCACCATTCATACGTCCCACAGAAAGCATCCTATCTGTCTGCATCACAGCCTGGTATGGCAACTGCTCGACCCAAGACCGCAAGAAACTTCAGAGAGTCGTGAACACAGCCCAGTCCATCACACAAACTTAGTCCCAACGCCCCACACAAACATCCGTTGACTCCATCTACACCTCCCGTTGCCTGGGGAAAGCGGGCAGCATAATCAAAGACCCCTCCCACCCGGCTTACTCACTCTTCCAACTTCTTCCACCGGCAGGAGATACAAAAGTCTGTGAACATGCACAAACAGACTCAAAAACAGCTTCTTCCCCGCTGTTACCAGACTCTTAAATGACCCTCTTATGGACTGACCTCATTAATACTACACCCTGTATGCTTCACCCGATGCGGGTGCTTATGTAGTTACATTGTGTACCTTGTGTTGCCCTATTGAAAATGAAAATCGCTTATTGTCACGAGTCGGCTTCAATGAAGTTACTGTGAAAAGCCCCTAGTCACCACATTCCGGCACCTGTCCGGGGAGGCTGGTACGGGAATCGAACCGTGCTGCTGGCCTGCTTGGTCTGCTTTAAAACCCAGCGATTTAGCCCAGTGAGCTGAACCAGCCCCTGTGTTATGTATTATGTATTTTCTTTTATTTCCTTTTCTTCCCATGTACTGAATGATCTGTTGAGCTGCTCGCAGAAAAATACTTTTCACTGTACCTCGGACACGTGACAATAAACAAAACAAACAAACAAACACACATTCCCTGGGGGCACACACACACACTAGTACAGATGGCAAAATAAGAGAAAAGGAAATGATTAAGGATGCTGGAATCTGAAACAGAAAATACTGGACAATCTCGGCAGGTCTGACAGCCTCTGCGGAGTTTCCAGTCTGGATGACTCACCATCAAAGCTTTGACAGCATGGTATCGGGGCCGGTTTAGCTCAGTCGGCTAGACAGCTAGCTAGTGATACAGAGTGAGGCCAGCCCTGTGAGATTCAATTCCCATACCGGCTGAGGTCATTTGTAAAGGCCTCACCATCTGAACCTTGCCCCTTGCCTGAGGAGTGGTGACCCTCAGGTTAAACCGCAACCAGCCCCCTCTCCCTGTCAAAGGGAAAAGCAACCCATGGTTTATCTGGTACTATGGCAACCAGCTTTCACTGGTTGTATGGAGCAGATTTCCCTGTTTTATCCTCAAAAGATCTCTATTTGCAGTTGATTTCTCTTATCGAGGTGGCTACTTTGAAAATCTGGGCACAATACATTTGAAAAAGAGAGTAGACAGCCTGTTGGTACAGCGAGCTGCTCTCTGATCTTTGCTTGGTAACAGAATCCCTTCAAGTGTTCTGCTAACTGTATATTCCAGAGCAATTTGATTAGTCCATGCCTGCTGTCGTCATTGTGTTTGGAATAGATAATTGCATTTTCATGGCTCATCTCAGAAACATTTGAAATATTCAGAATAGTTGAAAGCCAACAGGAGATGGAATCTTTACGATCCCCGAGTGCCTATTCTGTTTCATCCCAGTTGGCGGAATGCAAGCTTGTATATTATAGCTCTTTGGCAGCCCTCCATTGCCTTAAGAGGATTTCCGTTTACTTTGAAAAACCCAACCAGAGAGAATGCACGTCCTTGTAATACTATCCATCTGTGAATTTGTGTGTCACGTCCTTCCTTCCCTCACTTTCCCCCTGTCCCTCTGCATCTCCGAAGGGCTGTGTCCCTTTTATCCGTCTCTTACTCTCCCTCTTGGTTCTTGTGTCTCTCTTTCTTGCATTCTCTTCCCCCCCCCCCCCCCCCCCCCACTCTCTCACCCTTGCTTAAGTATCTCAATCACAGTGAGAGAGGTTTTAAAAAATAAATTTAAGGGCAGCACGGTGGCTCACTGGTTGGCACTGCTGCCTCACGGTGCCGAGGTCCCAGGTTCGATCCCGGCTCTGGGTCACTGTCCGTGTGGAGTTTGCACATTCTCCCCGTGTTTGCGTGGGTTTCGCCCCCACAACCCAGAGATGTGCAGAGTAGGTGGATTGGCCACGCTAAATTGCCCCTTAATTGGAAAAAATGAATTGGGTACTCTAAAATAAATTTAAAAATTTAGAGTACCCAATAATTTTTTCCAATTAAGGGGCAAATTAGCGTGACCAATCCACCTATCCTGCACATCTTTTTGGGTTGTGGGGGTGAAACCCACGCAGACACAGGGAGAAAAGGAGAATGTGCAAATTCCTCACGGACAGTGACCCAGGACCGGGATTCGAACCCGGGTCCTCAGCGCCATAGACAGCAATGCCACTGTGCCACCGTGCTGCCCTCACAGCGAGAGAGTTGAGCGTACACCAAAAACAGCAAAGGATAGTCAGTCCGTGATCAGACTGTTACAAGCAAGGGTGGGGTGGTGTCAGCCAGTGCTGACACTGAGAGTAGAAGGGTGGTTGGCCCCTGAGCGGGGGCCAGGTAGGAATGGGAATGTCGGATTTGCCACACCCGCTGATGCACGCCAAGCAGTAAAGAGCAACGATCACTCCCACTGCTGTAAAAGAGGAAAGCATTGCCCCCTCACACTGTTAGCCCATCCAGAACCATATTTACAATGTCCAATGGGGGACTGCAGCAACACAGTGCCATTGTGTGACAACTGGAAGATTAGGTTCCAAATATTGCGCAATTTAAGGGTTAAAAGCCTGAGGTTAGAGTGTGTTTGACTGCAGTGGTCATGGGCGGGATTCTCTGAGCCCGCGGCAGGTCGGAGAATCGGCGTGGACATGGGAAATTCCCGCCATGCCGCTCCGATGTCGGGCCGCGATTCTCCGGCGACAGGAGAATCGGCGCCAATTGCGCCCGTGTGGTCGATGCGGCACCAGTCGGGTGCCACTGAAAGAGGCCCCCGCGGCGATTCTCCGCAGGCGACTGGCCGAACTCCGGCCGAGTCCCGCCGGCGTGGTTGCAACCTGGTACTACCCGACGAGAAGTCGGACCTGCGGCCGTGGTGGACGTCTGGGTGGGGGGGGGGGGATCTGACTCTGGCGGAGGCCTTCACTGGGTCCAAGCCCGCGATTGGGGGCTTCCGATCGGAGGGCGCCTGCGATCTGGAGGGGGCCTACCTCCTTCCGCGCGGGCCCGCTGTTAGGTCTCCGCCATGTTGCTCCGCGCCGGCGCGGAGATAGCAACCATGCGCATGCGCCGGCACAGAGACGGCCGTCACGTACACGCGCGGACGCTCGCCGGCCGTGTAGGGCCGCCTTTCGGCACTGGAGCAGTGCGCAGCACTCCGGCGCTGTGCTAGCCCGCTGAAGGCCAGTGAATTGCGCAGCACTCCGGCGCTGTGCTAGCCCGCTGAAGGCCGGTGAATTGCTGGGCCAGGAGGCCCGTTGATGCCGGCGTACACCACTCCGGTGTTTACGCCGGCGTCAACACTTGGCCGGGGTTTCGGAGAATCCCGGCCCATGTTTTGCTTTTCTCGTCGTTTAATGGAGAATTAAGTCGTGGTGTTTGAGGGTAATTGTCAACAGTTCTTTTTGGGTGTGAAGTTAAAGAGTCTAATTTTGTATTCATAATAAAGTTTTGCTTTAAAGTACTAAACCTCTTTTTTTTTTCATGCAATCACTCCTGGAGTGAATCATTCTTTCTGCACAGTTAGCTACAAATAAACTAAAATATTGGGGTTTCTGTTCCGTATTCTAGTCAGTGTTGGGGTCTGGTCTGGGATTGTAATAATTGACCAGGGTCCTGCTAATCCATTCCATGGATGGAGTTGCTGGAGAGGGACAGAAGCAGAAGCTGGAGCCAGAGAAAGAAGATGATGGTCTTCGGTGCTCGCTGTCTGCTGCTCTTGGCTGTGAAGGGGTGAAGGATTGTCACATACCTCTTGGCACTCAGAACCATCACATTGAGCACTGAGGTGTAAGGAAGAGGCAGGTCCTGAAGTTACAGCCGAAGGGGTCCAGCAGGAAAGGATAGTTGC
This sequence comes from Scyliorhinus canicula, assembly GCF_902713615.1. Taxonomy (NCBI): domain Eukaryota; kingdom Metazoa; phylum Chordata; class Chondrichthyes; order Carcharhiniformes; family Scyliorhinidae; genus Scyliorhinus; species Scyliorhinus canicula. The sequence goes on along the minus strand of NC_052149.1, from coordinate 227,092,327 downwards.
TCAACATCTCCAGGGGAGGATCGAAGAGGAGCACCAGGAGATCAGACAGCAAGGCGAGGAGTTGGTTGGACTCTTCCTTTGGTCCTCAAGGTGACAAAGCAGATGAACATATTGCCCAGCTTCCGTGTCGGGAATACCGCCGCATGGACCAAGCCTATGGGCAGCGAAAGAGGACTCCGTCTGGGACCACAGAGCTAATCCTTTAGGTTACTTAACAAGCCCACCAGTCGCTCAGCTTCTGAAACATTTGCCAAATTTTGTAAAATGCCTTTGAGGGATGGGAGCAAGACACCACGGGAAAGGCAGTGCGCACAATTCTCCCAGCCCTGGGCTGGGCCGGAAAATCCTCGCGACGGGGCCACGCTGCCCCAACGCTGCCACGCGCCGGCTATTGCCGCCGGCGTGACGGACCGCTGTACGCGGCCGGCCCGCTGATTCACCGGCCCAGATGGGCCGAGCGGCCGTAGGAAAAAAACCGAGTCCTGCCGGCTCTGCTCTGCGAGTCCTACTCTGAGCCGGTGGGAACTCGGTGTTGAAGGGTCGGGTGGCACCTGTGAGGGAGGGGGGGTCCGACTCCCGGGGGGGGGGGGGGGGGGACCTCCGCTGTGGCCTGGCCCACGATCGGGGCCCACCGATCGGCGGGCCGGTTTCTCTGGTCGGGGGCCTCCTTTCCTACGCTCCGGCCCCTGTAGCCCTGCGCCATGTTGCATTGGGGCCGGCGCGTCGAAGGAGGGTACTGCGCATGCGCGAGTTAGCGCCGGCGCCACTGTGCATGCGCCGATCCTGCGGCGCACAGTTCACGCCGGGATCGGCAGCTGGAGAGGCACAAACCACTCCAGCACCGTGCTGGCCCCCTGCAAGGGCCAGATTTAGGCCTGGCAGCGGCCTGTTCACGCGGCGGCGTTTACGACGGCGTGGACACTCTGCCGCGGGATTAGAGAACCCCACCCAGTGTCATGTCATCCAGGTTTAGAGTTGCTTTTGCTTTCAACACAGCACACACTCACAGTTCTGCAGCTGATGTGTCTTCAAGCTTTCAATCACCCACACGAACCTTGAGATTTTTTAAATGGCATAGATGTTTACAGCATGGAAACAGGCCCTTCGGCCCAGCTTGTCCGTGCTGCCCAGTATCTATCACTAAGCTAGTCCCACTTGCCCGTATTTGGCCCATATCCCTCTATACCCACCCTATCCATGTAACTGTCTAACTGCTTTTTAAAGGAACAAATTGTACCCGCCTCACCCACTGCCTCTGGCAGCTCAGTCCAGATGCTCACCACCCTCGGAGTGGAAGAATTTCCCCTCTGGACTCTTTTGTATCTGTCCACTCTCACCTTAAACCTATGCCCTCTAGTTCCAGACCCCTCTACCTTTGGTAAAAGATGTCGACCATCTACCTTATCTATGCCACTCATTGTTTTATAGACCTCTACAAGATCACCCCTAAGCCTCCTACGCTCCAGGGAAAAAAGTCCCAGTCTATCTGTGACGTTATGAGCCATTTGTGACGTTATGAGCCATTTGTGTTGTTATGAGCCATCGGGTCACAATGCAACTCCCTTTTTCATTTGCAGTTTGTACCAAGGCCTGTGTATCTGAGCTGCTGGACCCTGAGTATGGGGTTTCCGATGACACATCCTCGAATGAGGGTCTTTCTGGGCTCAGTTTTTCTTGTTCAAAGAGCACGCAAAAGCTTTCAACAAAACACCAGAAAATAATGGCATTGATCTGAAAATCCTATCATAACTTGGAGACGGGATCTGAGGAAACTTGGAGTAAGTGAGACTCCAGAACTTGGAGGCGATTAAATATAGAGAAAGAACATTCATTTCTATAGCATCTTTCACAACTTCAGGATGACCCACAGCACTCAATTTGAAGTGCGTATTTTTCAGAAACGTCCATTTTTAAAAATACCAGTGTCAGGTCTGACCCTCTGACAATGCGGCACTCCCTCAGTACTGACCCTCTGACAGTGCAGCACTCCCTCAGTACTGACCCTCTGACAGTGCAGCACTCCCTCAGTACTGACCCTCTGACAGTGCAGCACTCCCTCAGTACTGACCCTCTGACAGTGCAGCACTCCCTCAGTACTGACCCTCTTGCAGTGCAGCACTCCCTCAGTACTGACCCTCTGACAGTGCAGCACTCCCTCAGTACTGTCCCTCTGACAATGCAGCACTCTCTCAGTACTGACCCTCTGACAGTACAGCACTCCCTCAGTACTGACCCTCTGACAGTGCAGCACTCCCTCAGTACTGACCCTCTGACAGTGCAGCACTCTCTCAGTACTGACCCTGTGACAGTGCAGCACTCCCTCAGTACTGTCCCTCTGACAATGCAGCACTCTCTCAGTACTGACCCTCTGACAGTGCAGCACTCCCTCAGTACTGTCCCTCTGACAATGCGGCACTCTCTCAGTACTGACCCTCTGACAGTGCAGCACTCCCTCAGTACTGACCCTCTGACAGTGCAGCACTCCCTCAGTACTGACCCTCTGGCAGTGCGGCACTCCCTCAGTACTGACCCTCTGACAGTGCAGCACTCCCTCAGTACTGACCCTCTGACAGTGCAGCACTCCCTCAGTACTGACCCTCTGGCAGTGCAGCACTCCCTCAGTACTGACCCTCTGACAGTGCAGCACTCCCTCAGTACTGACCCTCTGACAGTGCAGCACTCCCTCAGTACTGACCCTCTGACAGTGCAGCACTCCCTCAGTACTGACCCTCTGACAGTGCAGCACTCCCTCAGTACTGACCCTCCGACAGTGCAGCACTCCCTCAGTACTGACCCTCTGACAGTACAGCACTCCCTCAGTACTGACCCTCTGACAGTGCAGCACTCCCTCAGTACTGTCCCTCTGACAGTGCAGCACTCCCTCAGTACTGACCCTCTGACAGTGCAGCACTCCCTCAGTACTGACCCTCCGACAGTGCAATCCCCATTTATTACTATCCTTTGTCAGTGTAACACTCTCTCAGTAATGCACTGGAAACGTGAGATTTGATTTGGTGCCCATAATCCTGGGCTGATTTATGTTTTTTTGGATGGAAGGAACAATTGCTCGTTCGACACGATGTACAAGATTTTGCTATTTTATTAGGCCTGTGATGCGCACACAAAGGACACACTTCCCTGCACATATTCAGATTCCAGCTGTGTCACTCAATTGGACCAGTAGCCTGGGATCACAAACACTGCCTCAGCTCATTCAAGGATCATTTCATTTGATACAGTAGGATTTAATTGTTCATTACACTTTATGAAGGAGACTAAGGTGGTGCAGACTGTGCAGTGGGGAGTTACGTGGGCAGAGTTGAAAATCTAGGATCGTTCTCCTTGGAGCATATCATTGAAGGGAGATTTAATGAAGGTCTTCCATATCCGGACAGTTTTTGATGAGATTAAAGGAAGAGCTACTGTCTCCAGTTGGTGGTGGGGCGCAAGGGGGACACAGATTGGCAAAGGAGGTGATCGGCTTTTACATAGTGAGCTGGTGTGGTCTGGAATGTAATGCTCGAATGGGCGGTAGAAATGAATGTAACAGTAACTCTCAAAAAGGGAATTGTATAAATGTGTGAAGGGAACAATTCCAGGGCTGTGGGAAAGAGCTGAGAATTCGGTCAAATTGGATCCAGTACCAGCACAGACACGGCGGGCAGAGTGGCCTCTTTTAGAGCTGTATCGTTCCGTGACTCTGTGCTACCTGCCACCAAAGAATGAATCCATTCAGGTATCGGTGGCGGGGGCTGGCCACACACTCACTGTCCTGTCAGGAATCTACCTGTTATCAAGCTCGCATTTCATTCCAATTCCAATCTCTGCTTTTCAAAGGGGAGTGAAAACTAAATCAAATAGTGGAAAGCAATACTTCATCGGAGCGCATGAAGCATTTGTACAATAGCGTCGTGATTTCTGAATGTTCCTGAATGGATAGTTCTCTCGGGGGCCCTGATGAAGTGCAATGGGAGAAGCTACAATCTTCGACCGTGATTCCTGCCCCCTCATCGAGCATTGGGCTCATTTGAAGCCAGCACCAAATAGTTCTGTCAACACTCACAGTCTGAACAATTCCCATGTGGTGAGTGTGGACAGGGCCTGAAGAACTAATTCAACCTTAGCCCAATTGTCCGAGGAATAGTCCATTTCATCCGAGGGCAAATGGCTTCTCCTGAAATGGCGGCAAGCCCAACATGTTCCAAATGGGAAATAGTCTGTCAACCGATTTGATTTCCATTGAACCAGAGAGCCTTAGAAACACATGAACGAGAGGAGAAAAAAATGTACCAGAGTGCAATTGGTCCACCTTCTCCTATCCTATACTAGAAGGATAATGGGGCTGTCACCTTATTGTAACAATCGCCCTCTATCAATTAGAATGCAGCAGATGGGGCATGCGGGAGCTTCCTCATCTAATGGAGGTTGCTGACTCCGAGTGATCTTGCCAGAGATGGGGGGGGGGGGGGGGGGGGGGGTGCAATGCAGTAACAGCCACCAGCCTGGAGTGATGGGTTGGCAATTAAGCCGATTAAGGGACCATGTTTGTGACACTGCTGATGTTGGATGATGCCAGCCCACCTGTGACCTCTCCTGCTGAATTGGGAGATTGGTGGCAGCTTAAGGTTGGCTTCCCAGCAACAGGCGGGAGGACCATGGGCCTACCTGTCACTGACGGTCTGATTGGCTGCCAACTCTCCAAGGCAGGGTTTCCTCCCGAGTGAGGGGGGGGTGGGGGGAAGTCCTGCCTAAAGACAACCAACATGCTTTAGAGCGTAATATGATAGGGATGTGTTCCTGATTCCCCCACCATCCTAAAAAATCAGCCCAAAGGGCTTTGTGAATCTTTGAAATTGTTTACACCAGAGGATTGTGGACGCTCCATGGATGAATTTGGGGCTGAGATAGACGTTTTTAAAAAAATATATATATTTTATTCCAAACATACCTAACACCAACAAAATACACAGTCCATCAAAACATGGTCAATAGTTTGTACAGGTTTTCCCCTTTTAAACCCTCACCATTCCCTCCCTATCGCGACCAAGAGCTCCTCAAATAAAGTCACAAATGGCCTCCACTGCACCTTAAAGCCCTCTTCTGACCCCCTCAACTTGAATTTGAGTGAGTTTTAAAAAAACTCCTCAAAACCCTTTAGCTTTTCAACGCTGTTCCACTCACTTTCTCCACCTCACTGGGGCCCCCTCACCCCTGAACCCAATGATCGAGCGCGGCATACGGAGCAAAGATCCAAAGCACATGGCTCCAGGTGGGAAAAGACTGGATCCGCCCTTGCCTGGAGCAACTGTGGGATTAAACTGGAGCAGGTGAACACAATATTTAAGCCGCTGTTGAACACGGAAAGACTGTCGGTGGAACGGGTCTGTGTGGCTGTGAACTGAAAGTGAGTCCAGCTCATTGTCTCCTGCCCACAGGTAGCCATTCCTTCAGAGAAAGACAGAAGGAGCAATTGGGGCAACTGTTCATCAAAGGAAAGGGGAAATTGAGGGGCGGCATGGAGAGGTACAGCGCCCATAGAGGCTAATCGGCCCATCGTGTCTTATGCTGGCTCTCTGACAGAGCTGTCCAATTAGTCCCTTCTGCTTTCGAAACCTCAACTGCTTCATTGATCCTCAGACCAAATTGCATGGTGGACTCGCAGTTGAAAATGCTCAATTAGTCAGGGGAATCTGGGGAGGGCTTGTCACCATAACCCTGACCAGGGGTGGGGGGTGGGGGGGGGGGGGGGGGGGGTGACATGAGTTACAGAATTCTACTTGATCTGGGGAGCAGAGTAATTGAGGGGCTTGATGGGTGTGTGGTGTGGGGATGAACCATTGTTAAGAAGCTGGCTCCCTATCTCCATCACCTTATCATCACAGCAGAGGTGCCTTCCCATCTCCAGAACAGTGTTGGCTCCAGCCTGTGCCCTCACCCACTTAGACTCGCCTGTACCCTTCCATCTGGGTTTCCCCTCCCTGAAGATCACTATCACTGGGGGTTCTTACAGGAGGTTATATACTCACTCACCCCAACTGGCCAAGGTCAACTGGATGGTTATGTCCACACGGGGCGGGAGGCTGGGCTGTTGGATCCTGACTGGCGGGCATTGGATTGCTGGCAGAGAAACCACTCTGTTGCATCTTGATCCCATGCCATCAAGCTTTGATCCCTGAAGATTTGTCCCATCCCTTGACTTTGACTGTGGCCAATTAGTGTCATGGGCATTAGTCTCAGGGATGCAACAGGGCACAATTGCTTTCTGCTTTAGGGAGAGGCACAGCCAATAGGCACCCTTATTCCTCAGGGAATATTTCAGAGAGCTCATTGCTGTCAGGCCTCAACACTTAAGCCACTTGGACAGTTAACCCATAGGTTGAGACCCCACTCCTCACCACCCCAACTCCCCTCACTCTCCCCCACCAACCCCAACTTTCCCCCACCAATCCCAGGAGCGCACTGTGTTGCTTTCTCTTTCAGGATCTCATCCACTCCAACGCAATTGGCCTGTCTCCATAGCTCTCACCCCACCCCCCCCACTTCATGTGCCCCGCAGCTGTCCCCACCACAGGCTACATACTCACACAATACAGATTCAACGAGGGTGGAAAATGCGAAATTAACCATGTGAGGCACTCTCAATTACAACGCGAAAGCGAGGTCAGTAATCAAAGGCTTTAATAAACAGAGAACAGTGGCAGCATCCAAGAGAAGTGTGCTCGCAAAATGGAGTCTCATCTTTTATCCTGTTTCCAGGGGGCGTAGCCAGAGGCAGAGTCCCCCAGGGTTCCAAGCCTCTTAAAGGGGCAAGGTATTCCGATCATCACATTCACCCCCTGTTTAAAAAAAAAACACATAGTCCGTCGGGGGTGAAGTGTTTTAAATTATAAGTTCAGTCTTTGTGGTGGTCTGATAGTCCGTGCTGACTTTCGCCGCTCCGGTGGTGGCGCCGTGGATGCGGTCGGTTCCAATGGTGGTCTATCCGGGAGCACGGTTGACTGAGGCTTTGCCCGCCTTGGAGAGGGGGGGGTATCAGGAGTGATTAGGGTGGTCGGTGCCGGCTGGGGGGCAGGGGGCGCTATGGAGGGGGGCGCTGTCGAAGTCGGCGGTGCCGGTGCTGGCTGGAGGGCGGGGGACGCTATGGAGGGGGGGCGCTGTTGAAGACGGCGGTCGGTGCGGGGCCGGGAGCGTCGGTAGAAGGGGGGGGGGTCGGAGGGGAAAAAGTCGGGGTCGGTGGAAGGGTCGGTGGGGTCGGTGGGGTCGGTGAGAGAGCCAGCGGGTGCCAGGTCTCGCAGGGATACAGTATCCTGCCTGCCATCGGGGTGCTCGACGTAGGCATAACGAGGGTTTGCGTGCAGCAGGTGGACCCTCTCGACTATGGGATCCGTTTTATGGCTCCTCACATGCCTCCGGAGTAGGACTGGACCCGGAGTCGTCAGCCAGGGTGGAAGCGAGACCCCAGAGGTGGACTTCCTGGGGAAGACAAACAAACGATTGTGAGGGGTCTCGTTCGTGGCCGTACAGAGGAGCGACCTAATGGAGTGCAGGGCATCGGGTAGGACCTCCTGCCAGCGGGCGATAGGGAGACTCCTTGACCGTAGGGCTAGGAGGACAGCCTTCCAAACTGTCGAGTTCTCCCTCTCCACTTGCCCGTTTCCCCGCGGGTTATAGCTCGTCGTCCTGCTCGAAGCGATGCCCTTGCTGAGCAGGTACCGACGCAGCTCATCGCTCATGAACGATGTACCCCGGTCGCTGTGAATATAAGCGGGGAAACCAAACAGAGCGAAGATGCTGCGCAGTGCCTTGATCATGGAGGCCGAGGTAGTATCGGGGCAGGGGACAGCAAAAGGGAAGCGGGAGAATTCATCGATGACGGTGAGGAAATAGATGTTACGGTTGTTGGAAGGGAGAGGCCCTTTGAAGTCCACGCTTAGTCGCTCAAAGGGCCCAGAGGCCTTTATCAGGCGGGCCTTGTCTGGTCGATAGAACTGCGGTTTGCATTCCGCACAGATCTGGCATGCCTTAGTCATGGCCTTGACCTCTCCTGTGGAGTAGGGCAGGTTGCGGGACTTGATGAAGTGGGCAAGCCGGGTGACCCCTGGGTGGCAGAGGTCATCGTGGATGGCTCTCAGGTGGTCCAATTGCGCGTTGGCACACATGCCGCAAGACAGGGCATCTGGGGACTCGTTGAGCTTTCCTGGGCGATATTTAATATTGTACGCAGTGGTGGAGAGCTCTATCCTCCACCTCAGAATCTTGTCGTTCTTTATTTTGCCCAGTTGTGCGTTATCGAACATAAAGGCGACCGACCGTTGGTCGGTGACGAGGGTGAACCTCCTACCAGCTAGGTAGTGCCTCCAGTGTCGCACGGCCTCCACTATGGCTTATGCCTCCTTCTCGACTGCAGAGTGCTGAATTTCGGAGGCGTTGAGGGTTCGGGAGAAGAACGCTACCGGTCTGCCCGCTTGGTTGAGGGTAGCAGCCAGGGCGACGTCTGATGCATCGCTTTCTATTTGGAAGGGAATGGCTTTGTCCACCGTGTGCATGGCGGCCTTGATGATGCCGGCCTTGATACAGTTGAAAGCCGACTGTGCCTCATCCGTCAGGGGGAAAACCGTGGTCTTAATGAGTGGCCGGGCTTTGTCCGCATATCTGGGGACCCACTGGGCGTAATAGGAGAAAAGCCCCAAGTACCGTTTGAGTGCCTTGAGGCTACGGGGGAGGGGAAGTTCCTTAAGGGGACGCATGCGGTCGGGGTCCGGGCCTAGGACCCCGTTCTCCACGACGTAGCCGAGGATGGCGAGCCGGGTTGTGTGGAACACGCATTTCTCTTTGTTGTACGTGAGGTTGAGGGCCCGGGCAGTCTGGAGGAACTTCCTCAGGTTTGTGTCGTGGTCCTGCTGGTAATGGCCGCAAATGGTGACGTTGTCCATGTACGGGAAGGTCGCCCGTAAGCCGTACTGGTCCACCATTTGAACAATCGCCCTCTGGAAAACGGAGACTCCGTTTGTAACACCAAAGGGTACCCTGAGGAAGCCGTATAGGGGCGGTCCTCTGAGCGAATAGGGAGTTGGTGGTAGGCCGATTTGAGGTCAACCGTGGAGAATACCTGATACTGGGCGATTTGAGTCACCATTTCAGCTATGCGGGGAAGTGGGTACGCATCGAGTTGTGTGAAGCGGTTTATTGTCTGGCTATAATTCACAACCATGTGTTGCTTTTCCCTGGAGCGGACTACCAATACATGGGCCCTTAAGGGCTGTTGCTGGCCTCTATGACCCCCTCTTTTAGTAGCCGCTGAACCTCTGACTTGATAAAAGTCAAGTCTTGGGTACTGTACCGGCGACTCTTGGTGGCGATGGGCTTACAGTCGGGAGTGAGGTTCGCGAAGAGGCGGGGTGGCGCAACTTTGAGTGTCGCCAGGCTGCAGACTGTGAGTGGGGGCAGGGGTCCGCTGAACTGCAGTGTCAGGCTCCGGTGGCTGCACTGAAAGTCGAGGCCGAGCAGCAGGGGGGCGCAGAGTTGAGGAAAGATGTAAAGTTTAAAACGGGAGTATTTCGCGCCTTGAATTGCGAGGTCCGCGACACAATACCCCGTGATTTGAACCAAATGGGACCCTGAGGTGAGGGCGATAGTTTAGAAGGCGGGGTGGATGCGCAGGGAGCAGCGCCTTACCGTGTCTGGGTGGATAAAGCTCTCCGTGCTCCCGGAGTCGAACAGGCAGGGAGTGTCGTGGCCGTTGATTCGCACCCACATCATCGAGTTTCGCAGGTGTTTCGGCCGCGATTGATCAAGCGTGATCGCTCCTAGATGCGGGCCGTCAGAGTCGAACTCACAAAATGGCCACCCGGAGTCACAAGATGGCCGCCGCCGCCGGTCGCACATGTCGGGTTTCGAAGATGGCCGCCGCCAAGATGGCCGCTCCCATGACTCGCACGAGGTCGATGACGCGTCAGAAGTGGGCATGTCTGGCCGCAGCGCAGCCGCGTTGCGGGGTCTTTGAGGCCGGGAGTTTGATTTCTGGGCCTGATGAGGGTTTCGTTTGTGGCCTTTGGGCCCAGCCCGGCAGACTTTCGCGAAGTGCCCTTTCTTCCCGCAGTCGTTGCAGGTCGCGGATCGGGCCGGACAACGCTGGCGTGGGTGCTGGCCTTGCCCACAGAAATAGCATGAGGAGCCCCCGGAGTGAGTGGATCGTCGCGTGGCACAGGTCTGGAGCGTGGCCGAGTCTGGAGGGGATCGAGAGGGGTTCGTAAGGTCCGCGGAGTACGTACGGAGGTTACGGTGGCTGCAGGTTGAGGGCAAATGTCTGGCGTGTACCTCATTAGTAGTTTTTATGAAACGTTTCTTCAATATTTCGATCGCCACCTCATAGGTCGTAGCGGTTTCGATCATGGCGGAGAGTCGGTGGCTCACCCGGCCATGTAGTAAGCGCAGCTTGCGAGCGCTGTCGACGCCAGACGGTGAGGAATCCAGATAGTCCTCGAAGCACCGGAGCCAATGTTTAAACATTTCCGAGGCTTCCGGCGTCCTGCCGTCCAGGTTGAGTTTCTCTAGTTTCAGACTGCTGCCCATCTTGATGTGTTCTGTTTATTAAATTGAGGTACTCTCAATTACGACGCGAAAGCGAGGTCAGTAATCAAAGGCTTTAATAAACAGGGAACAGTGGCAGCATCCAAGAGAGATGTGCTTGCAAAATGGAGTCTCATCTTAAATCCTGTTTCCAGGGGGCGTAGCCAGAGGCGGAGTCCCCCAGGGTTCCAAGCCTCTTAAAGGGGCAAGGTATTCCGATCATCACACCATGCTACTTAGATGCTAATGGATTCAAATGTTAACCTTGCCCCTCGTCTGAGGTGTGGTGATCTTCAGGTTAAATCACCACCTGTCAGCTCTCCCCCTCAAAGGGGAAAACAGCCTATGGCCACTTGGGCCGATGGCCACTTTACCTTTACCTAGATAGAGTAGACAAGAAACTTTTCCAGTTGGTAGAGGGATCAATGACCAGTTTGTATAGATTTGAGGTAAGGGTCAGGAGGTTTAATGGGTATTTGAGGAAACACTTTTTCAACCAGAGGGTTCTGGGAGTCTGGAACTCACTGCCTGAAAGGGTGGTCTTCTCCGGGCATATAAATAGTAAAAAGGTGGGAAAAGGAGGAGTGAGGCCAATTATGGACTAAAAAGGGGGTTTACACATGGAGGCAGTGGCGTGGCTGTGGTTGGGGAAGTACGGTGGCATGGGGCACAGTGGTTAGCACTGCTGCCTCACAGCACCAGGGACCTGGGTTCAATTCCTTCCTTGAGTCACTGTCTGTGGAGTTTACACGTTCTCCCTGTGTCTGCGTGGGTTTCCTCCGGGTGCTCCGGTTTCCTCCCACAATCCAAACATCTGCTGGTTAGATGGATGGACTGTGATAAATTGCCCCTCGGTGTCCAGGAACATGTAGGTCAGGTAAAGGGGTTATGGGTATATGGCAGAGTGGGCCGATGGGTTGGTGCAGACTCAAAGGCCCGAATGGCCTTCTTCTGCACTGTAGGGACTCTATGATTCTACTAAATGACTGATTTGCATCTGTCTTTAACAAGGAAGAAGATGGTGCCCAGGCCATGGATGTATTATACTTGAAGGGTTTAAAATTGTTAAGGAGGAGGTATTGGTTTGACTCTCTGGGCGGAATTTCCCCTCTGGTTTCTTTTGTATCTCTCCCCTCTCACCTTAAACCTATGCCCTCCAGTTCTAGACTCCTCTACCTTTGGGAAAAGATGTTGACTATCTATCTTATCGACGCCCCTCATTATTTTATAGACCTCTATAAGACCACCCCTAAGCCTCCTACGCTCCGGGGAAAAAAGTCCCAGCCTATCTGTGATGTTATGAGCCATCAGGTCACAACGCAACAGTCCATCAAAACACAGTCAATAGTTTTACCTCCTAGATGTCACACCGATGCCACGCTAGTTTAAACCCTCCCTAATGGCATTAGCAAATCCCTCACAAATAAATTGGTCCTGGCTCTGTTTTGGAGCAACCTGCCCAGCGTGTGCCATATCCTGGGTTCCATATTCCCAGTCGGTGCGGGAGGGAGTGTTGGTCCCAATGTTCCTCCCTCCCGTGCCATCTTTCTCACCACACATTCATCTGCTTTATCCTTCTATCTCAGGACTCCGCAGGCCGCCGGTAAGGAGCTTGTTTGATTTACACCGGTGGGACTGGCTGGAAACGGGCGGCCACTCGGCCCATCGCTGAGAATCGTCAGGAGGGGGGGGGGGGGGGGCACTGCCAACGGCCCCCGACCGGCGCAACTCGATTCCTGTCCCCGCCAAAAATCCGGTGCTTGAGAATCCAGCGTCGGGGCGGCAGGGCGGGATTCACGCCGCCTCCCCCGGCGATTCTCCAGCCAGGCGGGAGGTCGGAGAATCCCGCCCTGTAGGTATGGGGGGAAATGGGGATTGTGGGGCTGGGGAATGGGGAGTACAGTGGAGGGGGGATCGGGAGTCTGTTACAGACTCACCCTGGTTACGCTCCCCAAGCTGACATCTGCTGCCACTTCCTCCCAGGGGATGGTGGCTGTCCTGTGTCTAACACTCCTGAACCCCTGGGGGAACAGGTTATCCCATCTGGATTCCACCGTGTCCAAAGGTTGTCCCAGGTCAGCATCTCCAAAGCGTAGGCCTGGTCTCCATGGCAGCATGGGGCTGGTCTCCATGGCAGCATGGGGCTGGTCTCCATGGCAGCATGGGGCTGGTCTCCATGGCAGCGTGGGGCTGGTCTCCATGGCAGCATGGGGCTGGTTTCCATGGTAGCGTAGGGCTGGTCTCCATGGAAGCATTGGAGCTGGTCTCCATGGCAGCATGGGGCTTGTCTCCATGGCAGCATTGGGGCTGGTCTCTATGGCAGCATGGGGCTGGTCTCCATGGCAGCATTGGGGCTGGTCTCTATGGCAGCATGGGGCTGGTCTCCATGGCAGCATTGGGGCTGGTCTCTATGGCAGCGTGGGGCTGGTCCCCATGGCAGCGTGGGGCTGGTCTCCATGGCAGCGTGGGGCTGGTCTCCATGGCAGCGTGGGGCTGGTCTCCATGGCAGCGTGGGGCTGGTCTCCATGGCAGCGTGGGGCTGGTCTCCATGGCAGCGTGGGGCTGGTATCCATGGCAGCATTGGGGCTGGTCTCCATGGCAGCATGGGGCTGGTCTCCATGGCAGCGTGGGGCTGGTATCCATGGCAGCATTGGGGCTGGTCTCTATGGCAGCATTGGGGCTGGTCTCTCTGGCAGCATTGGGACTGGTCTCCATGGCAGCGTGGGGCTGGTCTCTCTGGCAGCATTGGGACTGGTCTCCATGGCAGCATGGGGCTGGTCTCCATGGCAGCATGGGGCTGGTCTCCATGGCAGCGTGGGGCTGGTCTCCATGGCAGCGTGGGGCTGGTATCCATGGCAGCATTGGGGCTGGTCTCTATGGCAGCATTGGGGCTGGTCTCTATGGCAGCATTGGGGCTGGTCTCTCTGGCAGCATTGGGGCTGGTCACAATGGCAGCATGGGGCTGGTCTCCATGGCAGCATGGGGCTTGTCTCCATGGCAGCATTGGGGCTGGTCTCTATGGCAGCATGGGGCTGGTCTCCATGACAGCATGGGGCTGGTCTCCATGACAGCATGGGGCTGGTCTCCATGGCAGCATGGGGCTGGTCTCCATGGCAGCATTAGAGGTTGTCTCTATGGCAGCATGGGGTTGGTCTCTATGGCAGCATGGGGCTGGTCTCCATGGCAGCATGGGGCTGGTCTCCATGGCAGCATGGGGCTGGTCTCCATGGCAGCATTGGGGGTTGTCTCTATGGCAGCATGGGGTTGGTCTCTATGGCAGCGTGGGGCTGGTCTCTAAGGCAGCGTGGGGCTGGTCTCCATGGCAGATGGGGATGGTCTCTCTGGCAGCATTGGGCTGGTCTCCATGGCAGCATGGGGCTGGCCTCCATGGCAGATGGGGATGGTCTCCATGGCAGATGGGGATGGTCTCTCTGGCAGCATTGGGCTGGTCTCCATGGCAGATGGGGATGGTCTCTCTGGCAGCATTGGGCTGGCCTCCATGGATCATGGGCCTGGTCAATGTGGCAGCGTTGGGCTGGTCTCCATGGCAGCGTGGGGCTGGTCTCCATGGCAGCATGGGGCTGGTCTCCATGGCAGCATGGGGCTGGCCTCCATGGATCATGGGCCTGGTCAATGTGGCAGCGTTGGGCTGGTCTCCATGGCATCATTGGGGCTGGTCTCCATGGCAGCATTGGGGCTGGTCTCCATGGCAGCGTGGGGCTGGTCTCCATGGCAGCATGGGGCTGGTCTCTATGGCAGCATGGGGCTGGTCTCCATGGCAGCATGGGGCTGGTCTCCATGGCAGCATTGGGGTTGGTCTCTATGGCAGCATTGGGCTGGTCTCCATGGCAGCATGGGGCTGGTCTCCATGGCAGCATGGGGCTGGTCTCCATGGCAGCGTGGGGCTGGTCTCCATGGCAGCGTGGGGCTGGTCTCCATGGCAGCGTGGGGCTGGTCTCCATGGCAGCATGGGGCTGGTCTCCATGGCAGCATGGGGCTGGTCTCCATGGCAGCGTGGGGCTGGTCTCCATGGCAGCGTGGGCTGGTGTCCATGGCAACATGGGGCTGGTCTCCATGGCAGCATGGGGTTGGTCTCCATGGCAGCATGGTGTTGGTCTCCATGACAGCGTGGGGGCTGATCTCCATGGCAGCATTCGGGGTTGTCTCTATGGCAGCGTGGGGCTGCTCTCTATGACAGCGTGGTGTTGGTCTCCATGGCAGCGTGGGTCTGGTCTCCATGGCAGCATTGGGCTGGTCTCTATGGCATCATGGGCTGTTCTCCTTGACAACATGGGGCTGGTCTCCATGGCAGCGTGGGGCTGGTCTCCATGGCAGCGTGGGGCTGGTCTCTATGGCAGCATTGGGGCTGGTCTCCATGGCAGCATTGGGGCTGGTCTCCATGGCAGCATGGGGCTGGTCTCCATGCCAGCGTGGGGCTGGTCTCCATGGCAGCATGGGGCTGGTCTCTATGGCAGCATTGGGGCTGGTCTCCGTGGCAGCATGGGGCTGGTCTCCATGGCAGCATGGGGCTGGTCTCTATGGCAGCATTGGGGCTGGTCTCCATGGCAGCCTGGGGCTGGTCTCCATGGCAGCGTGGGGCTGGTCTCCACGGCAGATTTGGGCTTGTCTCAAGGGCAGCATTGGGGCTGGTCTCCATGGCAGCGTGGGGCTGGTCTCCACGGCAGATTTGGGCTTGTCTCAAGGGCAGCGTGGGGCTGGTCTCTATGGCAGCATTGGGGCTGGTCTCCATGGCAGCATGGGGCTGGTCTCTATGGCAGCAATGGGGCTGGACTCCATGGCAGCATTGGGGCTGGTCTCCATGGCAGCGTTGGGCTGGTCTCTCTGGCAGCGTTGGGCTGGTCTCCATGGCAGCATGGGGCTGGTCTCCATGGCAGCATGGGGCTGGTCTCCATGGCAGCGTGGGGCTGGTCTCCGTGGCAGCGTGGGGCTGGTCTCCTTGGCAGCGTGGGGCTGGTCTCCATGGCAGCGTGGGCTGGTATCCATGGCAACATGGGGCTGGTCTCCATGGCAGCGTGGGGTTGGTCTCTCTGGCAGCATGGGGCTGGTCTCCATGGCAGCCTGGGGCTGGTCTCCATGGCAGCATGGGGCTGGTCTCCATGGCAGCCTGGGGCTGGTCTCCATGGCAGCGTGGGGCTGGTCTGCATGGCAGCATGGGGCTGGTCTCCATGGCAGCATTGGGGCTGGTCTCCATGGCAGCATTGGGGCTGGTCTCCATGACAGCATGGGGCTGGTCTCCATGGGAGCATTGGGGCTGGTCTCCATGGCAGCATGGGGCTGGTCTCCATGGGAGCATTGGGGCTGGTCTCCATGGCAGCATTGGGGCTGGTCTCCATGGCAGCATGGGGCTGGTCTCCATGGGAGCATTGGGGCTGGTCTCCATGGCAGCGTGGGGCTGGTCTCCATGGCAGCATGGGGCTGGTTTCCATGGCAACATGGTGTTGGTCTCCATGACAGCGTGGGGGCTGGTCTTTATGGCAACATGGGGCTGGTCTCCATGGCAGCGTGGCGCTGGTCTCTATGATAGCGTGGTGTTGGTCTCCATGGCAGCATGGGGCTGGTCTCCATGGCAGCGTGGGGCTGGTCGCCATGGCAGCGTGGGACTGGTCTCTATGGCAGTGTGGGGCTGGTCTCCATGGCAGCATGGGGCTGGTCTCCATGGCAGCATGGGGCTGGTCTCCATGGCAGCGTGGGGCTGTCTCCATGGCAGCGTGGGGCTGGTCTCCATGGCAGCGTGGGGCTGGTCTCTATGACAGTGTGGGGCTGGTCTCCATGGCAGCGGGGCTGGTCTCCATGGCAGCGTGGGGCTGGTCGCCATAGCAGCGTGGGGCTGGTCTCCATGGCAGCGTGGTGCTGGTCTCCATGGCAGCATGGGGCTGGTCTCTATGGCAGTATTGGGGCTGGTCTTCATGGCAGCATGAGGCTGGTCTCCATGGCAGCATTGGGGCTGGTCTCCATGGCAGCGTGGGGCTGGTCTCCATGGCAGCATGTGGCTGGTCTCCATGGCAGCGTGGGGCAGGTCTCCATGGCAGCATTGGGGCTGGTCTCCATGGCAGCATTGTTCTGGTCCCTATTGCAGCATTGGGCTGGTCTCCATGGCAGCATGGGGCTGGTCTCCATGGCAGCATGGGGCTGGTCTCCATGGCAGCGTGGGGCTGTTCTACATGGCAGCGTGGGCTGGTGTCCATGGCAACATGGGGCTGGTCTCCATGGCAGTATGGTGTTGGTCTCCATGACAGCGTGGGGGCTGGTCTCTATGGCAACATGGGGCTGGTCTCCATGGCAGCGTGGGGCTGGTCTCTATGATAGCGTGGTGTTGATCTCCATGGCAGCGTGGGGCTGGTCTCGATGATAGCGTGGTGTTGGTCTCCTTGGCAGCGTGGGGCTGGTCTCCATGGCAGCGTGGGGCTGGTCTCTATGGCAGCATGGGGCTGGTCTCTATGGCAGCGTGGGGCTGGTCTCCATGACAGCGTGGGACTGGTCTCTATGGCAGCATGAGGCTGGTCTCCATGGCAGCGTGGGGCTGGTCTCCATGGCAGCGTGGGGCTGGTCTCCATGGCAGCGTGGGGCTGATCTCCATGGCAGCGTGGGGCTGGTCTCCATGGCAGCATGGGGCTGGTCTCCATGGCAGCGTGGGGCTGGTCTCCATGGCAGCATTGGGGCTGGTCTCCATGGCAGCGTGGTGCTGGTCGCCATGGCAGCGTGGGGCTGATCTCCATGGCAGCGTGGGGCTGGTCTCCATGGCAGCATGGGGCTGGTCTCCATGGCAGCGTGGGGCTGGTCTCCATGGCAGCATTGGGGCTGGTCTCCATGGCAGCGTGGGGCTGGTCTCTATGATAACGTGGTGTTGGTCTCCATGGCAGCGTGGGGCTGGTCTCTATGGCAGCTTGGGGCTGGTCTCCATGGCAGCATTGGGGCTGGTCTCCATGGCAGCATGGGGCTGGTCTCTATGATAGCGTGGTGTTGGTCTCCATGGCAGCATGGGACTGGTCTCTTTGGCAGCGTGGGGCTGGTCTCCATGGCAGCGTGGGGCTGGTCTCCATGGCAGCGTGGGGCTGGTCTCCATGGCAGCATGGGGCTAGTCTCCATGGCAGCGTGGGGCTGTCTCCATGGCAGCGTGGGACTGGTCTCCATGGCAGCATTGGGGCTGGTCTCTATGGCAGCATTGGGGCTGGTCTCTATGGCAGCATTGGGGCTGGTCTCTGTGACAGCGTGGGGCTGGTCTCCATGGCAGCATTGGGCTGGTCTCCATGGCAGCCTAGGGCTGGTCTCCATGGCAGCATTGGGGCTGGTCTCCATGGCAGCGTGGTGCTGGTCTCCATGGCAGCATTGCGGCTGGTCTCCATGGCAGCATTGCGGCTGGTCTCCATGGCAGCATTGCGGCTGGTCTCCATGGCAGCGTTGGGCTGGTCTCCATGGCAGCATTGCGGCTGGTCTCCATGGCAGCGTGGGGCTGGTCTCAATGGCAGCGTGGGGCTGGTCTCCATGGCAGCGTGGGGCTGGTCTCAATGGCAGCGTGGGGCTGGTCTCCATGGCAGCATGTGGCTGTTCTCCATGGCAGCGTGGGGCTGGTCTCCATGGCAGCATTGGGGCTGGTCTCTATGGCAGCGTGGGTCTGGTCTCCATGGCAGCGTGGGGCTGGTCTCTATGGCAGCGTGGGGCTGGTCTCCATGGCAGCCTGGGGCTTGTCTCCATGGCAGCATTGGGCTGGTCTCTATGGCAGCGTGGGGCTGGTCTCCATGGCAGCATTGGGGCTGGTCTCTATGGCAGCATGGGGCTGGCCTCCATGGCAGCGTGGGGCTGGTCTCTATGGCAGCGTGGGGCTGGTCTCCATGGCAGCCTGGGGCTTGTCTCCATGGCAGCATGGGGCTTGTCTCCATGGCAGCGTGGGGCTGGTCTCCATGGCAGCGTGGGGCTGGTCTCCATGGCAGCATTGCGGCTGGTCTCAATGGCAGCATGGATCTTGTCTCCATGGCAGCATGGGGCTTGTCTCCATGGCAGCGTGGGGCTGGTCTCTATGGCAGCATTGGGGCTGGTCTCCATGGCAGCATGGGGCTGGTCTCCATGGCAGCATGGGGCTGGTCTCCATGGCAGCATGGGGCTGGTCTCCATGGCAGCATTGGAGCTGGTCAATATGGCAGCATGGGGCTGGTCTCTATGGCAGCATGGGGCTGGTCTCCATGGCAGCATGGGGTTGGTCTCCATGGCAGCGTGGGGCTGGTCTCCATGGCAGCGTGGGGCTGGTCTCTATGGCAGCATTGGGGCTGGTCTCCATGGCAGCGTGGGGCTGGTCTCCATGGCAGCGTGGGGCTGGTCTCCACGGCAGCGTGGCGCTGGTCTCCATGGCAGCATGGGGCTGGTCTCCATGGCAGCATGGGGCTGGGCTCCATGGCAGCATGAGGCTGGTCTCCATGGCAGCATGGGGCTGGGCTCCATGGCAGCATGAGGCTGGTCTCCATGGCAGCATGAGGCTGGTCTCCATGGCAGCATGGGGCTGGTCTCTATGGCAGCATGGGGCTGGTCTCCATGGCAGCCTGGGGCTGGCCTGCATGGCAGCATGGGGCTGGTCTCCATGGCAGCATTGGGGCTGGTCTCCATGGCAGCATGGAGTTGGTCTGCATGGCAGCATGGGGCTGGTCTCCATGGCAGCATGGGGCTGGTCTCCATGGCAGCGTGGGGCTGGTCTCCATGGCAGCATGGGGCTTGTCGCTATGGCAGCATTGGGGCTGGTCTCCATGGCAGCATTGGGCTGGTCTCCATGGCAGCATTGGGCTGGTCTCTATGGCAGCATTGGGGCTGGTCTCTATGGGAGCATTGGGGCTGGTCTCCATGGCAGCGTGGGGCTGGTCTCCATGGTAGCATTGTGGCTGGTCTCCATGGCAGCATTGTGGCTGGTCCCCATGGCAGCGTGGGACTGGTCTCTATGGCAGCATTGGGGCTGGTCTCCATGGCAGCATGGGGCAGGTCTCCATGGCAGCGTGGGGCTGGTCTCCATGGCAGCATTGGGCTGGTCTCCATGGCAGCATGGGGCTGGTCTCCATGGCAGCATGGGACTGGTTACCACGGCAGCATGGGGCTGGTCTCCATGGCAGCGTGGGACTGGTTACCACGGCAGCATGGCTGTGAGTAGAGTGGGTTTGGCTGTGCAGGAGCGGTTTACGTGCTGCTGTCACTTGTTAGCGGGGGTCCCGGGGGTCCCAGGTGACTCAGCCAGGGAACTTGTTAGGTGCACCAATTAACGTTTTGTAGCGGTGACGGCCTTGCCGGGCCGACCGCCGGGAAGCTCACGGCAGTTCGCGCTCGCCACCACACTTTGAAACGTTTTGGTTCGATCGCGCTCTGAGTGTTTATCATTAGACTTGCAATAAGTGGAGAGAAATTGTAATAATATGGAGCAAAATGAATACTCATGAGGAGCGTGAATGAAAATGAATATTTATTTGACCATGAATATTACAGATATTTGAAAGGACAATGAATGCAGTGTCTGTTATCCACAACTCACATTAATCATCAGCTCAGTGCAAATATTGTCCTTGTGTTATAACAGAACTCTTGCTGGCTGTTTGAACAGTATTTATAATTAAAGGTGTGAGCTTGTCAGCTTTGATGCAGCAGATTAGTACAGAGACAACAGACTTTGATGTTAAAATTCAACCATTGCAGCTGGACAGAACCATTTTGGAGAATAAAATGATCAGTTTTGTTTTCAGATCCTTCCAAGGCCTCACTGCTCCCTAACTCAGTAACGTCCAGTGCTACAACCCTCTGAGGTCCCTTTACCTTCCAAACCTGACCTCCTGCACATCTCTGAATTTAATCACCCCTGGTGGGAGTGTTGCACTGTGTGTGGATCAGTACGGAGGGAGGGTTCTTGATTGAAAGAAGTAAATTGCTGTTTCACCCCGAAGGATTGGATTGGATTGGATTTGTTTATTGTCATGTGTACCGAGGTACAGTGAAAAGTATTTTTCTGCAAGCAGCTCAACAGATCAGTCAGTACATGGAAGAAAAGGGAATTAATCAAAATTCAAGAAAATACCTGAGAATACATATTAGGGCAACACAAGATATACAATGTAACTACATAAGCATTGGCATCGGGTGAAGCATACAGGGTGTAGTGTTAATGAGGTCAGTCAATAAGAGGGTCATTTAGGAGTCTGGTGACAGTGGGGAAGAAGCTGTTTTTGAGTCTGTTTGTGCGTGTTCTCAGACTTCTGAATCTCCTGCCCGATGGAAGAAGTTGGAAAAGTGAGTAAGCCGGGTGGGAGGGATCCTTGATTATGCTGCCTGCTTTCCCCCGGCAGCGGGAGGTGTAGATGTGTAGAGGTATAGAGGTGTTTGGGGTCTTGGACACTGAGGAGGGAGGATGTATAAGGGTAGGTATTGCATACCCTGTGCAAACATTGGAAGGTGCCATTGGAAGAGGACGTGGGGTTGACTCAGGAATGTTCCAGGGCATCTCAGAGTGAATAGACCCTTCAGAATGCAGAAGAGGGAGGGGAGGGGAAGATGTGTTTGGTGGTGATATTAAGTTGGATGAGGCTGAAATAGCAGAGGATGATCCTTTGAATACGCAACCTGGTAGGATGAAAGATGAGGAGAAGAGGAACCATACCATGACTGTGGGAGGGAAGGTCAGAAGTGCAGGAAATGGGTCAGACACGGCTGGAAACTGGGAGAATGGATTCAGGTCCTCATAGGAAATGAGGGGTAAGCAAGTGCAGTTAAGGTAGCTCCAGGTGTTAGTGGGTTTATAATGAACATTATAGATCATATTAGAAGAGGTGGAGAGGCAGAGGTGGCAGCTGAAGGCACAGCCCTCAGGGGATTTGATGATAAGGAGGGACAAGACCATCAATTTGAAAACATGTGTGAGATTTTAAAATTGAGGTGTTCCCGGGCCTTGGCTCAGGCCCAGAGCACAGGGGGTGATCCATAAACAAGACCCGGTGCACATCAAGCTATGGGAAGCAGACCTTTTGAGGTACAGAGGTTTATAGAAGATTTCAGACTGGTCAGGAGACCATTGGAACAGTTAAGCACGGTAATAAAAGCAGGTGGGTAAGGGCTGCTGCAGCAGGGCGGACAAAGCCTGGAGACCGGACAGGTTATAGAGAATAGGAGGTTTTATCGGCAGAGAAGCGCATCCTCCCCTTATGTAACCTGATTGCAGTGACTGGCTGTGAGAGCTACTCACTGTGCCTTTAAACCCTATTATCATTACACTGATCCTAAGTAGTACAGAGTAAACATCCAGTTACCTGACCAGCTATATGGCACTTAAATGAAATGGATTGGCACTCAAAAACACTGTTCATAAGAAAATAAGAACTAGGAGCAGGAGTCGGCCATCTGGCCCCTCGAGCCTGCTCCGCCATTCAATGAGATCATGGCTGATCTTTTGTGGACTCAGCTCCACTTTCCGGCCCGAACACCATAACCCTTAATCCCTTTATTCTTCAAAAAACTATCGATCTTTATCTTAAAAATACTTAATGAAGGAGCCTCAACTGCTTCACTGGGCAAGGAATTCCATAGATTAATAATTGTCCTCATCTTTCATCCCACCAGGTTGCGTTAATTCGTTAACTCGCTGATTATCACTGCCACTGGCTTAATGCTAAAGGCATTGCTGAGGTTTCATGTATGTTTTCCGCAGAGGGGCTTTTCACAGTCACTTCATTGAAGCCTACTTGTGACAATAAGCGATTCTTATTAAAAAGCATTGAGGGATACAGGGAGGAGGTGGGTCGGTGGGCTTCAAGGATCATAGTTATCATAGAATGTACAGTGCAGAAGGAGGCCATTTGGCCCATCAAGTCTGCACCGGCTCTTGGAAAGAGCACCCTACCCAAGGTCAACACCTCCACCCTATCCCCATAACCCAGTAATCCCACCCAACACTAAGGGCAATTGTGGACATTAAGGGCAATTTATCATGGCCAATCCACCTAACCTGCACATCTTTGGACTGTGGGGGGAAACCGGAGCACCCGGAGGAAACCCACGCACACACGCGGAGGATGTGCAGACTCCGCACAGACAGTGACCCAAGCTGGAATCGAACCTGGGACCCTGGAGCTGTGAAGCCATTGTGCTACCCACAATGCTACCGTGCTGCCACGGGGTGTGTGTGTGGGTAGAGGGTTTATTCTGTGCAAAAAGAACCTGGTGATTGTGGCTATTCTTTTATTTCCTCAGAAACTCTCGCTTGCATTAGAATACGGTAGTGTTCGATTTTCCTGTGTTTGATTAGGTGAGTTGCCTTAATATCGATGCTTCCTCTGCTCGATTGATAAAGACTGGGTGTGGACTCAGAGGAAAGTAAACAAAGCTGTGGAAAGATCTGGAGAGAACAGCTGAAGCATGGAGCAGACACTTTAAAGCAGGGGAAGAAAACACACAGAAAGTAGTATCATCTCTGCGTAACTCTGAGATTTGACAGAGGCAACAAATACCACCAGCGGGTGATACACCTTAGCAGGTGGCAACAAAACACGTTTGTGACCTTGTGGGTGTGATGAAGTCAAAATCCTGAACTTTAATAATAAAACAGTTCCTTACCTGATGCCTGTAACCGCTAATCTGACACTTAATCCTCATCCACCACTAAAGCAGTAAACTATTCACTCCATTTATGAATGACTCGGTTCACAAAGCAGAGAGCTGTACATCCATGTTTGAGGCTGACACAAAGATTGGCAGAATAGTGAGAAAAGTGGAGGGTGTAAGATTACAAAGAGACATTGATAGATTAAGTGAGTGGGTGAATCTCTGGCAGGTCGATTTCAATACAGATAACTGTAAGCGAAACGCAAAAGTAATCAAAAAAAGGATGATGGAATGTTAGTCGTCATAACTAAATGGCTAGATTACAAAGAGGAGGATGTTTTGGCCATGGTGCACCAAGCCGTGATTGGACCATTTCTGGCTGTGAGCAGCACTGGGCGGCACACCTTTAAAGAGGCGACAAGGACAAAAAAATGGGGTCAAAACTCAGCCGGCCAGGTAGTGTCTGCAGAGAGAGAAACAGAGTTGAAGTTTCAGGCCGACGACAATTTTGGCCTTGGGAGGGTGCATTTGGGCTTTCGAAATACAATCGTTAGTACGTGGCTTTCCCCGGTTTAGTTGAAGCTGAACACAAAAGAATTACACCTGAGAATGCCTGGTCTACGCCCTGATCCTGACAAGGTGAGACCTGTGGCAGCAATGCAGCGATGGACAGATGTGAAAGCTGCTCAATGATTTGTGAACTGTTCAGCAAAACCGTTGCCGAAAGTTTCATTAGAATGTGAACCAGTTTGCAAGCTCACTGCCAAGGACAGGAGGCAGCTGTCACTAAAAATCAAACAACTTGTGACGGCACCGGCACTGCTGAAGTACGATGATGCCGATGATTAAGTCACCTTGCAGTGTGGCGCCCGTGAGACATGTCTTGGAGTCACCTTAATGCTGCCAAGGCAACCAGTCGCATTTCCACCCAGGGCATTAATGCGAGCGGAACGACGCTCGGCTCAGATTGAGAGAGAGAGCACGACTTTTAGAACATAGAACATTACAGCGCAGTACAGGCCCTTCGGCCCTCAATGTTGCGCCGACCTGTGAAACCCCTCTAAAGCCCATCTACACTATTCCCTTACCGTCCATATGCCTATCCAATGACCATTTGAATGCGTTTAGTGTTGGCGAGTCCACGCCTTTACTACTCTCTGAGTAAAGAACCTACCTCTGACATCTGCCCTGTATCTATCTCCCCTCAATTTAAAGCTATGTCCCCTCGTGCTGGACATCACCAACCGAGGAAAAAGGCTCTCACTGTCCACCCTATCTAATCCTCTGATCATCTTGTTGTTGTTTTTGCCTGTGAGCATTTTTGAAAATGAAAATGAAAATCGCTTATTGTCACGAGTAGGCTTCAGTGAAGTTACTGTGAAAAGCCCCTAGTCGCCACATTCCGGCGCCTGTCCGGGGAGGCTGGTACGGGAATCGAACCGTGCTGCTGGCCTGCTTGGTCTGCTTTAAAAGCCAACGATTTCGCCGAGAGAGACAAAGTAACAGTGGATCCCGACCTCGAACTCCTTCAAGTCATTTGTCTCAGATCACTGCTATCTGCTCCAAAGTGACTGCCAAGAATGTTTTTTCACACACAGAGATTTTGGGCAGGATCGGAAGCGGGAATCCCGGTTGGGCGGAGAATCATTGAAAAATGAAAAGTTCTGATACTAACAGCTGGGGGATTGTGCCAAGGTTGGGAGAGCTGTCTCACATACAGGCCAAGCAGCAGCCTGACATAGTCATACTCACAGAATCATACCTTACAGACAATATCCCAGGCACCACTATCACCTTCCTGAGTATGTCCTGTCTCACCGGCTGGGCAGACACAGCAGACGTGGCAACACAGTGGTTTACAGTCGGGAGGGAGTTACCCTGGGAGTCTCAACATTGACTCTGGGCCCCATGAAGTCTCGTGGCTTTAGGTTAAACATGGGCAAGGAAACCTCCTGCTGATTACCACATACCGGCCACCATCAGCTGATGAATCAGTACTCGTCCATGTTGAACAGCACTTGGAGGAAACACTGAGGGTGGCAAGGATGCAGAATATACTCTGGGTGGGGAACCTCAATGTCCCTCACTGAGAGTGGCTCGGTGGTACCATCACAGACCGAGCTGGCCGGGCCCTAAAGGACATAGCAGCAGGTGGGGAGGGAACCAACAACATGGAATTAGGCAGCACGGTAGCACAGTGGCTAGCACTGTGGCTTCACAGCGCCAGCGTCCCAGGTTCGATTCCCTGCTGGGTCACTGTCTGTGCTGAGTCTGCACGTTCTCCCCGTGTCTACGTGGGTTTCCTCCGGGTGCTCCGGTTTCCTCCCACAGTCCAAAGATGTGCTGGTTAGGTGAATTGGCCATGATAAATTGCCCTTAGTGTCCAAAAAGGTGAGGAGGGCTTATTGGGTTACGGGGATAGGGTGGAAGTGAGGGCTTAAGTGGGTGGGTGCAGGCTCGATGGGCCGAATGGCCTCCTTCTGCACTGTATGTTCTATGTGTGAAGTGTTCACCAAAAGGTGATCCAGGAGCTTCTTCACTAAAATGCCCCACCGCGGTGTTAGTCTCTGTGATGGTGGAGGGTGCAGCAGGCAGCAGTGACGAGACGTTGGTGTCTTCCCCGAGCTGGTACTCCGGGGTGTGCTGGGGATCTGGCTGGGGTGGGGGGGTGGGTGGGGGGGGACAGCGACCCAAGGTGCCCCGGCCTCGTCTGATAGTTGTCCTGCAAGTAAAAGTCAAGAGACAAGTGATCTTGGGAAGGAGTAGTTAGTGGGAGAGGGGTGACTCACCACAGGGACATCATTTTGCATTGAGATCTCACTTGGTTGCGACCTCGGCTTCGAGATCGCCCTTTCTTCAGCCTCGCCCGCTTGCTCCATCACCCTCTGTTCCCCGGGGGTTTGGACTCACAGGTCTGAGATGCCACCTCCAGGCCTCTGGCGCTCTCTGCCATTATTGTCGGCCTTGTTCTCGGGAACACATACAGGAAACAGTGACACGCACCGAGGTGAGTTTGCCGGGGGGGGTCTGAAGCTGATGGTGTGAGTGTGGAAGGGATCTGGCCAGAGAGGACAATACGGGTATTGGGGTTTGGTGGAGGCTGGGATGTAAGGAAGATGCGGGCAGGTCGGGTGTGGTTGGAGTCGAGGGGAGTGAGGGGTGATGTGGGGAGTGTGAGACAGGAATGATGCCAGAGGCACAGAGGTGGTGACTTACCCAAGCTGCCCTAAGGAGGTCATTCACTTTCTTCCTGCACTGTGCGCCAGTCCTTCTGGGGAGTCTGGTCGTACTTACCGCCTCTTCCACCTCCTCGCAGGCTCTGTCAACAATGGTGGGCTTCAGTCTGCTGCCCACCCTGGGGAAGAGAATGTCCTGCCTCTCCTCCACTGTGTCGAGCATGCGATTGAGCTGTGACTCAGATTCAAGGTGAAGCAGCAGCTCGACATGACCTGGAAGCTATTAACCCACCAAAGACATTGGGCGGAATTCTCCATTCCTGGGATGCCCAGAATGCATTCCCTCGTGGGATGAAGAATCAGGCATCGGGAAAAAATTGGGGTCGGCACTGGGCACCAATCCAAACGCCATGCTCCATCCGTCGCTGGTGGTGTGAACGAGTTCCATGCTGCACACCAGTGGGAGCATCTAAGTAAATATAAATAGGGCGCTATAGCCCATTTGCATCTATTTATCGGGTCTGGCGTCCTATGTTCTGCCCTCCCGTGATCCTCCGGTCCCCGTGGCCTGAATCATGTGGATTAGGTTCATTTGTG
Source organism: Scyliorhinus canicula (assembly GCF_902713615.1). Lineage (NCBI taxonomy): Eukaryota > Metazoa > Chordata > Chondrichthyes > Carcharhiniformes > Scyliorhinidae > Scyliorhinus > Scyliorhinus canicula. Next base: position 227,065,409 of record NC_052149.1, on the reverse strand, counting down.
GTCTCTGCAATCATGAACCTGACGTGGTGGACCTCTTGGCTGTCCCTTTAGCCCATCTCAGGGTCTACTACTCCAAGGCCACGATAGTAGACTATCCAAGACCATCCCCCCGCTGCACCGCAAATCAGACCCCAATCCCTAGCCCTGGCGTTGCACGGCTGACCCAACTCCCAGATTGTCTGGGTGGCCACCCCACTCCTAGTATGGGGGTGACCCAACCCACTCACCAGGACCTCTGTAATAGGTGGTTCTCCCCACAGAGACCCTCACTATTGGGAGCTAGACCAATTAACTTCAATCACGACTGGTGAGTTAGTAGAATGCCTGAAAGCACACTTTCGTCATTACAGCATTCCAATATTGCGATGCGTGACAATGGCCCTCAGTTCACAAGTGAAAATTTCAGCTGCTTCACAAAGGATTGGGAAATTCACACCGTGCATCATCTCTACACTATCCCAAGTTGAATGAAAAGGCACAGGTATATACAAGGGAATCCTCAAGTGGAGAAACACCGAGACTGATGGCATGGAAAATAGTTCAGCACAAAGACTAATGTCACGTTTCATCCAAACCACTTTTCGAATAACAAAAAAAGCATTAAGATCAGAAGTAGTAACAAGTGCGATTGGAACGTTTATGGTAAAACAACAGAAAGCCAAAGATTGTTTCGACAAGACAACCAAACCATTGCCAGAATGGGGTACAAACCTTCTCTCTGCTCTCAACAGGAATCAACCCACGTGGAAACTTGGGGCATGCATAGAGCAGTTGTCACCTCGATCGTACATGGTGGGAGTGAGCCACCAAATAGAGAAGCTATTATTATTATTCCCTCGCTGCAGATGGGTGATCAGGAAGAGGGGATCTAACCAGCTCCACCGGGTATAGAATAAACATCAGTCCAAGAGCTCCACCCATCCCAAACAACAGAAATGGAACAAGTACAACTGTTACCACAGCAACAGCACATGCCATGAGAACAACACACCCCTGAGAGGGAACATCACCCACACAAACAGCCAACGACAACACGCACGCATACCGTTAATAAACCTGCCCGATTTAACGACAATGTGTTTAATGCACGTGCAGAGATTGACCCGAATAAACAGCAGTTGCTAATGCGAGAAAACATTTGTGGTGTTGTGGGTAACTTGACTAACTAACAGCTGCACATGACCTTGCATGCAAATTTGCCTTTTGTTCTTAGGAAAAGAGGGATGATTGTGTCTTTTGTTTGTTATGAAAAGGGGGACGTTAGATTTTGAAATGCAATCATTACCAGATGACCTATCTGGCTTTCTTTAGTCATGTGACCTCTGCCATGAGGAACAGGGTTAGGAGGAGCCATGTTTCCTTCAGTTCAATAAAGACGGTACACTGGAAAGATGGTAGACTTTGAACTCATAACAGAGAGTTCCAAGGCTTAGACAATGGGAAGGGGTGGCACAAACTAGGTTTCTGATCCCTGGATATAGAAGGTTAAGGTTAGATGTGATCGTAGCTTTTAGGATTTGGAAAGGAATTGTTCGGGTAGATGGAAAGAAGGTGGTGGTAGGTGGTGGGGGTGGGTGTCTAGGAGGAAGGAACATCACTTTAAGAGTCAGACCATTCAAGAGAGAAGTTTGGAAACAGTTTTACATTGCAAAGGGTCGCAAAAGTATGGAGCTGACTTCCAAAAAAAAGCACAGGCTCAAATAATAGCTTTAAACTCCTGATTGATAGATTTTTTTTTGATAGCCAAAGGTTTAAAGAAGTACACGGAACTAAGACAGATGGATGGAGTTAAGATACGGTTCAGCCACAATCTCACTGAATGGCGAGAGGGGCTGAACCTCGAGAGGCTGAATGTGACCGCAGCCACACAGCTTCTTCCTATTCTTAAAGTAGTTATTTCTGAAACTCCAAGTCATTAGTAATTCTCAACGTGGGCTCCCTTATTATCAGTGATCATTTCGTAAAAACATTAATCAGACAGAGGCTAGGAATCCTGCAGCAGACCAGGAGGTTTGCTATGGACTGGGTAGAGATGAATGCTGAACGCTCGAGGTTATCGCTGCTCACCGTGTAGCACCAAACTCATTACTCAAATTATGCCCACTCTATGGATTTATATGTGCAAATTTTGAATTGCAACAGACCATTGACCATTATGGCTGATTGTAGATTAGTTGCAGCCATTGGTTTTGAACACCATTTGCTAATAGGTCGTTGCTAAGTGATGTGGCTCTGTTTTGATAAACACAGAAGCACTCGCACGTTAGACAAGGCTAATAATTCCTCTCACCAGCTTCCTGTTCGACGTTAGCTGCGTTCTCTTCACTGACATGAGATTTGTCCTTCAGCTGAAACTCACCATTTCACAATCCATAAATTCTGACCAAGTATAAAGTCGCAGCTGAACATTTGCCGACACGATGACGGAGAAAGTTGATAGATTCTGTGTGGAGGATGAAGAACTGCTACATGACAGGGTGGGATCATTTCTCATACAACCCTAGAATTCCTACAGTGCAGAAGGAGGCCATTCAGCCCATCAAGTCTGCCACCGACCTTCTGAGGAGCACCCTAACTAGGCCCACGAACATTTTCAAAGTGGCCACACCTTGTTGGAGCAGAATGATTCTTTCCTTTTCAAATTTACTCTTCCACGGGATGTGGCCATAACTGGCAGAGCCAGCATTGTTGCCCATCCCTTGAACGGAGTGTCTTGCCTGGCCAATCCAGAGGGCACCTCGTAGCCAACCACATTGCTGCGGGTCTGGAGTCACATGTAGACCAGACCGGGTAAGGGCGACATATTTCCTTCTCTACAGGACATCAGTGAATTGGACGGGTTATGGCGATCGACGATCTTGTCACAGTCACTATTACTGAGGCTAATTTTCAATTCCTGATTGTTTTATTGATCAAATTCAAATTCAAGCTGTTGTGGCGGGATTTGAACCTGTGTCCCACAGCATTAGTCTGGGCCTCTGAGTTACTCACACAGTGACATTACCACTACGGCATGGTCTTCCCTTAATTATTTAATTCTCATGTAATAATGAGCACACCTTCTTTCTTCACCCCTATAATCATACCGAGGCCCAAAGGACAATGAGATACCCTGGATGGAGGACTTCAATGCCCTATCACCAAGAGCAGCTCGCCAGCACTACAGACCGAGCTGGCAGAGTCTTGAAGGACACATTTGTCAGACTGGGCTTGCGGCTGATGGTGAGGGAAGCAACACGAGGACACCCCGTTCTCAAAAACCTCCGATGCATTGACACACAGCAGTATTTTTAGGAGTGGCTACTGCACGAACCTTGCGGTGATGAAGTTTAGCCTTCACACTGAACATACCCTCCATTGCATTGTTCTAAATGGAACAGATTGAGGGCATATCCAGCAGTCAAACTGCAGGGGCATCAGCGCTGGCACTCTGAGCCACCAGCAGCAGGAAGGTTTGTGTTCCCCCCCCCGTGATGCGACCATCAATTCACACGAGACGATTAGTAGAAGTGAACAGTGGGTTTAATAAGCTAGACCTGTGCCTGCCTGCGACTGCTCTGTACTGAGTGCCGCCTACAGGCTGCAGGTTTATATACCACCCCTAAGGGGGCGGAGCCACAGACGGAGCCCACAAGGGGCATCAACATAATACAATACAGTGGTGAATTGCAGCAGCAATACGTTCACCACACCCCCACAATCAGTAACCTCGTGGCCTGCCATTCTCGTTATTCCTCCACAATTGATATCATCGGACATTCTTCAGCAACCACCTTGCCCTGGGGACCAGACAGGCAGCACGAGATGTCGATTGGATTGGATTTGTTTATTGTCATGTGTACCGAGGTACAGTGAAAAGTATTTTTCTGCGAGCAGCTCAACAGATCATTCAGTACATGGGGAGAAAAGGGAATTAAACAAAATTCAAGAAAATACAAGAAAATACATGAGAATACATAATAGGGCAACACAAGATATACAATGTAACTACATAAGCATTGGCATTGGATGAAGCATACAGGGTGCAGTGTTAATGAGGTCAGTCCATAAGAGGGTCATTGAGGAGTCTGGTAACAGTGGGGAAGAAGCTGTTTTTGAGTCTGTTCGTGCGTGTTCTCAGACTTCTGAATCTCCTGCCCGATGGAAGAAGTCGGAAGAGTGAGTAAGCCGGGTGGGAGGGATCCTTGATTATGCTGCCCGCTTTCCCCCGGCAGCGGGAGGTGTAGATGGAGTCAATGGATGGGAGGGAGGTTCGTGTGATGGACTGGGCGGTGTTCACGACTCTCTAAAGTTCATTGCGGTCCTGGGCCGAGCAGTTGCCATACCAGGCTGTGATGCAGCTCGATAGGATGCTTTCTATGGTGCATCTGTAAAAGTTGGTAAGGGTGAATGTGGACATGCTGAATTTCCTTAGTTTCCTGAGGAAGTATAGGCGCTGTTGTGCTTTCTTGGTGATAGCGTCGACGTGAGTGGACCAGGACAGATTTTTGGTGATGTGCACCCCTAGGAATTTGAAACTGCTAACCATCTCCACCTCGGATCCGGTGATGCTGACAGGGGTGTGTACAGTACTTTGCTTCCTGAAGTCGATGACCAGCTCTTTAGTTTTGCTGGCATTGAGGGAGAGATTGTTGTCGTTACACCACTCCACTAGGTTCTCTATCTCCCTCCTGTATTCGGACTCTTCGTTATTCGAGATCCGGCCCACTATGGTCGTATCGCCAGCAAACTTGTAGATGGAGTTGGAACCACGTTTTGCCACGCAGTCGTGTGTGTACAGGGAGTAGGGTAGGGGGCTAAGTACGCAGCCTTGCGGGGCACCGGTATTGAGGACTATTGTGGAGGAGGTGTTGGTGTTCATTCTTACTGATTGTGGTCTGTTGGTTAGAAAATCGAGGATCCAGTTGCAGAGTGGAGAGCCAAGCCCTAGGTTTTGGAGCTTTGATATGAGCTTGGCTGGGATTATGGTGTTGAAGGCGGAGCTGTAATCAATAAATAGGAGTCTGATGTAGGAGTCCTTGTTTTCTAGATGCTCTAGGTATGAGTGTAGGGCCAGGGAAATGGCGTCTGCTGTGGGTTGGATATCCAAAATTCCATGTAAGTCTGAAATGTTTATATTACTGGGGGCGAGGGCTATGCATATGATTCTCTGAGGATCACCAAACTAAGGGCAGCTGAAATATTTTTATTTATTCCCAAACAGCCACACACCTCTGTGTATTTCAGGGACAGTATCAATACAAATTAGCTGCCATGGACTGGGATAAAATGGTTGATACATATAAAATGGCTGACGTGCATTGACTTAAAATGGCTGACATGTATTAACATTAAATGGGGACATCCATTGATGTAAAATGGCTGATGTGAATTGACTTAAAATGCTTGACGTATATTAACATAGAATGGCATATCTAACAGGCATGGAGGAGAGATTAGTCTGAATTAGAATCTTAGACGGACACTTCCCTGCAGGCAGGTTGCCAAGGCAACAACGAGAGGACATTGCTCACAATTGGCTGAAAAGGGAATGCACTAAAGTGGAAGAACAGGAATTTGCCCATCATTAACTACGATATAAACACAAAAGACAGAGGGGCAAGGGGATAGATGAGATTATAATATGTGCTGTTGATGATTGTTTGAACCTGTAGGAAATAACATAGCTAACATAGCGAGTTAGTGATGATGAAGAAATGACTGAATTATGAGGAAATCCAGAACCATCTCGCTCAAAAAACTGCTGAGGCTGAATAGCTAATTTGAGGTTGATGAAATTGTGTTGAGGGAACAAAGGGGTGGGGGGGGGGGGGGGGGGAGGGGGGGGTAGATGGTATGGTGGTGGAACAGGCTTTGCGGGGGGGGGGGGTTTATGTGTCCCGTTCAATCACAAATTCCAGCTGATTCCTGCTCCCTCCCTGTCAGGGTACAGCAGATGGATCACTGGATGTTACAAAGGGTGAGGGTAACTGGTTTCCAGTGGCAGGAGGGGCCAGAGATTTCAAAATTGATGAGCAAAACGGAGAGTTTGTTTTCTCACAATCACAGATTTGTTACGGCGCAGAAGGAGGCCATTTGGCCCATCGTGTCTGCACCAGCTCTCCAAAGGAACAACTCAACTAGTGCCATTCCCCGCCTTCTCCCCTGTTGGAACCAACAATTCTACGGACACGTGCTTGTAGGATTAGAATAGCGGTTTTAATATACTTACAACAGAGCCAGCCTGTTAGCCGTTGAACTTTCGGTGAACTGGCCGGCTGACCCTGTGGCACTGATCTTTATACAGCAGCTCCCGGGGGGAGGAATCCTGGGCGGAGCCAGGGGAGAAGCCCCGTACAACTCTCAAGCATTCCCAGAGCTATTCCCCCTGGAGGTCAGATAGTGCAACTGCACTTACAATATAGACACATGTATATACAGGTTATAATCTGGTGTGAATCACATTCACCAAATCCCCGTAACCCTGCACCTTCTCCCTTTAAAGACACCAATCTGTTTCCCTTTCGGATGCTTCTGTAGAGCCAGCCTCCGTTACACTCTCAGACAGAGCATTCCAGATTGCAACCACTCCTGAAATAGTTTGTCCACACATGACTTTTGCTTCTTTTGCGAATCACATTAAATCTGTGCCGTCTCATTCTCGATCTTTACACGAGTGGGAGCCGCCTTTCCCGGCCTACCCTGTCCAGACCCCTCATGATTTTGGAGATCGCCATCAAATCTTCTCTCAGTTGTCCCAACTTCTCCAATCTGTCTTCATAACTGAAGTTCCTCATCTGGGCATCATTCTCATTAATCTTTTCTGCACACTCTCTGACGCCCTCACGTCCTTCCTAAAGTGCGATGAATCTAGATCAGCCCGAACTAGTGACTTACACAAATTCAGCATAACCTCCTGGCTCGTGTACTCTGTGCCCTGACTTGTAAAGACCAGAATACTATGTGCTTTATTAACCGATCGCTCAATCTGCCCCGTCACCTTAAATGACTTATACACATGTACACTTAGGTTTCCCTGCTCCGACATTCCATTCAGAGTTGTATCCTTTATTTTAAATTGCCTCTCCTTGTTTTTCCTTTCAAAGTGAATCACGTCACATTTTTCCCCAATAAACGTCCTCCTCTACCTGTCCGCCCATTCCTCCAACATGTCCATGGCCTTTCGAAATACTGCCCCACATCCCCCCTCACAGTTGACAATGTTTCCAAGTTTAGCATCATCCGCACACTTTGAAACTGTATCCTGCACACCAAGGTCAGGAATCTATCTCAGGAAAAGCAATTTAGGGTCCCGACACAAACGCTTGACGAACTGCACTACAAAACCTCTTCCGGCAAGAACAACACTCATCGACCACTTCCCTTTCCTTCCTGGTGCTCAGCCAATTCCGTATCCATGTTGCTACTGTCCCTTTTATTCCATGTGCTATAACTTTGTTCACAGGCTGTCGTGCATCACTGTATCAAACGCCTTTTGGAATTGCATTCGGCAACCTTCTCTGTCACCTCTTTTAAAACCCCCAGAAAGTTAGTTAGACGTGATTTTCCGTTAAACAACCTGGCTTTTCTTAATTAACTCGCTTCTGTCCCTGTGAATATTAATTTTGTCCTGAATTCCTGCAGGACATCTCCCAGAGGATCTCCCGCTTTGTGGTCATCTGCTGTGCCCTCCACAACCTGGCACCGCAGCAGGGCAACATGCTGGAGGAGGAGGAGGAGGGATATGTGGCCTCGTCTGAGGAGGAGGCAGACCAGGAGAGGCTGGAAGACCAGCCTGAGGAGGAGGCAGGGGATGGCGGACAAGCGATGGTGGAAAGGGTTCGCAATGCTTCGAGGTCCAGGGAGGCTCTCATCGTTACCAGATTCTCATAGGACAAGGTTATATCTGTGTGGTGAATGTATTATAGTAACCATTCACCACTGTACTATATTGTACCACGCTGTTGCCCTTGTGGGCTCCACCTATGGACCATTGTACTGTACTACACTGATTGCATCATGTTGGTGCCCTTGTGGGCTCCGCCCCTGGCTCCGCCCCCTTGAGGGGAGGTATAAAGAGCAGCTGCACTGTAGGCGGCTCCCAGTGCAGAGCAGTCGCAGGCAGGCACGGTTCTAGTTGATTAAAGCCACTGTTCACTTCAACTCTCTGTCTCGCGTGAATTGATGGGCGCATCAATCTGTGAGCTCAAACCCCACCATCACCCTCCATCCCTCCTCCTCTGTCCCCTCTACCCCATTTCCCTCCTTCCACCATTTCCCTCCTTCCTCAATCACCCCTTTCCCCTTCCCCATTTCCTTCCTTACCCCCATTTCCTTCTGTCCTCAATCACCCCTTCCCCCTCCACCTCCCCCATTTCCCTCCTTCCCCCATCCCTCCCACCCCCAATCCTTCCTTTCCCCTCCACCTCCCCCATTTTACTCCCCCCTCCCATTTCCCTTCTTCTCCATCTCCCTCCCCAATATTCCTCCCCCCAATCGACCCCCCCAATCACACCCCCTCCCGGACCTACCTCCAAGGATCCGTGTAACATCACTCCAGGGTGATGGGCCTGTGTTGGTCCTGTCAGATGGTCAATCCACAAGGCAGGAGAGTGATGATCACTCCGTGTGAGGAAAGCTCTGGTGCTCCTCGCTTTCTGCGATGTCTTCCTGCTAACAGCTCGCTCACACCCATCCACTGAACGGGGTCTGCATCGGGGTCTTCTGATCTTGGATCTATGTGTCCTTGCCCCACACACACATGTACATACTCAGATACGCATGTGCACACGTATACAAAATACCTGCATATGCACACACACTGCATGGCACATATTTGCATGCACACATACATACACTCACCTGCAGACATGACCACATATTCAGGTATGCATGCAGTCACGCATATGTGAGACACCAGTAGGACTGCATACGCCGGGGGCGCTCCAGTGGCACCGTGGTTAGCCCTGCTGCCTCACAGTGCCAGGGACCCGGGTTCAATTCCAGCCTCGAGCACTGTGGGAAGGCTGCACGTTCTCCCCGTGTCTGCGTGGGTTTCCTCCGGGTGCTCCGGTTTCCTCCCACAGTCCAAAGGTGCAGGTTGGGTGGATTGCCCATGATAAAATGCCCCTTAGAGTGCAGAAGAGGGTGTGAATGGACTACAGGGATAGGGGGTCTGAGCCTAGGTAGGGTACTCATTCAGAGGGTTGGTGCAGACTTGATGGGTTGAATGGCCTCCTTCTGCACTGTAAATTCTGTGATGAAGTGCATAGAAATGCACAGTTACACATATATGCGCACACATGTCTACTCACTTATGTACACACTACCTGCACACACACACATTGCATATTACATACATGAAAATTCACAAACAAAGCTGTACTCATGGTCATACATGCAAACATGCACACACGTCCATATGCATGCGCACATGTGTATACATAGGTGTGCTGAGCCAAATACAGGTCAAAATCCTGCAACTCCCTCCCTAGCAGCACTGTGGGTCTACCTACACCACAGGGACTGCAGCGGTTCAAGAAGGCAGCTCACCAACAGCTTCTCGAGGGACACTTAGGGCTGGGGAACACTTGATGCTCTCGCCAGAATGGCCCACATACTATGAAAGAAAAAAAATGCATCCACACAGACATGCCTGCGTACACGCATGCATATTCATGTCAGACACATGGACACATGCATGCACACAAACAGTAAAACTATTAAATAAAAAGAAGAGTCACGTGAACATTTTACAAATGAATTGCAGCTTTATGCTCTCTATTAAAAGAGATATATCTTTTTTAAAGTGATTGTGATGAAGTAATTTCCACTGATATTAAATCCGACACACTTTACAAATCTATCCACTGGTACTGTGGGCTATTTGTATAATTTATTCATGTCGATGTTAATGCAGGCATACTGGATCATTTTATGTAAATGCCCTCTAATTTGTAGCCATTTTCCTTCCTGCTGCTGATGATTGAAGCAATTGAATGGGTTTAAATGAGTCCTTTCGTAACATCAAGTTGATTTTTTTTCCCCTGTTCCAGAAGATCATTAATATCACAAAATGTTGAAGCCATGAAAATGCTTACCCAGAAAATGAATGATCTTCATTAGTCGGCATTGCTGCTGCCAGTCCCTGGGGAGGATTGTCAAACTTGATGCCCGCTGCTCAGCTTCAATCCAGACATTCGGGGCGGTTTGCAGACCACCTCACCCACTGCAGCATTGCCCCCTGCCCGAGATCATCAGCTGTTGAAACCCTTTGTTACCTCGAGGCTTGAATATCCCACTACCTTCCTGGCTGGCCTCCCACATTCTATTCTCTGTAACCATGAGCCTTCGAAAACTCAACTGGCTGCGTCCAAAGTTGTGTCAAGTCCTGACCCCCTCCGTATCCCCCCCCCCCCCCCCCCCCCCATGCTCGCTGACCAACGCTATCTCCGGTTAAGTAACACACTGGTTTCAAAATTCTCTTCCTTGTTCTCAAAGTCCTCCCTTTGCCTCTCCCCGCCCTGTCTTTGTCATCCCTGCAACCCCACAAATCGGCCACCTGCCCCCAAGATCTCCACATTTCCACAATTCAGATCTCTTGACCATCCTGGATTGTCATCGCCCGACCATTGGCCTTTAGCTGCCAGGATCCTAAAGTCTGGATTTCCTGCCCTAAATCTCTCTCCAGGGGGCTGGATTCTCCGCAGCCCCTCACCCCCCCCCCCCCAACGCCGAAATTGCGTTCTGCGACAGGGCGGAGAATCCGTTTTGCCGCCGAAATCGGAAGCGGTGCCGTTTTTTATATTCTCCCCCCCCCCAAAAATCGGCATACTCGCGGAGTACGCCGTGCCGATTAACTTCCGCCTCAGGCCATTGCCTGTCCCCCGTCCAGGTCCGCGGGCTGAGTCCGCCATGGAGCTTCAGGCCGCTGCCGTGCACATGCGTGGCCTCTGACCCGGAAGTGCTGGGGGCCGTATTGGCAGGTTGAGCTGCGAGCTCTATGACGGCTCCCCCCCCCCCCCCCCCCCCCCCGCAAAACAGGGAATCGGGGGCCTGACAGCAGTTTTCCTGGAGTAAAAGACCACAGTTTTCCCAACGGCGTGGGAGCATCCAGCCCCTTAACTTTCTCGTTTTAGGATGCTCCCTAAAAATCCCCCTTTGTTCAAACTTTAGGATATTGGTCCTAATATGGCCCTATGTACTTCAATACCAAATTTAGTTTAATATAATTTAATGGAATACTTAATATAATAATCTTTATTATGTCACAAGTAGGCTTACATTATCACTGCAATGAAGTTGCTGTGAAAAGCCCCTAGTCGCCACATTCCGGCCCCTGTTCGGGTACACAGAGGGAGAATTCAAAATGTCCAATTCACCTAACCGCACGTATTTCAGGACTTGTGGGAGGAAACCGGAGCACCCGAAGGAAACCAACACAGACACGGGGAGAACGTTCAGACTCCGCACAGACAGTGACCCAAGCCGAGAATCGCCCCTGGGACCCTGGAGCTGTGAAGCAAAACTGCTAATTACTATGCTACCACGCCGCCCATTTTATAACGCTCCCGTGAAAGGTCTTGGTGGAAGCATAAACTAAAGTGTCTCGCTATTGGTTGTCTTCCTGCCGCCACCATGACTTTACGAATGAGGGCGGAGGTTTCAGGTGGGCTGCCCATATGCTGCACAATTGAGGTCCTTAACCGGCCAATCTCCTCATCTTTTTCCCTCCCCATGTCCACCCTCCTCCCCTCCCTTGTCCAATCTGCCTCCTCCCCCACCTGGGGACTTACCTGGACAACCATACTTGCTCTTCCTTCCGGAGCACTGCTGGGACTGCAGAGTTGCCTGTTACTGATTGTCCGTCAGCTCGAGGAGACGGGAGAGGTGGGGGGGGGGGGGGGGGGCACATCACATTGCATTACAGGCCTGCAGGCTGAAAAATTGAAGCAGGTAGAACTGGAGATAGGCTCTCCCTCGAGAGCTACATGGGCGTAGGGAGTGAGCCCTCAGCATATAATCCAGCCCCTTGTCTCCCCTCCGGGGGCCCAGTAGGTCCTCCGCCCAGGCAGAGGTGTAGCCCTGAGGACGTCGCTGCAATGCCATGAGGTTCAGTGACCTTGTGAATGGTCAAGGTCAGCGAATGCCTCTTTGAAGGCCGCATTGCGCCAGACGCAGGACGAGCCTCGCAGACAGTTCCATCGACCACACTGCCCTTCACTCACCTCTCACCAATCTCCATCAAGCCCAATGAATACTCCACATTTGTACTTTCATCTCACTTTCACATGCTCCATGCCTCATGATCCCACCTCACAACCTGCATACACATCCAGCCAGTTAGCCATGACAGGCTCATCACCAAACCCATCGCAACACACTCACTGACAAACCTGCCGCTTTCTTGTGTTGCAATTATGAGGTTTGTAAGTTTGTTACATTTTGGGACTGTAGTTTCAACTTTCGGGTCAATAAGTGAGTCATGCAACCTGTTTGTCGTCTGCCTTTGAATAATCCCGAGTGGATTGACTGTTAGAGATCAATGGAGGCCTCAGATTGTGTAGCTGAGAAGAAGAGACAAAGTTTATATACTTGGAGACAATGACAGTAGCCTTTGAGTTTACAGTGACAAGACTCTTCCCAAAGTCCAGGAAGATGTTGAAGGTACTGGATTATAAACAGGTGTGCTGTAAATGAGCCATTTACTTTGAAGGAGAAAGAGTGAGGATTGAGGTTGGCTAGTTAGCATTTCTACCTTGGCACAAGGTTAGTGTGTTTCATGTTGCTATGGGGAAGAGGGCAGAGGAAGTCATTTTTGAGATCAGGTTACAGGCTTCCCTATGAAACAATGAATGTCACAGGAAGGCAGGTGTTGGTGTGGTCAGCAGGGTAAAAAGGCTGCTATCACAACTGGGCGCAGGAAGAAGGTAGCTTCTAGTTGAAGGGGCGCATCCTACAGCCTTCATTGGATTCTGGGAGATATTTTGTGGCTTGACCCAGGGGAAGAAGAATCATCGGAACAAGCTTGACAGCTGCTGCTGGATATAAGAAACTTTCTGAAATCTGGGGAATGTGACTAAGGGCAGAATTTTCCCTACCCACTCGTGGCAGGTTTGGTGACAGGCGGGATGTTGCAATTCTCCCGATGGTGAGTTAACGGCAGGGTGTTCATCCCATTGGCAGATAGCAGCTGTCTGTCGGAGTCCCGTCAGGACTCCCAATCTTGTGCCACGCCAGCAGGAAATTACGACAGGGTCAAACACGATTGCTAATGAATGCCGTGCACAAGGCGGTCCTCAGTTAGCTGGGGAATCTGAGATGAGCACAACAAAGCCTTTCTGCCATGGTGCCCCTGATGCATTGTTCACCATGTTGCCAGGGAGACCGGTTACCGCCCTTTATCGCCATGTCGAACCGGTCCCCATGGACAGCACTGTGCTGCTGGGCCCATGGACCCACCAGTGTCACCATCTCGGTTCAGTACCTGGGGTTGGGGAGTACAGGGGTCCTCCTTTCTCCTGGTGATACACTGCGGTGTCTATCTGCACAGCACCGCACTGCGAGACTCATGCAGCCACCACAACAAAGGTCCGAAGTTCGACCCGGGGGTGGAGTGCTGGGTGAGGCCGGTGCTGGGGGTTTGGGCAGGGAGGGGCGGAGCGGCCTGATGAAAGGAAGAGGGGAAACGTGGAAGGAGGGCTGTGAAAGGGAGGGAGTAGGGCAAGGGCTCCCGATGGCAGACCGAGGGCGAGAGGCTGGGTGAAGGTGACAAACAATGGCAGGGCCGAGGGAAAACCGAGGGGAGGGAAACTGCACACTGACATGGCTGCCTGAGAAGCTCACAGACAAGGGGTCAAAGGGAAGCCACATCGTTTACTGGAAGGGTTGCACAAAGGCTCCAGGTGTGGTGGGTAGTGGTCCAAGTGAGGCATGGGCACCTCACAGGGGCTGGGCTCAGGGGGAAAGGTGGTTGAATCAAGGAACGGACTTCTTCTTAAGGTTCCAAGCCTTTTCTCTCTGGGTTGTTGACATCCTGCACAGTCTGGTGAAAACAGGTGGGCTGGAGAGAGTGGTGTAATGTTCTGGACTGGTGTTTAAACATGGCACCAGGACCTTTGAACCCGCCAGCTCAGTGCAGGTGGATATGCCAATACCTGTACACAAGTTAAGCCAGCTCATTGGTCTGTTAATGCAAATCATATTTGATTAACTTCCTTGAGCTATCTGATGAGGTAGCATAGAACGCGGATAAGGGAAATGCTATTGATGCGGTGTACAGAGACTTTCATAAAGTATCTGATAAAGTGCCACACAACAGACTGGTGAGCAAAGTTAGAGCTCGTGGAATAAAATGGACAGCAGTAACAGGGATGCAAGACTAGCAATGGATAGTTGATTTTCAGGTCAGAGGAAGGTACTGGAGTTTCTCCGAGTCAGTGAGGGGACCCCTGCTTTTCCTAATACAGAATAATGATCGAGACTTGAGTGAACACGGGGCGCAATTTCAAAATTTGTGGATGGCACAGAACTTGGAAGGTGAGAGAACTGTGGGGAGAACAGCGTTAAACTATAAGAAGCGTAGACAAATTAGTGGAATGGGTAGACAAGCGGCGGATGAAATTTAATACAGAGCAGTACGAAATGGTTCATTCTGGTCGGAAGAATGAGGAGAGGACGTTTAACACATTCAGGTACAATTCCAAACAGGTTGCAGGAACAGAGGGGCCGGGGTGTATCTGTGCCCAAAACATCGAAGGTGGCACGAGAGGTTGAGAGAGCGATGATTAAAGTATATGGCACACTGGGCTTTATAAATATGGGGATAGAATATTAAAACAAGCAAGTTCTGCTGAACTTGTACAAAACTCTTGTTCAGCCTTAACTGGTGTATTGCGTCCAGCTCTGGGCAGCACACTTTAGCAACTTCAGATATGGGGACAGAGGGTGGTGAGTTCCTGGAACGCACAGCCGGGTGAGATGGTGGAAGCAGATACAATATATGAATAGGATGGGAATAGAGAGCTACGGAAGTGCAGAAGGTGTTAATTTTAACCGGCGCAGGCTTGGAGGGCCGAAGGGCCTGTCCTTATGCTGTACCGATCTTTGTTCTTACTGGACAGATTGGGACGTTTCTCCTTGGAGAGAAGAAGGCTAAGAGGCGGTTTGATAGAGATGTTCAAAATCATGAGGGGGCTGGACGGAGTCGATCTGGAGAAACTGTTCCCCCCCCCCCCGTAAAAGGATAGAGAATGAGAGGGCGCAGGTTTCAAACGATTTATAACAATGAGATGTGAGATCAAAGTTTTCACACTGCGAGTGGTTGGGATCTGGATTGCACTGGCTGGAAGTGTGGTGGGGGCAGGTTCAATTGAGGCATTCAAAAGGGCATCAGATGAGATGGGGCACCGTACCAGGGTATGGGGAATAGGCAGGAGAATGGCACCAAGCTATTATGCTAATTTGGGGAGCCAGTGAAGACTCAATGGGCCGAATGGCCTCCTTCTGCGCCACAACAATTCTGTGATTCTGCGCGGGAAGATGCAAAGGCATTAGGGAGCGTGGAAAAGGTGAGGATAGTTCCAGAGATGAGGAAGTCCATTTACGTAGATAGAGTCCATGTTTGGAAGCAAGTGGCTGCGCAGAACCCTTGAAATGTGAACCAAGACCCTCACACACGTGCAATGCCACTCCCTGCAGCCCTCGCCGACTTTGAATCGCAATAGAAAACCGGGAACACTTCTCCAAACTCAACGACAACCTGATGGTAGTGGGAGATCCATTTAAAATAAGTGCTGTTGGGGGTCCTAGCTGCCATTGAACACATTCATGTTCAGCTGTCTGAGGCCAAGCGAGCGTTTTGGCTGGAGAACTGAGATTGAAAATGGCACCACTGGAGTCAAATAATGGCCGAGATCACTGATATTCCTGAAGCCGAGCACTAATGGCCCAAACAAAATGGCGTCTGGTGTCAATGGTACCAGACTTGTGCACGCCCAACGTCGAAACCGATTGGAATCGAAAATACAGTACCACACAACCAAACGTTGCTGCCGATGATTCTATCCGCCTCTGAAACGACGGAAATCGCTCGCAATAGATAAACACCATTAAATTCACCCCCCAGCTTTCCATCTTTGAGTTCCGGAGACTGATCATTTGTCAGGGCACCAGAATCATATCAATCAGCAGCCACTGCTACGGTGCAACACCAACAATGACCACCAGGTGGCAGACGTAGCTCGCAAAGAAGAAAAAGAGGAAAAAAGAAAAGCAAATTACTGTGGGTACTGGAATCTGAAACAGAAAATGCTGGAAAATCACAGCAGCTCAAAGAGGATCTGCAGCGAGGGAGCGGAGCCAGCGTTTTGAGGCAGGACGGTTCTTCATCAGAAGACCTTTGTCACAAAAAATAGCAATTGACGTCCACAGTTTCCTCCAGGGGGTTTTTATCTTCTCTTAATAAAAGTGTACGTCACGTACATTACCCTGTCTTTGCGGTATGTAATGCTTTCTTTGCATGTGCCTGTTTCATCTCAAACTCCCTACTTTCAGCATTTACATTTGTTTCATCCTCAAGTATTGATGTTCTGCTTGATGGAAGTACACATTGATGTGATTGTTCACAGACTCGTCCTTCCCACCCCTCAGACTTCTGCTGAGCACCTTGAAAAGCTGATCACACAACTGGTAAAAGTAGTGTCCTTACCTCTGAGTCAGAGGATTAGGAGGAATTCACATCCGACTTGCACTAAATCCAGGCTGGCAGCCTAACTGCACTGTCGGAGGGTCAGTACTGAGGGAGTGCTGCACTGTCGGAGGGTCAGTACTGAGGGAGTGCTGCACTGTCGGAGGGTCAGTACTGAGGGAGTGCTGCACTGTCAGAGGGTCAGTACTGAGGGAGTGCTGCACTGTCAGAGGGTCAGTACTGAGGGAGTGCTGCACTGCCAGAGGGTCAGTACTGAGGGAGTGCCGCACTGTCAGAGGGTCAGTACTGAGGGAGCGCTGCACTGTCAGAGGGTCAGTACTGAGGGAGTGCCGCACTGTCAGAGGGTCAGTACTGAGGGAGTGCGGCACTGTCAGAGGGTCAGTACTGAGGATGTGCTGCACTGTCAGAGGGTCAGTACTGAGGGAGTGCGGCACTGTCAGAGGGTCAGTACTGAGGATGTGCTGCATTGTCAGAGAGTCAGTACTGAGGGAGTGCTGCACTGTCAGAGGGTCAGTACTGAGGGAGTGCTGCACTGTCAGAGGGTCAGTACTGAGGGAGTGCTGCATTGTCAGAGGGTCAGTACTGAGTGAGTGCTGCACTGTCAGAAGGTCAGTACTGAGGGAGTGCTGCACTGAGGGTCGGTACTGAAGGAGTGCTGCACTGTCAGAGGGTCAGTAGTGAGGGAGTGCTGCACTGTCAGAGTGTCAGTACTGAGGGAGTGCTGCACTGTCAGAGGGTCAGTACTGAGGGAGTGCTGCACTGTCAGAGGGTCAGTACTGAGGGAGTGCTGCACTGTCAGAGGGTCAGTACTGAGGGAGTGCTGCACTGTCAGAGGGTCAGTACTGAGGGAGTGCTGCACTGTCAGTGGGTCAGTACTGAGGGAGTGCTGCACTGTCAGAGGGTCAGTGCTGAGGGAGTGCTGCACTGTCAGAGGGTCAGTACTGAGGGAGTGCTGCACTGTCAGAGGGTCAGTACTGAGGGAGTGCTGCACTGTCAGAGGGTCAGTACTGAGGGAGTGCTGCACTGTCAGAGGGTCAGTACTGAGGTAGTGCTGCACTGTCAGAGGGTCAGTACTGAGGGAGTGCTGCATTGTCAGAGGGTCAGTACTGAGGGAGTGCTGCACTGTCAGAGGGTCAGTACTGAGGGAGTGCTGCACTGTCAGAGGGTCAGTACTGAGGGAGTGCTGCACTGTCAGAGGGTCAGTACTGAGGGAGTGCTGCATTGTCAGAGGGTCAGTACTGAGGGAGTGCTGCACTGTCAGAGGGTCAGTACTGAGGGAGTGCTGCACTGTCAGAGGGTCAGTACTGAGGGAGTGCTGCACTGTCAGACGGTCAGTACTGAGGGAGTGCTGCACTGTCAGAGGGTCAGTACTGAGGGAGTGCTGCACTGTCAGAGGGTCAGTACTGAGGGAGTGCTGCACTGTCAGAGGGTCAGTACTGAGGGAGTGCTGCACTGTCAGAGGGTCAGTACTGAGGGAGTGCTGCACTGTCAGAGGGTCAGTACTGAGGGAGTGCTGCACTGTCAGACGGTCAGTACTGAGGGAGTGCTGCACTGTCAGAGGGTCAGCACTGAGGGAGTGCTGCACTGTCAGAGGGTCAGTACTGAGGGAGAGCTGCACTGTCAGAGGGTCAGTACTGAGGGAGTGCTGCACTGTCAGAGGGTCAGTACTGAGGGAGTGCTGCTCTGTTGGAGGGTCAGTCAATATACAAATGCAGCAAACCCAGAAAATATCCAGGCTTGGGCTGACAAGCGGCAAGTTAGATTCGCGCCACAGACGTGCCAGGCAATGACCATCTCCTACAAGAGAGAATCTGCCCATTACCCCTTGATATTCGATGGCATTGCCACAACTGAACCCCCTCAATCAACATCCCGGGGGTTATCAATGACCAGGCAATGAACAGGTTTTGCCATATACATACTGGGCAGGATTCTCTGTTGACCGACGTCAAAATTGGGAAATGCGATTGGGATGAGAATCGGTCGCGAATCCCAAATTGTGGTGGGTGCTGAGCACCTCCAGGTTGCCATGGTCCCGTGTCTCGGCAGCGATGTCAATACCCATTCTACTCCGCACGTACAGTAAACCCTGTTTCCTTATCATTAGCGGGCCTGACCCGGTATTAACCGGAGCCTCCGCGATTCTCCGCCTCCACTGGGGGAATTCCCAAAGGCGAGGTTCGGGAAACAGGCGCTGTGGCTGATGAGGGAGAGCGAGGAGATAGAACACAGAGAGGCGCGATCGCGGGCTGTCGGTCCTGCCGTTAGCAGGGCCGGGTGGGGGCCTCCTCCAGACCCGGGGGTGGACGGCGCGGGGTGACGGGCGGTGACCAGGGGGATGGGCTGTCGGGCCAGGGTGACCCCGCACGGACCGCCATTGCTGCGGCCTGCAAGGCAGCCATCTTGCTGCGCAATCAACCGGCCGCCCTCCCTGTCACCTGGTTGTGCAGAGTGCCACTGGCCGAATGTGTCCCCCCCCCCCCCCCCCCCCCCCAACCACCACCCTCTGCACCCCAGCTCTCCCCCAAACAATCCCCCCACCCCTTTACAGGCCGCCACCGTCGGTGGGACAGCACACAGTCCACACAAGGGCAGCGGCCACAGTAGCCCCTGCTGAAGAGTGTTGGACGGGAGCCGCGGAGCGAACCACTGGCATGGATAGCGGCAGCCATGGTACAACTGGCAGCCGGGCATCTATGGGGCAAGGGGTGCGGTGGGCAGGATTCCAGATACGCGGGGGGGGGGGGGGGGGGGGGGGGGGAATGCAGGGATAACTGTTAGAATCATAGAAATTACAGTGTAGAAGGAGGCCATTTGGCCCATCGAGTCTGCACCGGCCCTTGGAAAGAGAACCCTACCCAAACCCACACCTCCAATCTATTCCCACACCTCCACCCCATCCCCCTAACCATAACTATCTTTTTTTGGACACTAGAAATTGCTATTACAGACCGGGGCCACCATGTAGCCCATTGGACACACCATGGTAACATGTCTGACTTTCAGCCCCTGCAGGCAATGGACAAGGGACAGCCATGGTGGCCTTCCTCCTAGTCGCTGCAGCCCTGGGGGATGCACTGCGGCTGTATGAGCTGGAGCTGCTTGAGGAGGAGGAAGCTTTACCAGCGAAGCATGCCCCAAAGGAGCAGGAGGCAGCAGCTGAGGATGGAGAGCCGGCCGCTTAACAGGCCGAGGAAGAGGTAGAGGAGGAGGAGGTGCAAGGGAGGCTACGCATGAGGTCCCGTGTACACCGGCAGTGCCTGTCATTCGAGGACCTGCTGGACCGGGCATGCTGTCGAAGACTCCGGTTGAGCAAGGGGACATTGCGAAAAATCTGCCAGATGATGGCACACCTGGCACTGCGAGGGAATGGGGGAGGACACCCACTCCCGGGGGCCGTTAAAGTGATCGTCGCCCTGAACGGGTTCCTTCCAGGCACCAAGTAGGGACCTGTCCGGGATCTCACAGACCTCGGTGCACAGGTGCGTCCGCTCCATCACGGACGCCCCATATGCCCAGGCGACTCAATATATCAAATTCAAAGTGAACTGAGCCCGCCAGAATGCGAAGGTAGCAGGGGTCGCCATCATCGCCGAGATGCCCCAGGTCCAGGGGGTGATCGATGGGATGCCCTCAAGAAGCACCAGCATTGGGAATGGAGCAAGACCCAGGATGAGGGGTTTAAGGAGGTGAAATGACAGCTTTGGGGGTGTTGAAGCATTTTGACCCTTTGAAACAATTATTTGTTGCACTATATTGAATGAAGTGGCCTCCTTGCCCATCAATGTATCATGTATTGGTGACTGGAGTGAAACTGACCCCATCCACGCCAAGGTGCGGCATCTGGTGCTCTACAGTGGCCAGCATCGACAGCTACCAAGGGAGTTGAAGGCTTTCTCTTCAAAGTTCTCTGAGTTGTCCCTGGAAGACGGTATCCCCCTGCGGGGCAGGAGGGTTGTAGTTTTGGTGAAGGGCCAGGCAAGACTGTTGAAGGACCTTCACAACAGGCACCCGGAGTGTCCAAAATGAAGATTCTGGTGAGAAGCTACGTCTGGTGGACGGTTTTGGACATGACTATCACGTTGCTTCATCTGTTAAGAGCACCAGAAGCTCCTCATGGTGGCACCCCTACGCATTGGGAGTGCCTGGGGTGCCCTTGGTCTCATGAACATGCTGATGCTGGCAGTCCATTCCTGGGCTCAGTGTTTCTCGTCTTGGTGGACGCCCACTCCAAATGGCTGGAGGTCGACAAGAGGCAGACGATCACCTCCAGGGCGAACGTCGAGTGATCGCGCATTTCCTTTTCCACCCATGGAATCCCTGAGGTGCTTGGAACAGACAACGGGGAATTTGCCACTTTTGTGAAAAGCAACCTGATTCGGCATGCCCGCACTGTCCCATACCATCCGGCATCGAATGGCTCAGCAGAGAGGGCCGTGCCAGCGGTTAAACGGGGGCTAAAGAAACAGGCTTCAGGCTCGATGGACACCAGGCTGGCAGGCTTTTTACTCTCATAGTGGACCACAGTGCACACGGTGATGGGGGTGGCCCCCGCTGAGATGTTACTGGGTCGTAGGCTTCGCACACGACTGAGTTTGATTATCCCGGACATGGCTGTAACCAAGAATTGCAAGGGCATTGCC
The DNA here is from genome assembly GCF_902713615.1 of Scyliorhinus canicula. Lineage (NCBI taxonomy): Eukaryota > Metazoa > Chordata > Chondrichthyes > Carcharhiniformes > Scyliorhinidae > Scyliorhinus > Scyliorhinus canicula. Next base: position 227,044,079 of record NC_052149.1, on the reverse strand, counting down.
CAGTTCGACATCGGCCTCTTCGACACTTTGCACCTGGCCACTCGATATTAGTTTGTAACTTCCCCCGAAAGTGGATCACCCCAGAAGGACCATGTCCTCCTCCTCCCTCGGCATTAGATGGTTTCGCTAGCTTGTTATTCAGACTGACGGCTTTACTGACAGGTAAATGAAACATGAAAATTCTCCCTCCCATAAAACGGCAAACAGATTGCTGATGGAGTGTCAGAATGTCTAAGTAAACCATTACATTGATTATTTTGTGGTAAGTTGGGACTGTATTATTGATAGCTTCCTGCCGCTCCGTCAAAGGATGTCACCTTGAGTCCTTACAGAAGAACTGCTTTTCGCTCGTCGGTTCCTGTGTGAGGTTATTTGTGCTGAACGGCTCAAAGGGCCAAACTGCTCCGACTGCACGTGATGGAACCGCCCTGAACAACTGCAATCCCTCACGCTGCGTTGAAATGATTTCATTTACCTAGTTCTCGCAACTCACTGAGAGCAATTACTCAGGTTACTTGTGCTTGACTGAAGGATTATGTGGTTGAGAAGGCCGTGCAATTAAGCAAGTGATTTATAAACACCACACCCGCATGAGTGAGCTTTTCATAATTCTTCATTTGTAACAATTTCAGTTTTAGCTTTGGGTTTTACACTCTCCTTCCCTTGTGCAGACATGCTGGCTTGGTGCAGGTGTGCGGACCCAGCACGCTGTGATACCTGCTCCGAATACCACTCTTCCATAGAAACAGGAGGAGGCCGTTCAGTCCCGAAGTTCCAGTACTCCAGGTATTATTTGCACTTGAATTCGAACCGTGTTTGAGACATTTGAGACTTTAGCCATTTAGGCAACGGGAGCCAGTTTGGTGAAGTAACTCAGGAAATCTTTAATAAGTTGTTAATTAATTCCTATTAAAGACAGGATGGGGCTTGACTCGCCCACCACGGCTCTGCTTCCCTCTCTCTCTGTCACTGCTGCTTCCCTCTGGACACAATCACTTGCAGCGTAACTTGCTCAGTGAAAGCTTCTCATTAACTCATTCCAAACCACAACCCACAGCATTATTAATAATGTTACTGCATTCTCATTGGCCTAAATGAAGCAAGGTGAATTTCTGATTGGTTTAAGGGGTGTGTGAACAATCTGTGATTGGTCCAGGTGGGCATGATCCGTCTCCAATTGGTTTCTGGTGGGCGATGGTCATCTATTGATGTCATTTCCCATCGGCCCCTGACTGGCTCCCTCAGGTGTCAATTACTTGTCTTGTGGGACCCCCCCTCCCCCCCCCCCCCCCCCCCCCCCCCACCTCATGAAAGTTTGTTTGTTACTTCTATGACTTCTTGTTAAGCTAAAACAATGTTTCATGCTATCTCCCTTGACCATTTGTTCAGTATGGGGAAATATGTTGTCATGCCCCCATGATCAATATCTTGTGCTCATCGACTCAAACCTCATTAAATTGGTGTTAAATCAGACTCCTGTCAGTGACCCTATGTTTTGGACAGGTCATTTGAAGATTGATGTTACTTCTCTCTGTGGTTACATGGAAGGAGTTACATTACATTTAAAACAAAAGTATAGAGTGATAAAGTTGCTTATAACCTTGAAACTAATAAAGAAGTTTACAAAGCCCAAAAATAATATACAGAATAAAAATGAAAATAGTTTTGATGTCTGCTTTTATTTGAGATAATGCGATAGAACATAGAACAGTACAGCACAGAACAGGTCCTTCGGCCCTCAATGTTGTGCCGAGCAATGATCACCCTACTCAAACCCACGTATCTACCCTATACCCGTAACCCAACAAACCCCCCCTTAACCTTACTTTTTAGGACACTACGGGCAATTTAGCACGGCCAATCCACCTAACCCGCACATCTTTGGACTGTGGGAGGAAACCGGAGCACCCGGAGGAAACCCACGCACACACGGGGAGGACGTGCAGACTCCACACAGACAGTGACCCAGCCGGGAATCGAACCTGGGACCCTGGAGCTGTGAAGCATTTATGCTAACCACCATGCTACCGTGCTGCGATGTCTGAACACATGGGTTCTTTTCTAATTGATCTATGGGACTTCATTAAAACAGGTGCTTATCAATGTTATTTTACTGAGACAACTGCTTTGCCATAGTATGGTGTATCTGTCAGTGCTTAGTGTAAACTTACAAAGTTACAGCAATGACACAAAGTCTAAAGTATCTATCAAATCAATGTTTGAAAGTGATTGGTGTACTAAATATAACAGCACATTCAACAGGTATTAAAATTTAAAAGAACTATAGAGTTGCAAAAGTTAATTACAGAATTTAAGGGGTGTGGTAAACCACGTTATTGCATTATATGTATTGTATTGTATTGTGCATGCTTGTGCATGCCTGGGCTTGTCCAGGTTAGCTCCGCCTGTGGCTCCTCCCTTCGGGCTTATGTATAAAGGTGGCAAGTCTCCGTCTCCGACCCAGTTCAGGGCCAGAGGCAGGAGGCTTGCTGTTTAGTGTATTAAAGCCTCAGTTATGTTCATCACTCGCCGTGTGTTATTGAAGGTGTATCAATGAGCATCTTGACAAATACATGAATAGGATGGGAATAGAGGGATACGGACTCCGGAAGTGGAGAAGATTTTAGTTTAGACGGGCAGCATGGTCGGCACAGGCTTGGAGGGCCGAAGGGCCTGTTCCTGTGCTGTACTTTTCTTTAACAAAAGGGAAAATGCTGGAAAATCTCAGCAAGTCTGGCAGCATCTGTAGGGAGAGAAAAGAGCTAACGTTTCGAGCCCAATGACTCTTTGCCAAAGCATTTTTGCGTTGTCAGCATTTTCCCTTTCGTTTCAGATTCCAGCATCCGCAGTAATTAGCTTTTATCCACTGTACTTTTCTTTGTTCTTTGTTCTTTATAAAATCAAAGATGGTTACATACTGTGAAATAAAGTGACTTCCTGTGAACATCACAACTTAAAACTGCACTAATTTAATGCACAAGGCTGAATTTTTAATACTTGTTTTTCGTTGCACGAAAGGACTTTGAATTTAGAGAACAGGGCTGATTTTAATTGCGAGCGAGGTGGATGATTCCACACCAATGATTTTTGCATTGCTGGCTGAAGGGGCTATATGTTCTTCCCCTCTTGTCAGTTTTGTGTGATGCTAAGTGCAGGTCACGTGATGAGCTGGTGTCCCAGAATTCAGGCGAAAAGCACATTGCTTTGACATATTTCAATTTGACTTATGTCATAACGTTAACAAATTAATTGGAAATTATTATCAAGATTAAACTTTTCCTGCACAAAAGTGCAACTTAGGGGGAGGCCATTCTGCCCTGCAATACTGTCACATAAGAACAGGAAGAGGCCATTCTGCCCCGCAATACTGTCACATAGGAACAGGAAGAGGCCATTCAGCCCCACAATACTGTCACATAGGAACAGGAAGTGGTCATTCTGCCTCGCAATACTGTCACATAGGAACAGGAAGAGGCCATTCTGCCCCACAATACTGTCACAAAGGAACAGGAAGAGGCCATTCAGCCCCACAATACAGTCACATAGGAACAGGAAGTGGTCATTCTGCCCCGCAATACTGTCACATAGGAACAGGAAGAGGCCATACAGCCCCTAAATACTGTCACATAGGAACAGGAAGAGGCCATTCTGCCCCACAATATTGTCACATAGGAACAGGAAGAGGCAATTCAGCCCCACAATACAGTCACATAGGAACAGGAAGTGGTCATTCTGCCTCGCAATACTGTCACATAGGAACAGGAAGAGGCCATACAGCCCCTAAATACTGTCACATAGGAACAGGAAGAGGCAATTCAGCCCCACAATACAGTCACATAGGAACAGGAAGTGGTCATTCTGCCTCGCAATACTGTCACATAGGAACAGGAAGAGGCCATACAGCCCCTAAATACTGTCACATGGGAACAGGAAGAGGCCATTCTGCCCCGCAATACTGTCACATAGGAACAGGAAGAGGCCATTCAATCCCTCACACCTGCTCTGCAATTCAATCAGGCATATTCAATCAGCTGATGTGTATTATTCACTCTGCTTTAAAAGATTGAGTTGACTGTCAGTATCCAGAGATTTTGAAGGAGAGGGCTTCACATTTTCATTACCCTCTGCTGAAGAAGTGCTTCCTGGCCTCACCCCCTGAATGGTTTCTTTCTAATTTTAGGGCAATGTCCCCTTGTTCTATACTCCCTCACCAGAGCAAATAATTTCTCTGTAGGGGCTATCAAATTCTTTTAACGTGTCAGAGACTTTGATTTGATTACCTCGTAACCTTAAACTCAAAGGGACTGCAGGCCAGGTTTATGCAATCTGCCCCCCAGACGTCAATTATTCAGCAAAGAAATATGGGCAAAATAATTTGTGCAGAGCTGAGGAGAATGTTTTTTACACAAGAGTATTGTGATCTGGGACATGCACTGCTTGAAAGGGCGATGGAAGAAGTTTCAACCGTAACCTCCAAAAGGGAATTGGAAGGGAGGATCTTTGCGGGGCCATGGGTTAGGGATGGGGGAGTGGGACTGATTGGATTGTTCAAAGAGCTGCCACAGTGGTCAGAAAGTCTGGCTTCTGTGCAATATTGTCCTGCGATCCTGTCACCATTCTGGCAAATCGGCCCTGCCTCTTAGGCCAAGATCTCCTTCTTCATGAGGCAGTTCCCAGCTCAGCACGGTAGCATTGTGGATAGCACAATTGCTTCACAGCTCCAGAGTCCCAGGTTCGATTCCAGCTTGGGTCACTGTCTGTGCGGAGTCTGTACATCCTCCCCGTGTGTGCGTGGGTTTCCTCCGGGTGCTCCGGTTTCCTCCCACAGTCCAAAGATGTGCAGGTTAGGTGGATTGGCCATGATAAATTGCCCATAGTGTCCAAAATTGCCCTTGGTGTTGGGTGGGGTTACTGGGTTATGGGGATAGGGTGGAGGTGTTGACCTTGGGTAGGGGGCTCTTTCCAAGAGCTGGTGCAGACTCGATGGGCCGAATGGCCTCCTTCTGCACTGTAAATTCTATGATAATCTGACCTGAGCTCTGTTTGACTGAATCATCACTCCCCCCCCCCCCCCCCCCCCGCCTTGAGTTAAAGGCCAACATTTGACTGTATCCTTTTTCTTCGCTGTTTCTCCCTGTACAGAGGAGAGGGTATCTGGTCTCTCCAGCGCAAAGTTTAGTGCTTCTACCATTTGCTTTTTGTAGAAACGTGTTGTGAACGTGTTTTAAGAATCAGAGTACTCCCCCCCCCCCCCCCCCCGGCTGTACGTTAGTACTGGGGGAGGGTACCCTGTTTCCCCAGCACAAAATTAGTCTTTGTACCGTTTGGCCTTGTATATATATTTTACTGTTTTATTATAAAGATATCAGCAGCTCCCTGAGGGCTCAGCCAGGTTTTAAGGCCTGTAGCCTCAGTGATCCCAGTGCCTCTCGCAGCCCGGTTGGTTAACCGCTGCCTGTCCCAACTGTTTTCAGACCGCCCACTCCCCCATCGCCATTGACTGTCTGAGGGGGGGGGGGGTCTATTCCGTGGTTCAGCTCCTGGGTTGGGCAGTCGTCACTGCTGGCCGAGAAGGAACTTGCATTCCTACAGCGCCTTTCACAATCTTGGGAACGTCCCCAACTGCTTTTCAGCCGGTAAAGTTGCTCTTGGAGAGTGCTCCCTGCTGTACGGTATTGTGTTCTGAATTCCAGCGAACACAACTCTTTTTGAGTGTCTCCTCGTAATTTTTAACTCTCTGGGTCGACCCTCCAAACCGTGACCTCTAACATCTAGAAGGACAAGTGCACACCGCCTGCAAATTCCCCTCCAAGTCACTCACCATCCCGACTTGGAAATATATGGGCCATTCCTTCACTGTCGCTGGGTCAAAATCCTAAAGCTCCTTCTCTAACAGCAGCTTGGGTGTACCTACATATCAGCGGTTCAAGAAGGCAGCTCACCACTGTAATGTCCTTGTCGGACGGCCTGATTTATTACAAGAACACTTGTAGTTAAAGTTATATATGATTTATTAACATTAACTATATACAAGACAACAGATGAAAAACAGTAAAACCATGCCAAGCAACCTCTCTCTTCAACTTCCTCCAGCCAGTCTGAAGTCAGCTGCCTTCAGCATTCACTTATATACTAGTGAGACTCCTAGTGGTCAGTTGGTGAATTACAATGCAACCATGACGTCACTGCAACCACCACCTTCCCAAGGGCAATTAGAAATGGGCACGAAATGCTGGTCTAGTCAGCGACGCCCACATCCTGCGAGCGCATGGGAAAAAAAGGTTAGCAATCTTTTTTGATATGTCCTGTACCTGTTTGCAACATTTAATTATCTATGTATACGGACCCTCCTGTCTTTTCACAATTTGGAATTATATCCCATTAAGTTCAGGTCCAAACCTCACTTTTGCCAAAATCTATTTGTCACAACTTGCATCACGATCAATAATATCTCTCTGTAATGTTATGTTTCTATTTACAACACTTAAAGTGCCACCTATCTCTGAGTCATTGTATAAAAACAAGAGAATTTTCTTGCTCTTCTTCCAGTGGTGACCCCAGAACCTTTGACATTAACCTGAGAGGGAAGACAGGCTTTGGTTTTAATGTCTCAGTTGAAAGATAGCATCTCTGAAAACACTCCCTCAGGATTCTCCCTCAGCAATGCAGCGTTCACTCATCAAACAGTGCGGTATTCTCACAAACTGCCCCTCACACAGTGTACTGTCCACTCAGTGTTGTGCCAGATTCTCAGCTGTAATTATCCGCTCAAGTGTCGTTGTCAGGTGTGGACTCACAAGTTGCCGACTCAGACAAGAGCCTCTGCCCCGGCTACCACCTTAGCTATGGGAAAATCGAAGAAAGTAGCTTGTTCAATAAAAAGCTGAATTTGTTTGACTCAATATTTCATTGGTGTCCTTTCCTATATTAGCCTTGATATTAAGGTGTTTGGCATAAGGTGCAGCTCCCTCAGTCCTGCCCCTCCATTCCAGCTCCCTCAGTCCTGCCCTCCATTGCAGCTCCCTCAATCCTGCCCTCCATTGCAGCTCCCTCAATCCTGTCCCTCCAACAGTACAGCTCCCTCATTCCTGCCCTCCATTGCAGCTCCCTCAATCCTGTCCCTCCATTGCAGCTCCCTCAGTCCTGTCCCTCCAACAGTACAGCTCCCTCAATCCTGTCCCTCCATTGCAGCTCCCTCAATCCTGTCCCTCCAACAGTACAGCTCCCTCAATCCTGTCCCTCCATTGCAGCTCCCTCAATCCTGTCCCTCCAACAGTACAGCTCCCTCAGTCCTGTCCCTCCATTGCAGCTCCCTCAGTCCTGTCCCTCCATTGCAGCTCCCTCAGTCCTGCCCTCCATTGCAGCTCCCTCAATCCTGCCATCCATTGCAGCTCCTTCAGTCCTGTCCCTCCAACAGTACAGCTCCCTCAGTCCTGTCCCTCCATTGCAGCTCCCTCAGTCCTGTCCCTCCATTGCAGCTCCCTCAGTCCTGTCCCTCCATTGCAGCTGCCTCAGTCCTGTCCCTCCATTGCAGCTGCCTCAGTCCTGTCCCTACATTGCAGCTCCCTCAATCCTGTCCCTCCATTGCAGCTCCCTCAATCCTGTCCCTCCATTGCAGCTGCCTCAGCCCTGCCCTCAATTGCAGCTCCCTCAGTCCTGCCCTCCATTTCAGCTCCCTCAATCCTGTCCCTCCAACAGTACAGCTCCCTCAGTCCTGTCCCTCCATTGCAGCTCCCTCAGTCCTGTCCATCCATTGCAGCTCCCTCAGTCCTGTCCTCCATTGCAGCTCCCTCAGTCCTGTCCCTCCATTGCAGCTGCCTCAGTCCTGTCCCTCCATTGCAGCTCCCTCAATCCTGTCCCTCCATTGCAGCTCCCTCAGTCCTGTCCCTCCATTGCAGCTGCCTCAGTCCTGTCCCTCCATTGCAGCTCCCTCAGTCCTGCCCTCCATTGCAGCTCCCTCAGTCCTGCCCTCCATTGCAGCTCCCTCAGTCCTGTCCCTCCATTGCAGCTCCCTCAGTCCTGCCCTCCATTGCAGCTCCCTCAATCCTGCCCTCCATTGCAGCTCCCTCAATCCTGTCCCTCCAACAGTACAGCTCCCTCAGTCCTGTCCCTCCATTGCAGCTCCCTCAGTCCTGTCCCTCCATTGTAGCGCCCTCAGTCCTGTCCCTCCATTGCAGCTCCCTGAGTCCTGCCCCTCCATTGCAGCGCCCTCAGTCCTGTCCCTCCATTGCACCTCCCTCAGTCCTGTCCCTCCATTGCACCTCCCTCAGTCCTGCCCTCCATTGCAGCTCCCTCAGTCCTGTCCCTCCATTGCACCTCCCTCAGTCCTGCCCTCCATTGCAGCTCCCTCAGTCCTGCCCTCCATTGCAGCTCCCTCAGTCCTGTCCCTCCATTGCAGCTCCCTCAGTCCTGTCCCTCCATTGCAGCTCCCTCAGTCCTGTCCCTCCATTGCAGCTCCCTAAGTCCTGTCCCTCCATTGGACCTCCCTCAATTCTGTCCCTCCATTGCAGCTCCCTCAATCCTGTCCCTCCACTGCAGCGCCCTCAGTCCTGTCCCTCCATTGGACCTCCCTCAATCCTGTCCCTCCATTGCAGCTCCCTCAGTCCTGTCCCTCCATTGCAGCTCCCTCAGTCCTGTCCCTCCATTGCACCTCCCTCAATCCTGTCCCTCCATTGCAGCACCCTCAATCATGTCCCTCCATTGCAGCTCCCTCAGTTCTGTCCCTCCATTGCTGCTCCCTCAGATCTGCAATTGGAATTCAACTCTGATTTTGTGTTAAAGTGTGTATAATTGAATTTGACCCCTTTGCTCAGTGAGTCAGAGTGTTTGTAACTGAGTCAGAGCTGACAACTAACAGTACCAGTGAAAATTGCCTCTGGAAACTGCACCAAAGTGTAATCAATAATTCTACGTTCGTTGGGAAAAGCACTGGGGATTAATGTGATAATTCGATGACATCATTACTGTAGCAGGAAGTGCAAACTGTAGCATTTTTCCAGTTCATGAATTTTTCTGCCTTGGCAATATAATCACATTTTTATTTTTAATGTGTTTGAATTTAATTACACTAATCCTTTTATCTGTGATAGAAAGTTGATGCAGATATTCAACAGCACGATTTTGGAATTCCCTCCCGAGTTTAGAGAGTGAAAAGGAGGCAGAAGCATGAAAATATCCTCATCACAGGTCAGAAATAGCACAAAATGCAGCAATAGTTGTGATTATTGAGGCACACATTGGCGCATAGCAAGATCCCAACACGCAGCAATGAGACAGATGAGCCTTTTGCCTGTTGTATTTGATGTTGTTGGTTTCAGTTGCAATGTTGCCAAGGCTCGAATGAAATGGGGACATCCCTTTGCACTCAAGCTGCCCAGAACCTAATATCTGGGGATAATTCCTCTCGATTCACCGGCCCACTCCCGATGCCGACTTCCGCATCTCGCCCAAAAGTGGCGGGAATCTCATTAAGCCTAATTTGCATTAATTTCAGTCTCATCAAAGAGATTGAAGTCGAATGCAGTGGCCTCCCGGGAATTATCCGACTCCTCAGCGGGAGGCCACGTGGGCGTCGTTTAGTAATCATTTTCGATAAATGTGAAGCAATGGCTGCTGAGGGAAAGTGAGGACGTGAGTAGCCATTTCCATTTTCGAACACTCCCAGGACAGAGCTACACTGCAGCCTGTCTGTCCCACCAAACACTCCCAGGACAGAGCTACACTGCAGCCTGTCTGTCACACCAAACACTCCCAGGACAGAGCTACACTGCAGCCTGTCTGTCACACCAAACACTCCCAGGACAGAGCTACACTGCAGCCTGTCTGTCCCACCAAACACTCCCAGGACAGAGCTACACTGCAGCCTGTCTGTCCCACCAAACACTCCCAGGACAGAGCTACACTGCAGCCTGTCTGTCTGACCAAACACTCCCAGGACAGAGCTACACTGCAGCCTGTCTGTCTGACCAAACACTCCCAGGACAGAGCTACACTGCAGCCTGTCTGTCTGACCAAACACTCCCAGGACAGAGCTACACTGCAGCCTGTCTGTCCCACCAAACACTCCCAGGGCAGAGCTACACTGCAGCCTGTCTGTCCAACCAAACACTCCCAGGACAGAGCTACACTGCAGTCTGTCTGTCCCACCAAACACTCCCAGGACAGAGCTACACTGCAGCCTGTCTGTCCCACCAAACACTCCCAGGACAGAGCTACACTGCAGCCTGTCTGTCCCACCAAACACTCCCAGGACAGAGCTACACTGCAGCCTGTCTGTCTGACCAAACACTCCCAGGACAGAGCTACACTGCAGCCTGTCTACCCCACTAAACACTCCCAGGACAGAGCTATACTGCAGCCTGTCTGTCCCAGCAAACATTCCCAGGACAGAGCTACACTGCAGCCTGTCTGTCTGACCAAACGCTCCAGGACAGAGCTACACTGCAGCCTGTCTGTCTGACCAAACACACCCAGGACAGAGCTACACTGCAGCCTGTCTGTCCCACCAAACACTCCCAGGACAGAGCTACACTGCAGCCTGTCTGTCCCACCAAACACTCCCAGGGCAGAGCTACACTGCAGCCTGTCTGTCCCACCAAACACTCCCAGGGCAGAGCTACACTGCAGCCTGTCTGTCCCACCAAACACTCCCAGGACAGAGCTACACTGCAGACTGTCTGTCTGACCAAACACTCCCAGCACAGAGCTACACTGCAGCCTGTCTGTCCCACCAAACACTCCCAGGACAGAGCTACCCTGCAGCCTGTCTGTCCCACCAAACACTCCCAGGACAGAGCTACACTGCAGCCTGTCTGTCCCACCAAACACTCCCAGGCCAGAGCTACACTGCAGCCTGTCTGTCCCACCAAACACTCCCAGGACAGAGCTACACTGCAGCCTGTCTACCCCACTAAACACTCCCAGGACAGAGCTACACTGCAGCCTGTCTACCCCACTAAACACTCCCAGGACAGCTACACTGCAGCCTGTCTGACCAAACACTCCCAGGACAGAGCTACACTGCAGCCTGTCTGTCTGACCAAACACTCCCAGGACAGAGCTACACTGCAGCCTGTCTGTCTGACCAAACAGCCCCAGGACAGAGCTACACTGCAGCCTGTCTGTCTGACCAAACACTCCCAGGGCAGAGCAACACTGCAGCCTGTCTGTCTGACCAAACACTCTCAGGACAGAGCTACACTGCAGCCTGTCTGTCCCACCAAACACTCCCAGGACAGAGCTACACTGCAGCCTGTCTGTCCCACCAAACACTCCCAGGACAGAGCTACACTGCAGCCTGTCTGTCCCACCAAACACTCCCAGGACAGAGCTACACTGCAGCCTGTCTGTCTGACCAAACACTCCCAGGACAGAGCTACACTGCAGCCTGTCTGTCCCACCAAACACTCCCAGGGCAGAGCTACACTGCAGCCTGTCTACCCCACTAAACACTCCCAGGACAGAGCTACACTGCAGCCTGTCTGTCCCACCAAACACTCACAGGACAGAGCTACACTGCAGCCTGTCTGTCCCACCAAACACTCCCAGGACAGAGCTACACTGCAGCCTGTCTACCCCACTAAACACTCCCAGGACAGAGCTACACAGCAGCCTGTCTGTCTGACCAAACACTCCCAGGACAGAGCTACACTGCAGCCTGTCTGACCAAACACTCCCAGGACAGAGCTACACTGCAGCCTGTCTGTCTGACCAAACACTCCCAGGGCAGAGCTACACTGCAGCCTGTCTGTCTGACCAAACACTCCCTGGACAGAGCTACACTGCAGCATGTCTACCCCACTAAATACTCCCAGGGCAGAGCTACACTGCAGCCTGTCTGTCTGACCAAACACTCCCTGGACAGAGCTACACTGCAGCCTGTCTACCCCACTAAACACTCCCAGGACAGAGCTACACAGCAGCCTGTCTGTCTGACCAAACACTCCCAGGACAGAGCTACACTGCAGCCTGTCTGTCCCACCAAACACTCCCAGGACAGCTACACTGCAGCCTGTCTGACCAAACACTCCCAGGGCAGAGCTACACTGCAGCCTGTCTGTCTGACCAAACACTCCCAGGGCAGAGCTACACTGCAGCCTGTCTGTCCCACCAAACACTCCCAGGACAGAGCTACACTGCAGCCTGTCTGTCTGACCAAACACTCCCAGGACAGAGCTACACTGCAGCCTGTCTGTCTGACCAAACACTCCCAGGACAGAGCTACACTGCAGCCTGTCTGACCAAACACTCCCAGGACAGAGCTACACTGCAGCCTGTCTGTCCCACCAAACACTCCCAGGACAGAGCTACACTGCAGCCTGTCTACCCCACTAAACACTCCCAGGACAGAGCTACACAGCAGCCTGCCTGTCTGACCAAACACTCCCAGGACAGAGCTACACTGCAGCCTGTCTGTCTGACCAAACACTCCCAGGGCAGAGCTACACTGCAGCCTGTCTGTCTGACCAAACACTCCCAGGCCAGAGCTACACTGCAGCATGTCTACCCCACTAAATACTCCCAGGACAGAGCTACACTGCAGCCTGTCTGTCTGACCAAACACTCCCTGGACAGAGCTACACTGCAGCCTGTCTGTCCCACCAAACACTCCCAGGACAGCTACACTGCAGCCTGTCTGACCAAACACTCCCAGGGCAGAGCTACACTGCAGCCTGTCTGTCTGACCAAACACTCCCAGGGCAGAGCTACACTGCAGCCTGTCTGTCCCACCAAACACTCCCAGGACAGAGCTACACTGCAGCCTGTCTACCCCACTAAACACTCCCAGGACAGCTACACTGCAGCCTGTCTGACCAAACACTCCCAGGACAGAGCTACACTGCAGCCTGTCTGTCTGACCAAACAGCCCCAGGACAGAGCTACACTGCAGCCTGTCTGTCCCACCAAACACTCCCAGGACAGAGCTACACTGCAGCCTGTCTGTCCCACCAAACACTCCCAGGACAGAGCTACACTGCAGCCTGTCTGTCCCACCAAACACTCCCAGGACAGAGCTACACTGCAGCCTGTCTGTCTGACCAAACACTCCCAGGACAGAGCTACACTGCAGCCTGTCTACCCCACTTAGCACTCCCAGGACAGAGCTACACTGCAGCCTGTCTACCCCACTAAACACTCCCAGGACAGAGCTATACTGCAGCCTGTCTGTCCCAGCAAACATTCCCAGGACAGAGCTACACTGCAGCCTGTCTGTCCCACCAAACACTCCCAGGACAGAGCTACACTGCAGCCTGTCTACCCCACTAAACACTCCCAGGACAGCTACACTGCAGCCTGTCTGACCAAACACTCCCAGGACAGAGCTACACTGCAGCCTGTCTGTCTGACCAAACAGCCCCAGGACAGAGCTACACTGCAGCCTGTCTGTCCCACCAAACACTCCCAGGACAGAGCTACACTGCAGCCTGTCTGTCCCACCAAATACTCCCAGGACAGAGCTACACTGCAGCCTGTCTGTCCCACCAAACACTCCCAGGACAGAGCTACACTGCAGCCTGTCTGTCTGACCAAACACTCCCAGGACAGAGCTACACTGCAGCCTGTCTACCCCACTTAGCACTCCCAGGACAGAGCTACACTGCAGCCTGTCTACCCCACTAAACACTCCCAGGACAGAGCTATACTGCAGCCTGTCTGTCCCAGCAAACATTCCCAGGACAGAGCTACACTGCAGCCTGTCTGTCCCACCAAACACTCCCAGGACAGAGCTACACTGCAGCCTGTCTGTCCCACCAAACACTCGTAGAGAAGATATGTGAAGAGATCACATCAGTCTATAACAGGGTCATTCAGGAGTCTGGTAACAGTGGGGAAGAAGCTGTTTTTGAGTCTGTTCGTGCATGTTCTCAGAGTCTTTTATCTCCTGCCTGATAGAAGAAGTTGTAAGTGTGAATAAGCTGGATGTGGGGATCTTTGATTATGCTGCCCGCTTTCCCCAGGCAGCGGAAGGTGTTGATGGAGTCAATGGACGGGAGGCGGGTTTATGTAATGGACTGGGCTGTGTTCATGACTTTCTGTAATTTCTCCTGGTCTTGGGCCGAGCCGTTGCCATACCAGGCTGTGATGCAGCCAGATAGGATGCTTTCAATGGTGCATGTATAAAAGTTGGTAACAGTCAATGTGGACATGCCGAATTCCCTTAGTTTCCTGAGGAAGTATAGGCACTGTTGTACTTTCTTGGTCGCAGCATTGACGTGGGTGGACCAGGACAGATTTTTGGTGATGTGCACATCTAGGAATTTGAAGCGGTAAACCATCTCCACCTCGGCCCCATTGACACAGTCGGGTGTTTACAATACTTTGCTTCCTGAAGTCAATGAGCAGCTCTTTAGTTTTGCTGACTTTGAGAGACAGATTGTTGTCGTTACAGCACCCCACTAGGCTCTCTGCCTCCCTCCTGCATTCTGACTCATCGTTGTTCAAGATCCAACCCACTACTGTCGTGTCATCGGAAAACTAGTAGATGGAGTTGGAGCCACATTTTGCTCCGCAGTCATGTGTACAGGGAGTATAGTTGGGGGCTAACCTTGAGGTGCCTCGATATTGAGGACGATCGCGGAGGAGGTGTTGTTGTTTATCCTCACTGATATGTTGTCTGTGGGTCAGAAAGTCGAGGATCCAGTTGCAGAGGGAGGAGCCAAGTCCTAGGTTTTGGAGCTTTGATTTGAGCTTGGCTGGGATTATGGTGTTGAAGGCGGAGCTGTAGTCAATGAATAGGAGTCTGATATAGGGGTCCTTGTTGTCGAGGTGTTCCAGGGATGAGTGTAAGGCCAGGGAGCTGGCGTCTGCTGTGGACCAGTTGTAGCGGTATGCGTATTGCAGTGGATCAAGGCATTCTGGGAGTATGGTTTATGTATCTCATGACTAACCCCATGAAGCACTTCATAATGATTGATGTCAAGGCCACCGGACGGTAGTCATTTGGGCATATTGCCTGGTTCTTCTTTGGCACCGGTATGATGGTGGTCTTTTTGAAGCAGGTGGGGACCTTGGAACAGAGTAGGGAGAGGTTGAAGATGTTCGCGAACACATCCGCCAGCTGGTCCGCGCAGGCCCTGAGTGCCCGACCAGTGACCCCGTCAGGGCTAGTCACTTTCCAAGGTTTCACTTTCAACAAGGTCGACCTGACTTCGGAAGCTGTGAAGGTGGGTGTGTCCGAGGCTGCTGGGGCAGTTGACAACGATTTGATGGTTTCTGGCTCAAACCGAGCATAGAATTAATTGATTTCACTGGGGAGGAGTTCACTGCTGCTGGCGATTCAACTCGGCTTCGCTTTGTAGCCCGTTATGTTGTTTGCTGCTTGCTGCTGTTTGCAGCTGCCTGGAAGTTATGTGTTTGTTTGCTGCTGCTGCTTTGCTTTTGCGGTCTGGAGTAAGGAAAGGGAGGTCGGGATGATGATCGGCTGCCTTGGCTGGAGAAGGGGAAGGGGAGCTCTTTCTCTCTTCTGCCCTGCTCTGGGTCAGTGCGGGTTTCCACTGCTGGGGAGTCTATTGCTGGGAGCTGCAGGAGAGAGAGAGAGAGAGGTAAATTAATCTGAATGAAGTGCAGTAGGAAGTCTGACAACACCAGGTTAAAGTCCAACATGTTTGTTTCAAACACTAGCTTTCGGAGCACTGCTCCTTCCTCAGGTAAGGAACATTTCACCTGAGGAAGGAGCAGTGCTCCGAAAGCCAGTGATTTGAAACAAACCTGTTGGATTTTAACCTGGTGTTGTAAGACTTCTTACTGTGCTCACCCCAGTCCAAAGCCGGCATCTCCACATCAATCTGAATGAAATAAGCAACTTGATGAAGGTGTTGAAGAAATGCTTTTGCAGATTACTGGTGATTTTATTGTAAGCGTGGTGAGTGCTGCATGCTGACGAGCACGTCGCCATGAGTCAGACACGGTGGACTTCAAAGCTGTTTTACTGCACCTTGAACGGCAGTGGAACATGTGAATATCGAGCTTTGGGTATGATTCAATTAGGCCGTAGAAGTAGGCATGAACAACGGAGGCTCATGGACAGACACTGATGTGTACAATGACAGCACAGCAAGGATCCTCCATTCTGCTGTGGACTGGTGTGGGGGGGATACAGTCTGTTTGGTTTTCTGACCGTTTAATAAACAAAATATTCTCAACTCTCAGGGCACAGCTGCCATGTCTCAGAGGATGATTAAGGCACCGCATGTCCAGCAACTTTTGAAGCCTGAACAGTGTGCCTGAACTCTCGGAGCATCAGCACCATAGAGGCAGCTGCCAACAATCAAACACTAAAGATTTACCGCGGAGGATCCTCTCGTCGCCAAAGGGTAAGTGTCTGGATGAGCGGAGGGCAGCTGAGCACGGCCTCCCTGCTGTTCCCGGCAGGGGTCTGGGGTCTAGGGGCTCCTGATGTGGCCGGGGATTAGTGTGCAGAGCGAGGTTTGCCAGCACAACTGGCTGGTTGGATGGCACTCTGAGAGAAAGTGGGACAGTCATGGCAAGGCAGGGGGGAGGTTTGGGTATTTGAGGGTCTCGGGATGGAAGCCCTAACTGATTGCCGGTCTCTCTCCTTCTCTAATTCCTTCCAGACAAAACAATGTTTGCTGATGCCGATCCCACGTAGACTCCCTTCGCTCTGCTTATGGCAGCTGAGGTGGGCAGACGGCAGCAACGCCAATGTAGGTTGGAGGCGGCACCCCTTGTGCATGGGGCTGCCGCACGCCCTGAAGACCCGGCTGCCCATCAGGCTGAGGAGGGACCCAGAAGGGGAGGCCAGCAATGGTCCAAGTGTCGTTGGTCATTCAATGATGGACACCATGTGCCGCAGAAGACTCCGTCTCAGCAGAGACAGTGTGCCATGGCCTTGTGCACTTGGTACCCCGTGGAGGAGGAGGAGGAAGACACCTGCTCCTGGTGGCCGTGCATGTCACTTCAGCCCTAAACCTTTATGCCACCAGATCATTCCAGGGCTCGAGCTTGGCACCTATCCCTGTTGCCAGGGGTACATCAGCTGGCACTCCCGTTGCCAGTGGTATGTTTCACAGCCTTCACCCAGTGCCTCATTAGGGCTACAATGGGCATTGTCCTGGGTAGGCAGCCGGCGGGGGTGGTCGGGTGGGTAGGGGGGGGCAGCTATGGTGGGGTGGGGAGTGGAGGCACCCATATGACCGGTGTCACTCCACAGAACCGGAGCCAGGCTGAGCGGTCAGTGGGGTGCGCAACAAGATGGCTGCCTTGCAGGCTGCGGCAATGGCGATCTGTGATTGGACACCGTCCTGGTCCCATGGAGGGGTTACCCGGCCACTTGGCCTGTTTCCCAATCACTCCACCCCCCCCCCCCCCCCCCCTCCCCCGGCCCTGGCATGGCCCCCCCACCTCAGCCAGTCCGGCCAGTATCTGGCCCGGCAGCTGCTGTCACGCCTCCCCATGTCCCACCCTCTCTCTCCCTTATCAGCCACAACGGCCGTTTCCTGATTTTTAAAAGCACTAGTGACCCACGCTGTCGGGAACGCGGCCTATTGGAGGCAGAGAATCACGGAGGCCCCGGAGAATACCGGGTCGGGCCCTATAATGGAATGTAAACGGTTTTTACTGTACGTGGGTACCAGAACGCATTGACGCCACTGTCGAGGCGACGGAGAATTGTGATTTGGCGTCAAATCGGCGCCCACCACGATTTTGGTGTCGGAACCGATTCTCCGCCCAATCGTGTTTCCCGCTTTTGCCGTCAACCAACGGAGTATTCCGCCCAAGATCTTTACTCTGGGAATCAACAGCGTACAACAACGTGGATAATATTTCCACTACATGTGGTACACCCGTATTATATAACCAAACAACACTACGTAATGACTATACCAGTTGTTTAGTGACCCCGTGTGCCAGAGTGGGTCCTGGGTGGTCAAGCCGGCGAGGAGCTCCCTGCGCACAATGTCTGATTGACTGACCAGGTTACTCTATCCTGACTGCAGCAACAATCTCGCTGTGTGCTCTTTCTCCATACCTTTTTTTTGGCCAGGGTCCTGTGCCCTATAAGGTAAAGCCATTTAATTGGTTTGTACTCACCCCAGGTGTCCCTCCACTGTGGGCTCCTGTCTAACCTCTTGCAAGAATTCCAAACTCCCACTCTGGGGTGAACACAACCACTCCAGTGGCTGTTCTGACCTCTTCATGGGCTGTGAGGACTCATCAAAGGTGGGAGGGGAAACCCTGTTCACTTGCTTTAAGGTCAGTGCTTTTCCCTGCTGCAAACATTCATTGTGCGTTGTCTGACTCTATTTTCTGCCAGGCTGGAAGTTCCAGGAAAGCTGTACCTTGGCTAAATTAACCATCATGCATTTTTCTATGCCAGCACTCCACAGTTCTTCGGATGCCTTGGGTCTCGGATTCTTCTTTCAACTTGATGTTCCACTTCTCACAACCCGACAAACTCGGTGCACAGGCCCACACCATAACAGGTCTATGTATGTTCATATCAAACCCGACAAACTCGGTGCACAGGCCCACACCATAACAGGTCTATGTATGTTCATATCAAAGCAGTTAACCACAGTTAAAAATAGAAGTAGTTAATAACCTGTTCTCTGGTATATTGGCTTACAGAGTTCGAAATTGAAGCCCATTACCATGGTAACGAATACATTGGTAGCTCCCTCATAGAAGGTGAGAAAAGAAAGAATGTGCATTTCTCTCTTGCTTCTATCGCTTTGTAGTCACTGTTGGGGGAAATGCGGCAGCCAATTTGCGCACAAAAAGATCCCATTAACAGCAACGTTCTGCTTTTGTACCATATGTCATGTTCTGAAGTGGTATGCTGCCCATCCATTATGTGCAGCAACGAACATCCTCCAAGAAGTCATTCGGCTCTTTTTTGAATGTTTACTGTGAATGTCCACCCACTGCGACAGCTGACAACCTGTTTCAAAGCTGAACGATCCTGACATTTAAACTCATGACTAATATGTCTCTCTGCTTGTTCTCTCTAACTTAGGTCCTTCAAATCCCTTATCCATCCATTTAATGCCTCATCAAAAGATGGCATTTCTTGACAGCGCAATGGCTCTCCCAGTGTCGCACTGGAGTATCAACCTGGGCTATTGCGCTCTTAATGCTGGAGTGGGCCTCGAACCCACAGCCTTTGACCTGACGGAGAGAGTGCTAGCAACTTAGCCATGGCTGGCATGGCTTTAAACAAGGAGCCGTTCCTTAACCTTGCCTCTGAATCTCTTCCAAGGCGACTGTGGTGTCACTCATTATATGAGGGTCACTGTGTCACTTAGTGAGTTTGCTGGTCAGTCATACATTCATTTGCAAAAATATACTTTATTTCTAAAATTTCTGAACGAACATCACAAACATTTCAAACTGGCCACCACACAAAGTGCAATGATATTCAGCTTTTCTACATCGATCATGGTGCGCCCTCTGAGATGCTTCAATACAATCAAAAGGACATTACAGCCATTTTAAAATGATGACAAAAAGATACGTAATGGTATTTAAGTTGTGTACATAGATGGCTGGTCAGCCATACTGCAGAAAGCATTTGCAAACTCCTGCGGTTCTTTGCCAAGCACAATCATGGACCAAAGCAATGGAAGTCCATGGTCGTCAACACTTTCATAGGGCATGAGTCCTGGAGTAGGAGGGGGAGATCACTCACCATGTGAGATAAACCCGTGACCATGATTATAAGGAGCAAAAACAAATTGTGTTCAATGATGGTGTGGCACCCCTCTGGCACCACCTGGGTTCTCGTCATTACTGATAATCCATCCTACTTTCCAATTACAAGATTATTTTCAAAGCTCACTGAAAACCCCAAGCTGATACTCTAACCCTTTTTAGAAAGTAATCCAAGTTTTATGATGCTGAGGTTGGATAAACTCGGATTGTTCTCACTGGAACGGCGGAGGTTGAGGGGAAAAGGTTCGCAAAATGATGAGGGGCTTCGATAGAGGGGATAGTCAGATGTTTTTTCCTAGGGTGGAAAAATCAATTACTAGGGGACATAAGTTTAAGGTGGGAGAAGGAAGGTTTAGAGGAGGTGCGCGAGACAAGTTTTATACACAGAGTGAAGCAGATATGATAGCGACGTTTAAGAGGCGTCTTGATAGATACATGAATAGGATGGGAATAGAGGGATACGGAACACAGAAATGCAGACGGGTTTAGTTTATGAAGGCATCATTACCGGCACAGGCTTGGAAGGGCCGAAGGGCCTGTTCTAGCGCTGTACTGTTCTTTGAATACACCTCATATTACAGGGGCAGATTTGGCAATGCGGGAAGAACTAGTCATGCACAATTGCTTAAAACCTGTGATGACAGCTTTGTGTGAATCACTATTTCATGGCTTTATTTTAATTCTGTCCGTGGGCTTTCCCTGAGCAACGAGGAAAGAGTTGCATTTGTACGACAGGCGTGATTCTCTGTTTCAGAGACGAAGGGCAAGATTCCCCATCTGGAAGGCCATGTCTGGATCCTCCCCTTAGTTTTCCAGGCTGTAGATCGAGTGATGGTGAGGATGGCCTCAGGTGACACCTCTCAGCCCGTGGACAACAGTTGTGAGTTCAGATTTGCACGGTTGGAGATTGTTGGATTGGCATTTTGTGTCTCTGGCCAACAGACGTGGTTAAAGAAGAGTAATATTGTTAAACCCAGCTGCTCGGCCCCGAGATGGAAGAGTTGGACTTTTCCATTCCTCTATTACATAATGCAGCCAACTGCTAGGGCTGACACATTGAGGTCAATGTATTCAAAACTGTGACGGGTTTAGATGGATCAGATAGTTTCCAATGGCCAGAGAGTTGGGAAGGAGAAGACACAGATTTATAAGAACTTAAGGAGGGGCAGGATTTAAGGCATTCAAGCCTACTCTGCCAGTCAATAAGCCCTTGGTTGATCTGTTGTGGCCTTAACTCCGCGTTCTTGCCTGTTGTCATGACAATGGATCATAGCCCTAAATTACTTACAGACATGCGGGACTCTTCGGAAACTGGCGGTGTGGGCAACTCCGGCGCGAAGGAGGTGCGTGAGCTACTCCGGCGTCGGGCCTCCCCAAAGGTGCGGAATCCTCTGCACCTTCAGGGGCTAGGCCAGCGCCGGAGTGGTTTGTGCCCCGCCGGTGCGAGTTGGCGCCTGCGTGGGAGCGCCAGCGTGTGCTGGCATCATCCCAGCGCATGCGCAGGAGGGGTTCATCTCCGTGCCGGCCATCGCGCATTGGTACACCAGCTGGCGCGGAGGAATACAGTGCCCCCACTGCACAGGCCCGTCCACGGATCGGTGGGCTCCGATCGTGGGCCAGGCCACCGTGGGGCCAGATCCCCCCGTGCCTCCCCGAGGGGCTGCCCGCGGAGCCAGGTTGAAAACAGGCGGCCACTCGGCCCATCGCGGGCCAGAGAATGGCCGAGGGGGGGGGGGGGGGGGGTGCTGCCGTGGGGGGGGGGGGGGGGGGTGGTGCTGCCAGGGGCGATTCACGTCGCCCCCCCCCCCCCCCCCCCCCGCCGTTTCTCCGACCTGGCCGGGGGGGGTCAGAGAATCCCACCCAAGAGTTTTTAAATAAGACATGTGGTTTTATTTTAAGTATATACAAAGAAAAACTGACTGAGAATGTAAACTGACCACTTCCTGGAATTCCGATGTGAATCGCACTGGACTAACTAGACGAGAGAGGATGGAATGTTGCACCTTTTACAGACAGAAACCTTTCAAAGGAAGAAAGGCAATTCAAAATCTGAACTGTAACCTCCTGTCGAGATAATGGAGGTTTATTACCATCTCAGCAGTGAGTTATGTCCCAGACTGTGGAGATGGTATAAGTTGAATGAACGCAGTTTCTGGGTGAAAGATTTGTTTGTGTTTTTCACCTTCCAGGAATATACAAGAAAGGGGTTAAAAGCTAAATGCTGCTCTGGTCTCTGTGTGCAAGTCACTTTTCCTAGTGTGTGCTGTGTCGGTCACCTGCACTCGCAGGTAAAACAGTCTATCTCTCTGATTGCTGGAATCAAGTCACAAGTCAGCAAAGCCACAGTCGAAAAGGAAACAGGACAACTCCTTTTAGCTAACCCGAGAGCCAAGAATCACCAAAACCAACTTCTCAACTTGCCAAAGTCAATATCACCGGAATCACCCAACTTAACGGCTGCAACATCTCACCATCTACTCCTCATGGACAAACCAAAGACTGATTTGGATATCTTTTTTTAACTTTTATTATTGGACTCACTTCTCAGGCAGGATCTACCGGTCGCGTTGCACTGTGCTGCTTTTCGGGCGCAATGCCCAGGAGATTCCATTTCCAGAATCTACCCAACTCTCCACACCTCACAAGATCTAATGCGATCTCGCGAAACATTGAGATGCGAATCCTGTCCATTGTGGGCTGGATCATTTTCTGACAGGAAGACAGCTAGTCTCACTCTAATTTGTGTTCCCCAGATTTAACCAACGCCTAGGATCTAACTCCCTCGCCTTGGAGTCCTCAGGTGAGTGCTGTTCAGTGCTGGTCTCCACAAATGGGAACCAGGTGGAACGGCACTCGTGGGGGTCTCCCAGGGGATTGGAGGCTACTAGATGCATGCCCTATGGAAATGTGGTACACTAGCATTGCTGTCAACACCTGGGCACCGTGGCACTGCCAACATGGGACCCTGGCAGTGCCACCTGGGTGCCAGCTTGGCACTGCCAAGGTGCCTTGGTGGCAATACCAGTTGGCAGGAGCACTTCCAGGGTTCCAGGCTAGCACTGCCAAGGTACCACGCCGGCATTTGTGCACAGTGGTGATCGGGCCAGGGGGGTGCCCTGCGCGGGTGGGGGGGTT
Source organism: Scyliorhinus canicula (assembly GCF_902713615.1). NCBI lineage: Eukaryota > Metazoa > Chordata > Chondrichthyes > Carcharhiniformes > Scyliorhinidae > Scyliorhinus > Scyliorhinus canicula. The sequence goes on along the minus strand of NC_052149.1, from coordinate 227,021,273 downwards.
TCCTGGGGACCCCTTTATACTGAGTTGGGTCTTGGGGGCAGTTCGGGAGCTCATGAGATCTGGCTGGCATTTAAAAATGGCGTCCCAATCTCTCGCTGCACTGAGCAGTTCCAGTGAGGGGGAACGAAATGCAGCGATCGGGGAATTCCTTGCTCAGGCTCCCGACATACCCGGATGGTCGTTAAACAGCGGGCTGTTTCTCTGCACTCTGAGCACCAGGAAATACCCGGCTAATCTCGCGCTACGGGACTCTGTAATTACGCCCCTCGTTTCAAATCTGAGTCTATGTGTGTCGCACTTTTATTATTTTTCTTAAATTTTAGTAACTAACAAACTCACTCTTTCTTTAACACAAAAAGGCCTGGTTAAACGGGCTCCTTTTCAAACATAAATATATTTGGACTGGGTAAAGGTACCCATGAGGGAAGGGATAGTTTCTACATTACCCTGATTGTGACCAACCGAGCAGGCTGCATAAAGAAGGGGAGCCAGTACCTTTATTTTGAAACTGTGCCCCCTTTTTCTAGATTCCTTCACAAGGGGAAACGACCCCTCAGCAGCTCCCCTGTCAAACCCCTCAGAATCTTCTGCGATTCAATAAGATCACCTCTCATTCTTCAAAACTCCAATGGGTATTGGCCCAACCTGCTCAATCTTTCCTCATAAGGCAATCCTTTCACCCCTGGAATCAGCCACGTGAAGCTTCTCTGAACTGCCTTCAATCCAAATACGTCCCTCCTTGAGCAAGGTGACCAAAACTATACACAGTGCTCTCGGTGTGATCTCACAAATGCCCTGTACAGTTGTCGCAGCCCTTTCCCTTTGCAGAGGCTAACATTCCAGTTACCTTCTTAATGACTTGCTGCACATGCGTGCTAATCTTTTGTGATTCGTGTACCGGGACACCCAGGTCCCTCTGTACTGCTAAAGAATCTGAGGGAGAGTTGAGGAGAATTTCTTTCACACAGTGAGTGCGCTGTTGTGACCTGGACCATGCTCCTCGAAAGGGTTAGGGAAAAATATCCAGAAATAACCGTCAGAAGAGTTGGAAAAATGCCTGAGCGGCAAAAGCTTGTAGGGCTGTGGTGACGAAGCATAGTAGTAGTAGTGATCTTTATTAGTGTCACAAGTAGGCTTAGATTAACACTGCAATGAAGTTACTGTGAAAAGCCCTGAGTCGCCTCACACCGGCGCCTGTTCGGCTACACGGAGGGAGAATCAGAATCCTCAAATTACCTAACAGCACGTCTTTCGGGACTTGTGGGAGGAAACCGGAGCACCCGGAGGAAACCCACGCAGAACACAGGGAGAACGTGCAGACTCCGCACAGACAGTGAGTGACCCAGCCGAGAATCGAACCTGGGTCCCTGGTGCTGCGAAGCAACAGTGCTAACCACTGTGCTACTGCGCTGCCCTCAGCGAGCCCTTTGAAAGAGTTGGCACGACGGGTGGGGAGGGGGGTGGGGGGCGGGAATGGCCTCCTTCCGTGCTTAGCATGTTGCACGTTTTACTATGGGCGTAAAACGCGTTTATTGGAGTGTATTAACACGCCTCCGAGTTCGACGTGTGCTTAACACTGCTAGGCTCTGTTCTATGTAATTATTTAAGCTCTGGAGTCGCCAGCTGCCGTATAGGCAACGTCACAAGTATTCCAAGGTCAAGTTCAAAGTAATAAAGACGATACACCGATTAGTCAAGTTCAAACGATCAATATTTATTATACAGTTAATAATAAATACTCATGCACACACTAAGAGACTAAGCTACAACTAAACATAAGCAAACAGAATACTTATCTAACAGGAACAGGCAAGGTCAGAGAACGAGGCCTTCGTCCTGGTTTTGTCTGCAGCCTTCAGCAAGCGTTCTGGCACTTGGGAGTCTAGTGGGCTTGGATCGCGTAGCGAGCGTTGAACTTACGGTTTCGGCGGCTGGTGCTCAACGGCTGGAGTCAGGATACCAGGTGTCAGTCGGGGCCGGAGCACAGGTTTAACAGACCGGACAACACGAGGTCCCTATCTTTTATAGGGGTTCCGTTGTCCTTCCCTCTTCTCGGGCGGGCTCTACCTATTGGATCAATTTCTTATCGATACTGGATTAATTCCCCAATGCGAGGGGGTCTCCGTGATGGAGGGGGCGTTTCTTATGTCCTTTTGTTCGGAGGTTTCTGGTGCCTCGATGTCTGGGTCTTGATTGGAATGTGTCCATTCAGAACCAAATGTATCTATTGTGTGGGTGTTCAAGTCTGATGGCCTCATTAGCATGCAAAGCGTTTTGCCATTTGCACCTAGCTAAGGTCTCTTCACCTGAGCCCAAACTGGTTTCTGCTGCTGCAGAATGCAAACTGCTCTTTGCAGACTGCTGTTCTGGCTGAACTGTCTGTTTCTCAGCAGCCTTCCATTTTAGTTTGGCTCAGTGTCCATTTTGCGTGGCCAGCATGGCTACATTCCCTCCTTGTGATCCTCACAATCATACTATTGTGAAGGATCACCTATGTACTTTGCCTCCTTGTGTTCTGACCTCTTGCCAGTTCCTGTTCTACTCTGTTCTAAACTATGGGAAGAAGAGAAAAAAAATTTTAACTAACATTTCTACTTGGCCCTATGTCAAAAGGGACATGCATTACTACAATTGGGAACCTCTACCTATCACTATTAACCTTAACCTTAACTTAAACATTTAATCACTCTAAACCTTAACCATTCACACCACAACATCACACTTCCCAACTCGGCAGTCGAGTATGGAACAATATAATACATGGCTGAATTTTATTTACAGAGTGTTGTAATCAGTGAGGGGTTGAGGGGTTTGGTGGAATCCGAAGATGGGGGATTGCACTCTATAGATGGGTGAGGTGCTGGAACGAGAGGCTCTCCTCTTCCATTTCCTCAACCTGAGGGTCTGCACTAGGACGATGAGGATCGCAATCACCAACAGTGATTCGATTATGTAGGACATGGAGTACCACGTCATGAATTTAGTACACCAGGTCTGAACCTCGCTGATCAGAGCTGAGCACTGGGGGTTTGCTGTAATGGACACATTTACGGTGGGGGTTGTGGGGGAAACGTGTCTTGTTTCCACACATATACATATGACATTAAATAGTAATAAGTGGGCTTCCATCATTTTGCTGTTCTTCTTCTTTCTCTTCCTTCTTCCTCCGGTATTGACAATCCTGGCTTCGACCTCTGTCTCGTCCTTTGAAACCTTTGGGATCAAGCACAGTATCTGTCAATACACAGTTTAAGACCTTTACTTGTTAGTGCATCTGTCTTTCAAAACCCAATTGACCCTTTAAAATGACTGGCTAAGTCACACCCTGTGACTCCCCTCATTTTTTTTTTCAAAAAGCGAATTTAAAGACCAGCCTACACCTAACAATCCTTCCTTCTGCGAGCCGTCTCGCAGGCTTTGCTGATTTACCATCCGAATGTTCCCGGATGTAAATAGCATGTGGGATGGTGGCCGAAGGGCTACCTAACCTAAAATGAAAACAAATTTGGAAAGAAACATCCGAATGAGTTGCGTATGGGCCGCTACGGGTACGAGTTGGATGGGATCCCCGGGTAGGGCATGCTGTGCCATACCCGAGCTTGGCTGACCAAGGGTTGGTTCTCAGACAGGGCGGGTCCTCAGTGCCGTTTGTCCACTGCCTGAGTAACCTGGAAAAACGGGTACGAATGTGTTTACCATGACTTGCAGCCTCTATTTCGCCGAATAGAGGGGCACCTAAAAAAAAAAAACCAAGGGAGCCAAGATGCTCCGTTCTGAAAACAGGGAACAAGTCGTGAACCGTGTCGGTTCACCAGAGGATACAACTGAAGTTCTCAGAAATATCTGCGGACAAGCTATTTGGCGTGTGGCCTTACAACTTTGGAAAAGATCTCCAATCAAACCGAAGTTCTCAGAAGTATCTGCGGACAAACTAACGTGCATGTGAGGTGGTCACAATCTTTTCAGCTGAAAAGAAGATGTCCATCCTCCAACTGAAACATTGTACAATCCTGAGACAAACAAACATAAAACGAAGACAAACATACGTGCAGGTTCCATCAGAAAGGACATCGTTTCCCTCAAACGATTCCTATCTTACATCATCTGGACACCTCACTTTGATCCTGCCTCTGTGAACAGGGTCACAAAGGGGTTGCCGTGTCGGGAGTCAGACACCGTGTCGTCCTGCTCTCCCGGATCCCACACCCTTGTGTGGATCAGGCATGCAATTTTGGAGTTGTGTGACCGGGGGTCACTTTCGTCATTGCGGACAAGTCTGTAGGAATTGTCCCTGTGCCATTGTGTGGCGTCGAGTGTGTTGTCGGGGTAGTCGGGGTCGGGTGGTGGTTCGGGGTTTTTAAGGTAAGTGACTTCCATGGGGTCACTGGAGTCGGGGTCGTAGTTGGTGCAGTGTGGGCTGTATGGCTGTGTGCTGTCGCTGTCTTCAGAGTCAGTGTCTGTCCTACTGTCTCTGCTGTGGCAGCTTGTGGGCGTGTCGGGGCGTGGTCTGTAGTGGTCTGTGGGCGGAGTCGTGGGCGAGTCCGTGGATGAACTGGTCTGTGAGGGGGATGGTGGAAAAGTGTTTCTGGTGGGCGGGGTGAAGTGTTCTGCTGCGTCTAGCAGGACATGGTGGGCATGGTTGGCCTGTGTTCCATATGCCTTTAACTGGTTTATATGGAACCACGCGGTCTTCCCATTAGGATACTTTATCCTGTAAACGGAGGGGCTAATTTTGTCCGAAATTGAGTAGGGGCCGGAATATTTTGGAGCCAAAAAACTGCTGGGGTTATAAACAGATAACATTACCTGTTGCCCAACCTGGAATTCTGTGGTGTGGACGGTCTTATTGAAACAGGCAGTCCGTTGCTGTCGGCGTTTCCCTAGCTGGACTGCGGCTGCGAGCTGTGCAGACCTCACAGTCTCAACTAGATCTTTAACTGCCTTTTCATGTGTGAGGGCCGTCACTTCGGGGCTTGTCATGTCCAGTCCTAAAAGGAATTCTGTACCTTTCATAGGGCGTCCGGTCATGAGTGTGTGTGGTGTGTATCCTGTCGAGGTGGAGACAGTGTTCCTTATGAACATAAGTGCAAATGGGAGCACTGAATCCCATGTGGAATTGTTCTGTTGAACCATTTTCCTAAGGGTAGTTTTTAGGGTCCGATTCATGCGCTCCACAATCCCGCTGGACTGTGGATGATACGCAATATGGAAGTTCTGTTTGATTCCGAATATTGTCAGGACGTTCCTCATGACCCGTCCTGTAAAGTGAGATCCCTGGTCCGAATCGATACTTCGGGGTAAACCCCATCTCGTGAAGATGTGGTGGGTCAGGATCTTTGCAGCTGTCTTTGCTGTATTTGTTCGTGAGGGAAATGCCTCTACCCACTTGGTAAAGGTATCTATCACCACCAGAACGTATTTATAGCCATTCCGACAAGGGGGCAATGGACCTATAAAGTCGATCTGGAGGTTTGTCCAAGGGCCGTTAACTGGGCGAGTATGCCGAAGTTGTGCCTTCTTAGAATACCGCTCCGGGTTATTCTGAGCACAAATCAGGCAATTCTCTATGTAGTGCGTTACATCAGTCCTGAGATTAGGCCACCAACAGAGTTGCCTGAGGTGCCGCGTTGTTGCATCAATTCCCTGATGCCCGTGTCCGTCATGGAACAAGGCAATCATCTGATTCCTGTCCTGCTGAGGGACCACATAAAGTCGGTCCTTAATGATCACACCCTCATGTGTGGTCAGTGCGTGTTTAAAGTGCTCGTAAGCAGGCACAAAGTTTCCCTTGAAAACCTCCCTGAGGTCTCCGTCCTGTTTTTGTGCTGCCACGAGATCTTTAATATCAGTCTGTGAGACTTGGACTGCGCTCACAGGGGCGCTAGCTGGTGCGCTAGCTGGGGGGGTCCATAAGTGTCCTCTCCTGGAACCTGCCTTAGCCAACGCGTCGGCTTTTACATTCCCAGGGGGTGATGACCTATGGTGGCTTCGAACTTTTATAATGCCGAAGGTCCTGTCCTTCGCTTTCTCTAGGATATGCTGGAGTAAGGGGGCTGATGGAAGGGGTTTTCCGTCTGCGGAGACAAAACCTCGTGTCCTCCACAGGGGCAGAAAATCGGTTAAACTGTTACAGACATATAAGCTGTCTGAATATATGTCTGCTGGGCTGGGGAAAGAATCGGGGTGGTCCACTATGTACGCTATGGCTGCTAGCTCTGCTGCCTGCGCGCCTAAGTGACCTGGTAACTTAAGAGCGATTTCTTCGAGAGCGCGCCCCTGCGCGTCCTCTACATAGATGCCGCATCCTGTGATACGCTCACCATTTAAAACTGTGGAGGAACCGTCTACATAAATCCTCAAGGGTCCACACGTGTCTGTGGGCTGGGGGCTTTGTTTTGGGTTCCCTATCTTCCTGGGGGGTGTTTTGGCTAAAAAGGGTCCTGTGTTATGCAGGGGAGCTACAATTTCACAGTCATGGGGCTGTCCGGGGTATTGGAGGTTGTCTGCTAAGTATGTGTGGGTGCGTGTCCGTTTCACTGTAATGTCCCGTCCTTGTAAAAGTAGGGTCCACCTAGCTGCCCTAATCTGGCTAACTGAACCGTCCTTCAGTCGACCGTCTAGTAGTAGCTGTGTGGGTGTGTGTTCGGTTAGAATGGTGATGGGGTTGAGTCCGGTGATGTATGAGAAATACTGCACTGCCCAGAAGACAGCAAGGAGGTGCCTCTCACAGGCTGAAAATCCTTGTTCTACTGGGTCTAACAGTCGGGAGGCATAAGCCACTGGTCTTAGCTGCTCGTGCCGTTCCTGAAGCAACACGGCCGAGAGGGTCAGATCGGTGCTCGCTACCTCTATTGCGTACGGTGAAAGTTGGTCGGGGACTAGCAGCGCGGGTGCTGCACTAAGGGCTCGTTTCAACTCTTCCACAGCGCCTGTATGCTGCGGAAGCCATTCCCAGGGGGCTCCTTTCTTAAGGAGGTCTGAAAGTGGGGCGGCTTTTGTCGCGAATCCGTCGATGTGGTTCCGACAATAGCCAACCAGTCCTAAAAACGACCGGAGGGCTGAAACATTCTGGGGAAGGGGCAATTTGACAATCGAATCAATTCTTTTGAATTCGATCTCGCGTTTGCCGTGCGTGATGACTGATCCCAAATACATCACTTTACTTTCCAATATTTGGGCCTTTTTCGGGTTAACTTTACAGCCAATTTCAGTTAAGAGTTCTAGGAGTTCGGCCAGAAGCGAAATGTGCTCTGCCTTTGTGTCTGTCTGCAGTAGTAGGTCGTCTACATACTGTACCAGACAATCGGGTCGGGAAAATTTTTCTAATCCACTTGCCAGCTGTCGGTGGAAAATGGAGGGTGAATTGTGGAATCCTTGTGGGAGGCATGTCCACGTGTACTGCTGAGTTTTGAAAGTGAATGCGAATTTGTATTGGCACGCTTTTGCCAATGGTATTGACCAGAATCCATTACTGATGTCCAATACCGTGAAGTACTTGGCGTTGAGACCCTGCTTGAGCATGGTCTCGGGACTAGTAGCTACCGTTGGGGCTACTGCGGGGGTTACTTTGTTGAGTTCCCGATAATCGATGGTCAGACGCCATGATCCATCGGGCTTCCTCACTGGCCAAATAGGGGCATTGTTGGTGGAGGCTACCGTTCTCAGTACACCTTGTTCCAACAAGCTGCCTATAACTTTTTCTATTTCCACCTCTGCCTCGAGGGGAAATCTATACTGCTTTTGCGGTCGGGGGTCCTGTCCGGTAACATGAACTTGTCCAGTCATTCTGCCACAGTCATGACGGTGACTTGCAAATGCTGTCCTGTGTTTGTTTAGTAGGGCCTTAATTTGTCGGTCGGTGTGGAGTGTAGTCAGGTCGAATGAGTACTCTCCCACTGCGCTAATCCGATTAGCGTAGTCTCCTACTGTGAGGGTGGCTGGGGCTCTGTCTGATCTCGCCATTCGCCAGACACACTGGTTCACTGGGTCGAACGACAAGCTGTGGGCGTTCATAAAATCTATCCCCAGGATGTGCTCTGCTGTCCGGGGAAGATTTACTAAAACTACGGGGTGCCTTGTGCTAATGTTCCCTAGCTGGATCGCTACGGGTGCTGTGATATGTCCCTGCTGCGAGTGTCCGGTGAACCCGCTAAGTGTGATGGTGGAGGTGGTCGGCCACGTGTCTGCGTGTGCCGTGGTTGTGGAGTTAATGGTGGTGCGGGATCCTCCTGTGTCCCACAATAACTCTATGGGCTTCCCTTTGACTTTTGCCGTGACTACGGGCCTCCCTGATGAGTCCCATAGTGTGTCACAGACCCAAGTGGGGGAGCCCGAACACCGTCAGTTCGTCTCGTCCACATTGGTGGGTCCTGACTGTACTGCTACATTGTGGATGGGTTTTGCTTTGTTGCGGTTCAGAGTGCCTGTCTGCTGGCCTCTCTGAGATCGCTGGGGTGCATTACACTCTTTTGCCCAATGCCCTAACTGTCCACAGTTATAGCATTCCTGTCCTTTCTGTTGAGGGCTGCTCTTGCCTTCATTTACCCATGCGGGCTTCTGGTGCTCTCTGACTGCTTGGATATCTGCAGCAGCCTGAGCCTCTTCTGGGGATCTAACCTTTCCTTTTGCCTGAAGCGATTGCTCCCAAGCGCGGGACAATCTTTTCAGGACCCATTTTTCGTTATGGGCCTCTTCTGAGGGGTCGTAATTATTGCAAGCGCTCTGTCCTGCTTCTGTTGCGTGTGAGATAATTGTGCACGTCCACTTAACCATGTTTTCGCGGGTTAAATGCGCTCTATCTAGCTGTCCGAAAACTGCGCTGAAGTGAATCCACAGCCTTCCGGCGAATGCTGTGGGGTGTTCAGATCTCTTCTGCCTGCACTTATTCAAGCCTTCTACGGGGTCACCTCTATTGTACCCGATGGCATCTAAAATAGCAGTGTGCATCTCCTCTAGGCTGCCTCCTGCCACGTTTTGTGGGTCGGGGAGGGCTGCCACTACACTCTGGTCTAAGCTCAGCACGGTGAGCTTAACCTGCTCTCTCTCATCCAGGCCGTACATGGTAGCCTGCTGTTTTACTTTCGCAAAGAACTGGTGGGGGTCTGCGGTGGGGAGGAACGGAGTGATCTTTTCACAAGCGTCCCTTAGCTGGGTTACTGTTAAAGGGGTGGTGTAAGTTATGTCTGGGGCGCCTTCTGATTCGGCTTTCCTCTGTGTGGTTACGGGATTCATGGGTGCGGTTATGATCTGAGCTGTGGGGGGTTGGGGTGCCTGTCGTTTCTGCTGAGCTGCGGGCGCACATGTTCCCTGAACATAACGCTGCGCTGTCTCGCTTAATTCCTGCCAATCTGGGGCATTTTCCCCATCTAACTGAGCTCCAAAGGTGCTTTGGAAGCCATTCTGCACCGAAAGCAGAGATTGCAGTTCCGCAATCTGTTTTCTGCATTTCGCGTGGTCAACTGTGCTTTGTCTTTGTTCGGTCGTTGCAGCGTGGAGTGCTCTCAAAGCTGCTTTGAGATCGGAACATTGCCTCTGCAATGCCTCCACCTGCTTTTCCGATTCCTGTCTTATCAGAACGGCACGTTGCACGTCCTGATAGGCTTTCTCATACTGGGTCTGGGAACTGTTCAGATGAGCTAGACAAGACTGGTGAGCCCTCTTGGCATCATCCACCTCTCTACCCTTCTCTGCCAACTTCCCTTTTAATTCCAGGTTTTCTTTCTCGATGTCCCTGACATCGACCTTACTCATTCGGTTCCTTTCCTCTAAATCTGCCCGGAGCGTCCTGATGACCTCCTCTGCGCCTCGCAACTGTGCCAAGCAGGACACAATCGCCATCGGCTTGCGTGCTTTACTTAAACTCTTTTTGTGTATCTGAGAGAGGTTCTCCCACCAAGTATGACCTATACTTCCGGGACCTGTCTCCTCATTTGCACAAAACTCTTTCCAAAGGGGCCATCCCTTTCCTTGTAAGTATTTGCGGAGTTCCAGCTCCCACGTGGGACACTGGCCTACTCTGCTACTGCTGCTGGTCGCTGCGACCACAAACTTTGCTGGATCCATCAGACGTTCCATTGCCTGCATGGCCATTTCCTCTGACTCTCTTTTTATAATTTGGAACAGGGGGTTGCTGGGGTGGTGTTTCGAAAAAGGGTACGGCTTACGCTATTTTCCGATTACAAAACTACCGAAAGTTTGTCGCAACAAAAAGCTTTCAGTTTTACCTTACAGCCCTGTTAGTACGCATGCACTAAACACACTTCCGAATTTCGCTTATTATTTTGAACACCTTGAATACTTGTGATCTCTTTCTTTCTCTGCAATTTGGAGTTCTAATTCAAATTTCAGGGTCCTGAACACTGTGGTGTTTCCACTTACAACAGGGTCCCGGCGGAGTCGCCACTAAATGTTGCACGTTTTACTATGGGCGTAAAACGCGTTTATTGGAGTGTATTAACACGCCTCCGAGTTCGACGTGTGCTTAACACTGCTAGGCTCTGTTCTATGTAATTATTTAAGCTCTGGAGTCGCCAGCTGCCGTATAGGCAACGTCACAAGTATTCCAAGGTCAAGTTCAAAGTAATAAAGACGATACACCGATTAGTCAAGTTCAAACGATCAATATTTATTATACAGTTAATAATAAATACTCATGCACACACTAAGAGACTAAGCTACAACTAAACATAAGCAAACAGAATACTTATCTAACAGGAACAGGCAAGGTCAGAGAACGAGGCCTTCGTCCTGGTTTTGTCTGCAGCCTTCAGCAAGCGTTCTGGCACTTGGGAGTCTAGCGGGCTTGGATCGCGTAGCGAGCGTTGAACTTACGGTTTCGGCGGCTGGTGCTCAACGGCTGGAGTCAGGATACCAGGTGTCAGTCGAGGCCGGAGCACAGGTTTAACAGACCGGACAACACGAGGTCCCTATCTTTTATAGGGGTTCCGTTGTCCTTCCCTCTTCTCGGGCGGGCTCTACCTATTGGATCAATTTCTTATCGATACTGGATTAATTCCCCAATGCGAGGGGGTCTCCGTGATGGAGGGGGCGTTTCTTATGTCCTTTTGTTCGGAGGTTTCTGGTGCCTCGATGTCTGGGTCTTGATTGGAATGTGTCCATTCAGAACCAAATGTATCTATTGTGTGGGTGTTCAAGTCTGATGGCCTCATTAGCATGCAAAGCGTTTTGCCATTTGCACCTAGCTAAGGTCTCTTCACCTGAGCCCAAACTGGTTTCTGCTGCTGCAGAATGCAAACTGCTCTTTGCAGACTGCTGTTCTGGCTGAACTGTCTGTTTCTCAGCAGCCTTCCATTTTAGTTTGGCTCAGTGTCCATTTTGCGTGGCCAGCATGGCTACAAGCATTCTATGATTGCACGGACCCGATGGGCCAAATGGCCTCCTTCTGCACTGTAACTTCTATGATTCAGCTGAAGCGGTGGGGGCTCTGGGGACTGTTCCGGTGTGGGTAGAGCTGCCATTTCACTGAATGAACGACAGGGGTCAGCACCTCACCGTCTTAAACCTCTGACACCGGCAGGGGCAGGTCTGTCTGCAGTAAAGCATCGAGTGGGCTCCATCGGCAGCAGACCAATCACCTTCCGTATACTGCTCAGTCTGTTTGGGAAAAAATAATCACGGCATCTCTTCATCAATGAGAGCCGCAAAGGCTGGACACTCACAGCAGGGCAACCTGAATCCTAGTCAGGTGAGAGAGCCTTAATGTTCTGGGCAGCCTCACGTTCAAATATTGATCACTATCTCACTATTAGACGCTGCCGGATCTGCCGGAGTGTCTCCTGTTTTCATCCCGGATTTTCTCTCTTTGTCAATTGCTCCTGTATTTCTTTGCTCGTGTCTTTCATATTTCTCCATGAGGCTAATCGTGACTGTCAGACTGGGAGGAGTGGACACGTTGAAAGAGCTTCAAATATTAACCAAGTCGGAATTCATTAGATTTTTCTTTTCTCCTCCCTCGAAACTGCAGTGATTCGCTGATGCTGGTTTCGAATCTTGGAATAATGCAGCACAGAGTGGGGGGCGGGGGGTGGGGGGGGGGGGGGGTGGGGGTGTGTGTGCATTCGGCCCATCGAGGCTGTGCTGACCCCTTCGGAGAGGCGCTCCAGTTACTTCCACTTTCCCGTATCTCCCCAGTCTCTTTTCCTTTCTGTCACCCGGTTCCCTTCCTGGAGTCGAAAGATTCCACCTCCCTTTCAAGCGACACATCTCAAATCACGCCAGCTCGCTGGGTAATAAATGTTTCTCTATGTCACCTCTGGCACTTTCCTCAGTCGGGTTAAATTGCGTCCTCTGGGAACTGACCCGCCGGCTAGTGACAACAATGTTGCCTTAGTCTCTCAAAAATCCTTCATGATTTTGAACACTTCTATCAAATCTCCTCTTAACCTTCTTACTTCCAGGGAGATCACACCACCTTCTCCAGCCTCTTAACATATCTGCCCCATCCATTCTTGTATCGTCTATGCCATTTCCTTCACCTTAAAATCCCTCCTCAAGCGAGACATAAGCACAATACTTAACAAATGATTTATGATTAACAAATACAAAGGTTAAGCATAACTTCCTCGCTTTTATACTCGACGGGCCAGATTTTCACGAAGGAAATGGGGAGCATGAGTCGCAAATGTTCCTGACGCCACAAACATGCCTCCATGAAAGAAACTCCCGCTCATCGAATTTTGTTCCTGGGAGGCAGGGGCAGGATGTATTGGGTCCACAGCTCGCAGAGGCAAGCCTGAGGGGGGTAAAGAAGATTGCGGAGGGCGAGGCCAGCAGGCTAGAAGGCCTGCCGCCTTTTACTGGGACGTCAGCCTGAGTTTCAATAGTAACTGTCAGGCCACCAAGTCCTTACCCCTTACCCCCATAACTCATCTCTGACCCCCTCCATCCCCATCATATATCCCACACCCTGCCCAAGCCCACGTGCAACTTCTATACCCACTCGCCCAATATCCACTACGCACAGAATAAATGGGCCTTTGGCAAGTCTTTGAAATGATCCTGAAACTGATGACATAAGCAGAGGCTTCGAAAATATACTATGAAAAAATAACTGCTCAGCTTACAGCTGAGCCATACGTAGTACCAACGACAAAATGTGCACACTTCTAAGTCTTGCATAAATAAACGCCAAGGGATTGATAAGCGACATCAAAAAAAGAATAACATACTACAAGGTAATGAGGATGTCGATCAAACAATGATTTTGCCCAGTTCTGCAGCTGAATCAATGTACAACTGCTGAGGAATAAGTGAGTTAGTCACTCTTGGAACTCAGCCAAGCATTCATAATGAGGCTATCTGACAACTGTATCAGCAGAAACAATTATAACAGACGATTAGATATATGGTTTTCAAAACTTTAAAAACTTACCGCATCTCCTGCAAGGTAAGGTTTTCAAGCTACCTGATGCCCTTGAGAAGAAGGTGGTGATCTATCTTCTTGAGCTATTTCAGTCCATCTAGTGCAGTTACACCAACAGTGCTGCTAAGAAGGCAATTCCACATTTTTAATCCAGTGACAGCGATGGAACAGTGAGTTGGTTCCAAGTCAGGAGGGGAACTTACAGGTGGTGGTGCTTCCATGCATTCATAAGGATGACCATGTCCTTCTATGTAATAGGGGTCACAAGTCTGGAAGGTGCTGTCGAAGGATCCTTGGTGAGTTGCTGCAGTGTATCTTGTACGTTTTTAAAGCGGGAAACTTACCTTCTCGACAGCCCCCTGGTTACTGCTCTCGCTGCTACCGCTGAACAACTGAAGCTGAAATGAGCCATTTGTGTTTTATAAGAACATAAGAACTAGGAGCAGGAGTAGGCCATCTGGCCCCTCGAGCCTGCTCCGCCATTCAATTATATCATGGCTGATCTTTTGTGGACTCAGCTCCACTTTCCGGCCCGAACACCATAACCCTTAATCCCTTTATTCTTCAAAAAACTATCTATCTTTACCTTACAAACATTTAATGAAGGAGCCTCAACTGCTTCACTGGGCAAGGAATTCCATGGATTCACAACCCTTTGGGTGAAGAAGTTCCTCCTAAACTAAGTCCTAAATCTACTTCCCCTTATTTTGAGGCTATGTCCCCTAGTTCTGCTTTCACCCGCCAGTGGAAACAACCTGCCCGCATCTATCCTATCTATTCCTTTCATAATTTTTAATGTTTCTATAAGATCCCCCCTCATCCTTCTAAATTCCAACGATTCCAATTTAGTTATAAGGATAAGTAGAATGAATGAGGTGCTGCTACTTTTAATCCTGTGATGTAAATAAAGTTATTTAATGTGTGAGCAAGCAGCATGAGAATAGGTTAGCTTAGAGGTTAGTTAGAAACAAACTGTTCGTACGAATTTAAATTAAAGATGAAATAATAATTAGCAATGGATTTAATCTTGATGAACTGTATGTAATAGTAATGAATTAGGTCAAACTGCGCAATGAATTTTAGGACAGAGTAGAGTAGGACCTGAACTGACTGATAGGTGACTGGTACAATAGGGTAGACTTGGGCTCGAGTCTGTGATCCACCACGCTTCGCGTTCAGGATCAAGAGGATGGATATGTGGCCATCTAAAATGGCCGCCCGCAAAGGATAAAGGGAATTGTGGTCAAGTCAGGACACAGACAGTGCACAGCCTTTGTGTATTGACCAAAGGAAAACCATACCGAATTCGAACTTGCACCTGTTAAAGGTCAATCACTGATTTCCCCAGGTCAATGGACTCAAATTAAGGAATAGCAACAGTGGCAGACTCCACGGTGCCACCTCCCCTGATTTGGAAAGGCCGACGCACTTGGAATAATAATGACGAGGACCCGCCCAGCCATCAAGGTACCCACCCCTAATTGGCTGGTATCGATCAGAGTGATCAAGACCCTATTGATCCATCAGATCCTGAGTTAGCCCCGCCCAAAAGGGCGCGGAAGAGAAGAAGGAGAAGAAGCCCTGCGCACTAGGGATCGGTCTCTTTTGAGATCGGCCTGTGCCCACACCAATTGCAGCATAACGACCAGCTAAGTTCAAGACCTGTGATCGCTACCTGAGAGAGACGAGCCGCAGTCGAGACAAACCCGATGACTTCCAGCCGGCACACGTGGGGACTCAGATAAAGGCCTTATCTACCCGCACAGTGCCGGTCACCCAGAAGTTGAGTAAAGGTCATCTTCGTTGATAGGTGTAGTTTAGTGCGTAGCCGCGTGTATCATTGCACAGAGAGATAAATCTTGTGTTTAATAATAAACTGTCTTTTGAACTAACATACTGGTTGTGTGGTCATTTGGTTAATACAAGAAAAGTACTCGCTGCTTGTTGTTTGATGCTAAAGTGGCAACACCAGGAAGTGGTATCAGCTCAGTGGATTCTTCTGGCATTGGACATTGTCCCTCCTAGTCACTGACAGCCCCTGGCACTGCCTCCCAGGCTGTACTGGTGACCCTGCTGCTGGTCCTCCAACCCCATCAGGGGAACAGGATGTCCCGCCTCACATCGACAGCTTTGAGATGCCTGGCAAGGGTCAGCATCCCTAAAGCGAGGAGCAGGTCTGCGCACTGCCATGCTCTTGTGTTAACTGGGAGTGAGTGGTGAGGGAGCGTTTAAAAGCTCTTCATAAAGGGCAGTTAATGCCTAACTAATTTAGTGGAATTTTGTGAGGACATTACCAGTGCAGTAGATAATGGGGAGCCGATGGATGTGGTATATCTGGATTTCCAGAAAGCCTTTGACAAGGTGCCACACAAAAGGTTGCTGCATAAGATAAAGGTGCATGGCATTAAGGGTAAAGTAGTAGCATGGATAGAGGATTGGTTAATTAATAGAAAGCAAAGAGTGGGGATTAATGGGTGTTTTTCTGGTTGGCAATCAGCAGCTAGAGGTGTCCCTCAGGGATCAGTGTTGGGCCCACAATTTTTCACAATTTACATAGATGATTTGGAGTTGGGGACCAAGGGCAATGTGTCCAAGTTTGCAGATGACACTAAGATGAGTGGTAAAGCAAGAAGTGCGGAGGATACCGGAAGTCTGCAGAGGGATTTGGATAGGTTAAGTGAATGGGCTAGGGTCTGGCAGATGGAATACAATGTTGACAAATGTGAGGTTATCCATTTTGGTAGGAATAACAGCAAAAGGGATCATTATTTAAATGATAAAATATTAAAACATGCTGCTGTGCCTGGGTGTGCTAGTGCATGAGTCACAGAAAGTTGGTTTACAGGTGCAACAGGTGATTAAGAAGGCAAATGGAATTTTGTCCTTCATTGCTAGAGGGATGGAGTTTAAGACTAGGGAGGTTATGTTGCAATTGTAAAAGGTGTTAGTGAGGCCACAATTGGAGTATTGTGTTCAGTTTTGGTCTCCTTACCTGAGAAAGGACGTACTGGCACTGGAGGGTGTGCAGAGGAGATTCACTAGGTTAATGAAAAATGAAATGAAAATCGCTTATTGTCACGAGTAGGCTTCAATGAAGTTACTGTGAAAAGCCCCTAGTCACCACATTCCGGCGCCTGTCCGGGGAGGCTGGTACGGGAATCAAACCGTGCTGCTGGCCTGCTTTGAAAGCCAGCGATTTAGCCTGGTGAACTAAACCAGTCCCTAATCCCAGAGTTGAAGGGGTTGGATTATGAGGAGAGGTTGAGTACACTGGGACTGTACTTGTTGGAATTTAGAAGGATGAGGGGGGCTCTTATAGAAACATATAAAATTATGAAGGAAATAGATAG
The DNA here is from genome assembly GCF_902713615.1 of Scyliorhinus canicula. Classification (NCBI taxonomy): domain Eukaryota; kingdom Metazoa; phylum Chordata; class Chondrichthyes; order Carcharhiniformes; family Scyliorhinidae; genus Scyliorhinus; species Scyliorhinus canicula. Next base: position 227,004,542 of record NC_052149.1, on the reverse strand, counting down.
GATAGATGCGGGCAGGTTGGTTCCACTGGCGGGTGAAAGCAGAACTAGGGGGCATAGCCTCAAAATAAGGGGAAGTAGATTTAGGACTGAGTTTAGAACAACTTCTTCACCCAAAGGGTTGTGAATCTATGGAATTCCTTGCCCAGTGAAGCAGTTGAGGCTCCTTCATTAATTGTGTTTAAGGTAAAGATAGATAGTTTTTTGAAGAATAAAGGGATTAAGGGCTATGGTGTTCGGGCCGGAAAGTGGAGCTGAGTCCACAAAAGATCAGCCATGATCTCATTGAATGGCGGAGCAGGCTCGAGGGGCCAGATGGCCTACTCCTGCTCCTAGTTCTTATGTTCTTATGACCCTCTTGTTAGCAGTGAGATGCTAAGGCGCGAGTCCGACGAATCAGACGGTGAGACAGACAGTAACGGTGAGAAGCTCATTTCTGGCAGTAAGTGTGGTTAAATATGGGCTGTGGCTTTGCTAACACGGCCGTTAAGAAACACCCCTCCAATCGCTCCCAAATTTACACTTCGAAATGTTTCCGTTAAATCGCCCCCGTGTTGTCCTGTTCGCTGCCTATGTTCAGGATAACACAGAACAGACCATTGAATAATTAGTAGGAAGTTACTGAGCACCTGTTCTTGTGCTAATGTAATTTTACCTTTTTGCTCAGTTATTGTGTTGACTTGCTGAGGACTTTGGAGTAATTTCAGGGATGGGAGACCTGTCACAGGAGCAGAGATCCCGCCCTCACTGTGCGTGGCCCAGATCTGCATGTTTAAATAGGCTGTCTGGTTCATTTATATATACGTTTGCCAGATTCACCCAAGCCTGGGAATTAACGGCCGTGCCAGAGACCGTGTCAGGGCGACGTTTAGTTTTGGCCCACACAAATGCGGACAAGGCGTAACGGCACCTGGGGGGGGGGGGGATCTCATAGGCCATTGGACACCACTGGATGGTTGGGGACAGGGCATAATGGCACCTTGCCTTGCCCTCTGGCACGCGGGCACCTCGGCACTGCCATCCAGGCACCCGGGCAGTGCCATCTGGGTTCCAGGCCCATCAAGCACGCTCTGCCATTCAGTCGGATCATGGTTGAATTGTTTGCAACCTCAACTCCACATTCCGACTTACCCCCGATAACCTTTCACCCTCTTGCTTATCAGGAATCTATCTTGCTCGCCCTTAAAAATACTCTGCATCTGCCGGCTTTTGAGGAAGAGAGTTCCAGAGGCTCACAACCCTCTCAGAGAATTATCCTAATTTCGGCAGTAAATCAGCAACCCCTTACTTTTGTAACACTCCCTCTAGGTGATCCCACAAGAGGAAATATCCTTTTCACATCCATGTTTGCATGTTTCTAATCATGTCACTTCTCACTCTTCTAAACTCCAATGGACACAAGTTTGGCCTGTCCGACCTTTTCTCAAATGACAACCTGCCCATTTCAGGTATCGGTCTGGTAAACCTTCTTTGGACTGTTTCCAATTCATACGCAGCACTTCAGATGCTGCCTCACCAACGCCCTGTGCAACTAAAGTATAACCTCCCTACTTTCATCATGAATTCCCCCCCCCAATAAATTATAACATTCTATCGGCTTTCCTAGTTACCCGCTGCACCTGTATACTAGCCTTTTGTGATTCATGCACAAAGACACCCAGATCCCTCTGTATTCCAGAGCTCTGCAATCTCTCACCATTTAGATATTAAGCTTGTTTTCATTTGTCCAGCCAAAATGGGCTATTTCACATCTGCCCTCACGATGCTCCATTTGCCGGGTGGGAGAATAGCGGGAGGGCCTCCCGACATTTTTCACATCCTCCCGTTATTCTCCACCCTTCCACGCCCGACCCACGCCACGAATCACCACTCGCCGTTTTTTACGGCGAACGGCGATTCTCCGAGGCCGATGGGCCGAGCGGCCGGGCCTTCGCGCCCGTTTGAACACGGCAGCAAACACACCTGCTCGCTGCCGTCGTGAAACGGGCTTCAGATGCCCGTTTAGGGCATCTGGGGGCCCGATTGGCACGGCAGTACCACGGCCGTGTCAAGGGGGCATAGGCCCACAATCGGTGGGCACCGATCGCGGGCCGTGCGTCCGTAACGGACGCACTCTTTTCTCTCCGCTGCCCCGCACGATCAAGCCGCCACGTCTTGCGGGGCGGCTGAGGGAAAAGATGGCAACTGCGCATGCGCGGATTGGCGTTGTCCAACCTGCGCATGCGCGGTTGACGTCATCGGCCGCGTCAGCCGGCGTGACGCTTGACGTGCGGCCTTGACGACCGTCGTCAAGGCCGCGCCACCATGACGTACGGGGCCGCGCTCCTAACCCCGCCCGGGGGGGAGAATCGGCCCCGGAAGTGGGCGTGAAGGCTGCCGTGGTTCACGGCCTGTCCCACGGCAGCCTTTACGATTCTCCGCATTTGCAGAGAATCTCGCCCCACATTTTTCCCACTCATTTAATCCATCCATATCCGTTTGATGCCTTCTTATATCCTCCTCACAATTTACTGTCCTACCAATCTTTGTGTCATCAGCAAATTTAGCAACCATCCCTTCAGTCCCTTTGTCCAAGTCATTTATATGAGTTGTAAAAAGCTAAGGCCCCAGCACTGATCTCTGACACAGCACTCATTGCATCTTGCCAACCACAAAATGACTCATTTATGTTTCTTGTCAGCTGGCCGATCTTCTATCCGTCGCAATGCGTTACTCCCTACACCATGAGCTTTTATTTTGTACAATAACATTTGACGTGGCACTTTATAAAATGCCTTTATAATATGTAAATACAGTACAATCATTGGTTCCCCTCTATCCACAGCACATGTTATTCTTCAAAGAACTCCATTAAATTGGCTTAACGTGATTTCCATCTCATAAAACCTGTCTGATTACCATGAATGTATCTAATTGCCCTGGTATAACATCTTTCACATAGCTTTGAACATTTTCTCTGTCATGCCTCCCTTTTTTATTCAGGGAGTTACGTTTTTCAATCCAATAGAACCTTTCTTGAATCGAGGGTGTATTGAAAAATTAAAACCAACGCATCATCTATCTCATTCGTCATTTTCTTTAAGATCTTTAGGATGAAATCCATCATGACCCGGGCTTGACGGCCGGCAGCGGCAACAATTTGCTCAGTACCATTCCCTGGTGATTGTAAGTTTCCTGAGTTCCTCCCTCCCTCCCTTCCATGTCCAGATTTACAGCTAATAAGAACATAAGAACTAGGAGCAGGAGTAGGCCATCTGGCCCCTCGAGCCTGCTCCGCCATTCAATGAGATCATGGCTGATCTTTTGTGGACTCAGCTCCATTTTCCGGCCCGAACACCATAACCCTTAATCCCTTTAATCTGGGATGTTAATTGTATTCTCTACAGTGAAGATCGATGCAAAAATACCAGCTCAATTTATCTGCCACCTGCTTCTTTTCCATTATTAATTCCCCAGACTCACTTTCGTTTGGTCAAATCTTTCCTTTTTAAAATATCCACAGAAATTCTTCCTATCTGCCTTTATATTTCTAGCTAGCTTTCTCATGTTCTCTAACTTCTCTCACCTTATTGATGTTTTTTGCCATGCTTTGCTGTTTTTTTAATTTTCTGTCCATTCTTCTGACCTGCCACCCATTTTTGTCCAATTAAATGCCGTTTCTTTCAGTTTGATACCGTCTTTATATTTTAGTTAACCACAGAGGGTGAGTCCTCCCTTCGGAAATGTTCTTTCTCGTTGGAATGTATCCATTCTGCGTCTTCTGAAATATCTCCGAAATAGATGCCACTTCACCTCTATTGACCTAACCTTTAACCCAATTTGCCAGTTCACTTTAGCTAGTGGTGCTATCAGGCCCTCACATGTGCCATGATTGAAGTTTAAAGACACTCAAACCTTGTGAGTTGGCTTTTACACTATTCTGAAACTTTCGAAACGTTTTTGAGATGAGATACCAAAATGCAACTACCTCTTCAAAACCAATGGTGCCAGCAGACATGCTGTTCCCTATCCACCCTGTCCATGCCCCTCATAACCATGTCCACGTTGATCAGGCCACTCCTCAGTCTTCTCTGCTCTGGCAAAAAAACCCCAAGACTATCCAACCTCTCTTCATCACTTAAATGTTCCATCCCAGGGAACATCCTCTGCACCCCCTCCAGTGCAATCACGGGCGGAATTCTCCGACCCCCCGCAGGGTCGGAGAATCGCCCGGGGCCTTCGTAAATCCCGCCCCTGATGTGGCCGGAATTCTCCGCCACATGGGAATCGCGCCCCGCCGGTCAGCGGGCCCCCCGCGGTGATTCTCCGGCCCGTGATGGGCCGAAGTCCCACCGCTGTCAGGCCTCTCCCACTGACGTGGTTTAAACCACTGCTGTGCCGGCAGAGCAGGCGGCGGGAGCAGGCCCCGGGGTCCTGGGGGGGGGGGGGGGGGGCCCGCGGGGCGATCGGACCCCGGGGCACGGTGGCCTGGCCCGCGATCGGGGCCCACCGATCGGCAGGCGGGCCTGCGCCGTGGGGGCACTCTTTTTCTCCGCCGCCGCCACGGCATCCACCATGGCGGAGGCAGAAGAGACCCCCTCCACTGCGCATGCGCTGGTGGTGACGTCAGCAGTCGCTGACGCTCCGGCGCATGCGCGGACTCACGCCGACCGGCGAAGGCCTTTCGGCCAGCCCTGATGCCCATCGGCGTGGCACCAAAGGCCGTTGCCGGCAGTCGGCGGAACGGGAGCCACTCCGGCGCGGGCCTAGCCCCTAAAGGTCCGGAAAATTCCGCACCTTTGGGGAGGCCCGACGCCAGAGTGGTTGGCGCCACTCCGCTAAGCCGGGACCCCCGCCCCGCCGGGTAGGGGAGAATACCACCCCACATCCTCCCAATAATGTGACAACCAGAACTGCACACAGTACCCCTGCTGTGGCCTCACCAATGTTCTGTATAACTCCAACATGACTCCCTTGCTTTTGTAATCTATGCCACGATTGATAAAGGCAAGTGTACCATATGCCTTTTTCACCAGCCTATTAACCTGTCCTTCTGCCTTCAGAGATCTATTTACAAACACACCAAGGTCTCTTTGTTCCTCAGGACTTCCTAGTGCGGTGCCATTCATTGAATATTTCCTTATCAAATTGCTCCTTCCAAAGTGTAACACCTCACACTTTTCAAGATTAAATTCCAGCTGCCACTTTTCTGCCCATTTGAACATCCCGTCTATATTTTCCTGCAACACAAGACTCTCAGCCTCACTGTTAACCGCCCAGCCTATCTTTGTGTCATCCACAAATTTACTGATCCTGTCCCCCACATAGTCATTTAAGTCTTTATATTAATGATGAGAAATAGGGGACCCAGCGCAGATCCCTGTGGTACATCACTGGACACTGGCTTCCAGTCACTGAAGCAGCCGTCTGTCATCACCCCCTGTTTCCTCCAGCTCAGCCAGCTTTGAATCAACCTTATCAAGTTCCCCTGTATCCCATGTGCATTTGCCTTCTTTGTAAGTCTCCCAAGTGGGACCTTGACAAATGCTTTGCTGGAATCCATGTAAACTACATCAAATCAGATTGGATTGGATTTGTTTACTGTCACGTGTACCGAGTTACAGTGAAAAGAATTGTTCTGCGTGCAGCTCAACAGATCATTCCGTACATGAAAAGAAAATACATAATAGGGCAAACATAAAATATACAATGTAAATACATAGACACAGACATCTCGTGTAGTACTACTCAGAAGAGATGTGTGAAGAGATCAGATCAGTCCATAGGAGGGTTGTTTAGGAGTCTGGTAACAGCGGGGAAGAAGCTATTTTTGAACCTGTTAGTGCGTGTTCTCAGACTTTTGTATCTCCTGCCTGATGGAAGAAGTTGGAAGAGTGAGTAAGCCGGATGGGAGGGGTCTTTGATTATGCTGCCCGCTTTCCCAAGGCAGCGGGAGGCGGGTTTGTGTGATGGACTGGGCGGTGTTCACCATATGACCATAAGACATAGGAGCAGAATTAGGCCACTCGGCCCATCGAGTCTGCTCCGCCATTCAATCATGGCTGATATTTTCTCTTCCCCAATCTCCTGCCTTCTCCCCATAACTCCTAATCATGACTCTGTAGTTTCTTCCAGTCTTGGGCCGAGCAGTTGCCATACCAGGCTGTGACACAACTGGATGGTGCACCTGTAAAAGTTGGTAAGAGTCAATGTGGGCATGCCGAATTTCCTTAATTTTCTGAGGAGGTATAGGCGCTGTTGTGATTTCTTAGCCATAGCGCTGACATGGGTGGACTAGGACAGATTGTTGGTGATGTGCACACCTAGGAATTTGAAGCTGCCAACCATCTCACCTCGACACCATTGATGCTGACAGGGGTGTGTATGATACTTCACTTCCTGTAGTCAATGACCAGCTCTTTAGTTTTGCTGGCATTGAGGGAGAGATTGTTGTCATTACACCACTCCACCAGGTTCTCTACCTCCCTCCTGCATTCTGACTCATCGTTGTTCGAGACCCGACCCAGTACGGCTGTGTCATCAGCGAACATGTAGATGGAATTGGAGCCAAACTTTGCCACAGAGACATGTGTGTATCGGGAGTATAGTAGGGGGCTAAGTAAACCGCCTCGCAGGGCCCTGGTATTGAAGACTATCGTGGAGGAGGTGTTGTTGTTTATTCTTACCGATTGTAGTCTATGGGTCCGAAAGTCAAGGATCCAGTTGCAGAGTGAGGAGCCAAGTCCTAGGTTTTGGAGTTTTGATATGAGATTGGGTGGGATTATGGTGTTGAAGGCGGAGCTGTAGTCAATGAATAGGAGTCTGATGTAGGAGTTCTTGTTGTCGAGATGCTCCAGGGATGAGTATAGGGCCAGGGAGCTGGTGTCTGCTGTGGACTGGTTGTGGCGGTATGCAAATTCAACTGCACTATCCTCATCTACACACTTAGTCACGTGCTCAAAATATTCAATCAAATTTGTTATACATGACCTCCCTCTGACAAAGCCATGCTGACTATTCCTGATCAAATCTTGCCTCTCCAAGTGGAGATAGATTATTTCCTTTTATCCCACCATCTGTACTAGTGTAGCGAATATGTGTGGCGTATGAATGGTTGTTGTGATTTACCTGGTTTTATTTAATTTGGGAAATAGTTTCAGTAAACCTACTTTGTTCTTTGTTGAACCTAAGAAAACCCATCCGACTAATTCTTTATATTCTGGAAGCGTAAATAACCGGACTCCTGCAGCACGATCAAAATACACTCTCTCCAAAGAAAAACCTTGTTGCAGTCAGATCTGGAATGGGAGAATAGGGGAGTCCTTTCAGCCCTCTTCACCTGGTTGTAACAACATGTCCAATTCATGGAGGGCTCGACAGGATAGACGCTGAGAGTCCATTACTTCGCCCTGCCTGGAATCTAGAATTTGCGGACAAGGGGCGAGATTCTCCCAACGGGAGACTAAGTGCCGACACCGGAGTGAAAACCGGAGTGTTTCACTCCGGCGTCGGAGGCCGCTCCTCGCCCCCTATTCTCCCACCCCCGGGGACTAGGAGCGGCGCCGTGTCTTTTACGCGCGCTGGGCCTTGGCGCCGCATAAAAGCGGCGCCGAATAAATTACGCGCGACGTCACCCGCGCATGCACGGTTGCTGTCCTCCCTGCGGGCGCCCCGCAAGAAATGGAGGAATATTTAGCGGGGCGGCAGAGGAAAGGAGTGCGCCCTTCAGAGACGCCGGCCCGCCGATCGGTGGGCACCGATCGCGGGCCAGACCCCTTTTGAGCCCCCCCTCCGGTGCTGGATCCTCCCCCCCCACAGGCCGCCCACGCAGCGTTCCTGCACTGTTCATGCCAGCAGCGACCAGGTGTGGTTGGCGCCGGCGTGAACCCGTCGTATTGGGCAGGCCGCTTGGCCCATCCAGGCCCGAGAATCGCCACTCGCCCGTTACAAACAGCGAGCGGCGATTCTCCGAGCGGCCTGCCGTGAATCTCGCCGCACCGGTTTGGGAGGGGGTGGGAGAATCGCGTGCGGGTGCCGGGGTGGCGTGACGGGACACGCCCGGCACACCCGCAATTCTCCCACCCGACGTGGCGGGGGGGGGGGGGGAGAGAATTGCGCCCAAGGTCTCAGGATTAGGGGGGTGGTCAGATATTTCAGGCTGAGAAGAGGAGCAATTTCTTCATCCAGGAGGTCGCGAATCTCTGGGTAAAAGGGTTGTGGCTGCACAAAGGGTGCGTATATTTCAGACTGAGATGGATTTGTGGGGACAAAGGCAATCGAGGGATATGGGGATAGGGCGGGTAATGGAGTTGAGGACCATCTTCAGTCGTTCTCCTACTGAGTGGCCAAGCTGGCATGAGGGCTGGAAGAACCCTGCTCCCTCGTTGACCTTCGATCAATCCAATTCCATCCTGCAAAAATAGAGTGACCTCTTCATGGTCATTGCTGCAAGTGCCCCAGCCTTCCAAGATATGAAACTCCAAACAGGAAGCTGCAAACTGTGTCTCAGAATTTGAAGACACGTATTTTTAGCCAAGGGTCATTGGGGTCATTTTTTTTTTGACTGACTGCATCGTAATTATTTTCTTTTCTTAAGTTGGTTTTGCCAAGGATAGAGTTTCCTCACTTCGCTGGAGACTAACCAGCATTTCATCAAACCATAACCTTTATTTGTGCAGTCAGAATTTATTTTCTGAGACGTGTTTGTATTCCATTCATGGTATAAGTCCAACACGCCTTGTTCCTTTTAATTGGTTACCTGTTGAGGCAATCCATTACTGAAGATCTCTAGTGAGGAAAATAATTTACAGATTTCAAATACAAGATCCATTTCTTAACACTTATCCAATTTAGTTCTTTACAAACAAGGACAGTTTTAGTTATTGGTCTGTCAGAATTAAAGTTGCTCTTAACCTGTAAGGTCATTCAATCTTGTCCCCTTTTTAGTTAACCCATTATTTCCCCCTCCCCTGAAAGTTCTGACTCTCACACTGAGAGTCAGACACTGCTGCTGACATGACACTGAACTCAGTTGGCTATCCATGATACATGAGATTAGGCAGTGAATGTCAGCGAGTTATTCAACTACAAAAGGCAACACAGTGCTCCTCCAAAATCCACAGGCATGTACTTTCCAGCAGGATTTCCCCAGTGGTGGTCAGGAACTGTAACTTTGACTGCTACTTCCCTTCCTCAGGCCGGTGTATCTTTAGCGAGGCCGAATCTCCAAGCTCCGCATTGTCCAGCTCCATTGACTGGCATTTCCCTGCATCGTAGGTTGTTGCGTAAAATAAAAGTTCATGGTGTCAGAGGTAACATATTGGCATGGTTAGAGGATTGCCTAACTGACAGGAAACAGAGAGTTGGCAGAAATGGGTCATTTTCAGGTTGGCAAGATGTGACAAGTGGTGTGCCACAGGGACCAGTCTTGGCGACTCGACCTTTTACAATTTTTATAAATGACTTGGATGAAGGGACTGAAGGTTTGGTCGCTAAATTTGCTGATGACACAATGAGAGGTAGGAGAGTAAATTGTGAAGAGGACGTAAGGAGGCTACAAAGGCACATTAACGGGTTCAGTGAGTGAGCAAAGAGCTGGCAAACAGAGTATAATGTGGGTAATGTCCATTTTGACCGGAAGAATAAAAAAGAAGCTTCTTATCTCAATGGTGAGAGATTGTAGAGTTCTGGGGTGCAGAGGGATCCAGGTGTCCGAGTGCATGAACCGCGAACGGCTAGTTTGCAGGTACAGCAAGTAATTAGGAAAACTAATAGAATGTTGTTGTTTATTGGTGACAAAAGAGGTTACGCTTCAGTTGTACAGGGCATTGGTGAGACCACATCTGGAGTATTGCACACAGTATTGGTCTCCTTATTAAAGGGAAGATGTAAATGAGTTAGAAGCAGTTCACAGAAGGTTTACTAACCTAATACCAGGAATGTCTTATGAAGAAAGGTTGGAGAGATTGGGTTTGTATCCACGAGAGTTTAGAAGAGTAAGAGGCAACTTGATTGAAACCTTAAAGATCCTGTGGGGTATTCACAGGGTGGAAGTGAAAAGGATGTTTCCTTTTGTCAGAGAATATAGACCTCGGGTCACTGCTTCAAACTAAAAGGGTCACTCATTCAAGACAGACATGAGGAGAGGCTTTTTCTCTCACAGAGTCCTGACTCTCTGGAATTCTCTTCCTCAAAAGGCAATGGAAGCAGAATCTTTGAACGTCTTTCAGGCTGAGCAAGATAGGTTCTTGATTAAAGAGGGGGTGAAAGGTTATTGGAGGGGAGGGGGGTAGGTAGGAATGTGGGATTGAGGTTACAATCAGATCAGCCACCATGTTATTGAATGGCAGAGCAAGCTCGAGGGGCCGAATGGCCTACTCCTGCTCCTAATCCGCATGTTCGTAGAAATACAACACACTTTCTCGAACTGAGTGAGTCAAAAACAATAATTTGCAATGTCTTAGCCACCCCTTTGTTCCTCCTTTGAGTCACAAAGATTATTTGCATGGACTCTGCCCACCTATTTAATCCTCCCCTGCATCTCATGTGCACTCTACCCTATCACGAGCTCCTCCCAATGCCCATGTACAATATTCCCCCGTGGACCATCTCGAATTATATGCAGGTGTTGCGAGAAAGATTAAATTAGCCAGAAATTGGAACCAACAAACTGCAGATTGCAAAACACGCGTTTCACATATAAAAGACAAGCTACAGCAAAACAGTGGAGCAATTTATAGGCAGTATGCATCTACAAAACATAGTGCACAGTGGTGTGATGATTATGATATGAGATTTGGAAGCCAGAAGGCATATATTCAGATCCAACTGTGTAAAATTAATTGACTGAAGGTTAGTACCATTGAGCCCTGTTTTAGGGAAAATAATAAACGTGGCCTCACAAAACAAATAAGGGTTTTTTTTCCTTATTTTAAATTCATTCATGGGAATTGAGCATTTTTCTCAAGGTCAGCATTGATGGCCCATCCATTGAGATGCCTGTGGTGACGTTCTTCTTGAACTGCTGCAGTCCATGTTACGTTCCTAGACCTGCGGAGCTGTTAGGGAGGGAGTTCCAGGATTTTAAGACCATAAGACCATAAGACCATAAGACATAGGAGTGGAAGTAAGGCCATTCGGCCCATCGAGTCCACTCCACCATTCAATCATGGTTGATTTCAACTCCATTTACCCGCTCTCTCCCCATAGCCCTTAATTCCTCGAGAAATCAAGAATTTTGGACCCAGCGACAGTGAAAGAATAGAAATATATTTCCTAATCATGATGGTATGTGGCTTGGAGGGGATGTCCCAATGCATGTCCTGTCCTTGTCCGTATCGGTGTAGATATGTCACAAGCTTGGAAGGTGCGGTCAAAGGAGCCTCGGTGAGTTACTGCAATGTATCATGCAGACATCTGCCACTCAGATGCGGCTGTGTGTTGGTTATGGAAGGGGTGAACGTCGAAGGTGGTGCATGGGGTGCCAATCAAGTGGGCTGCTTTGTCCTGGATGATGTTGAGCTTCTTGAGTATTGTTGGAGCTGCCATCATCCAGGAAAATGGAGAGTATTCCATTGCACTCCTGACTTGTACCTTGTAGATGGTGAGCAGGTTTTGGGGAGTCAGGGGGTGAGTTACTTGTCTCAGTAATCTCAGCCCTTGTCTTGCTACTGTATCCACAGTAGTTATACATGTGGCCCAGTCCAATTTCTGCTCAATGGAAACTCCCAGGGCATTGATGGGGGATTCGGTGGTGGTAATTCTGCTATTAAATGTCAAGCGGAGATGGTTAGATTCTCTGTTGTTGGTCACTGCCTGGCACCTTTGTGGCATGAATGCTACCCAAGCCTGAATGTTGTCAAGATATTGGTATGCACTGAACATTGTGCAAACATCCCTAATAAGGAAGGTCATCGATGAAGCAGCTGAAGATGGTTAGGCCAAGGACACTCCCTTGAGGAACTCCTGTAGCAATATCCTAAGACTGAGATAATAGATCTCCACCAACTACCTTGGTTAGTTGGCGAGAGTGTGATGCAGAATGATGCCAATGGCACAGGTTCAATCCCTGTACTGGCTGTGGTAGTTCATGGTGGTTTGCCTCTTCACCTGCCTCCTTGATTGATGTGGGGTCGTGCCCCTTAACCTATATAACCAATTATCTCTCAAAGTAAGAAGTCTATGGTCCCTCGCGGGCAAAGACTAATTACCATCTTACCAGATAGCTCTCTATCAGCTTCAAGGAGCATGGAGGAGTTCAGCTCCCAGCTGGCAGAGGGCATCATGCTGCCATCCCTGCAGCTTTTACTCTGTTGTGCTGGCGTGCAGTGGACCCAGGGACCATGCCATTGCTGTCCTCATACCCGGTGTAGCCTTTGTGTGGACATTCAACAGAATCCTCTGCTCCTCCCTGTGAGGAGGCAGCAATATTCAGGAGGCCACAAAAACACCTTCAGAAGCACCTCAGGGTATTCCCTGACATTTATCATCAGCAGAAGTCCTTCTCACCTGCAAGCCAAGTGTCTGGTTCTTTAAGCAACACTCGTCCTCTTGCAACTGAACTCTTGATCTTATGTGGGTGGTGTGTGAATGTGGGTGGTGTGTGAATGTGGGTGGTGTGTGAATGTAGGTGGTGTGTGAATGTGGGTGGTGTGTGAATGTGGATGGTGTGTGAATGTGGGTGGCGTGTGAATGTAGGTGGCGTGTGACTGTGGGTGGTGTGTGAATGTGGGTGGTGTGTGAATGTGGGTGGTGTGTGAATGTGGGTGGTGTGTGAATGTGGGTAGTGTGTGAATGTGGATGGTGTGTGAATGTGGGTGGTGTGTGAATGTGGATGGTGTGTGAATGTAGGTGGTGTGTGAATGTGGATGGTGTGTGAATGTGGATGGTGTGTGAATGTAGGTGGCGTGTGAATGTGGGTAGTGTGTGAATGTGGGTGGTGTGTGTCTGTGGGTGGTGTGTGAATGTGGGTGGTGTGTGAATGTGGGTGGTGTGTGAATGTAGGTGGTGTGTGTCTGTAGGTGCTGTGTGAATGTAGGTGGCGTGTGAGTGTGGGTGGTGTGTGAATGTAGATGGTGTGTGAATGTGGGTGGTGTGTGTCTGTGGGTGGTGTGTGAGTGTGGGTGGTGTGTGAATGTAGGTGGTGTGTGAATGTAGGTGGTGTGTGTCTGTAGGTGGTGTGTGAATGTGGGTGGTGTGTGAATGTGGGTGGTGTGTGAATGTGGGTGGTGTGTGAATGTAGATGGTGTGTGAATGTGGGTGGTGTGTGAATGTAGGTGGCGTGTGAGTGTGGGTGGTGTGTGAATGTGGGTGGTGTGTGAGTGTGGGTGGTGTGTGAATGTGGGTGGTGTGTGAATGTGGGTGGTGTGTGAATGTGGGTAGTGTGTGAGTGTGGGTGGTGTGTGAATGTGGGTGGTGTGTGAATGTGGGTGGTGTGTGAATGTGGGTGGTGTGTGTCTGTGGGTGGTGTGTGAATGTGGGTGGTGTGTGAATGTAGGTGGCGTGTGAATGTGGGTAGTGTGTGAATGTGGGTGGTGTGTGAATGTGGGTGGTGTGTGAATGTGGGTAGTGTGTGAATGTGGGTGGTGTGTGAATGTGGGTGGTGTGTGTCTGTGGGTGGTGTGTGAATGTGGGTGGTGTGTGAATGTAGGTGGCGTGTGAGTGTGGGTGGTGTGTGAATGTGGATGGTGTGTGAGTGTGGGTGGTGTGTGAATGTGGGTGGTGTGTGAATGTAGATGGTGTGTGAATGTGGGTGGTGTGTGAATGTGGGTGGTGTGTGAATGTAGATGGTGTGTGAATGTGGGTGGTGTGTGAATGTAGGTGGTGTGTGAATGTAGGTGGTGTGTGAATGTAGATGGTGTGTGAATGTGGATGGTGTGTGACTGTGGGTAGTGTGTGAATGTAGATGGTGTGTGAATGTGGGTGGTGTGTGAATGTAGGTGGTGTGTGAATGTGGGTGGTGTGTGAATGTGGGTGGTGTGTGAATGTAGGTGGCGTGTGAGTGTGGGTGGTGTGTGAATGTGGATGGTGTGTGAATGTAGGTGGCGTGTGAGTGTGGGGTGGTGTGTGAATGTGGGTAGTGTGTGAATGTGGGTGGTGTGTGAATGTGGGTGGTGTGTGAATGTGGGTGGTGTGTGAATGTGGGTGGTGTGTGAATGTGGGTGGTGTGTGAATGTGGATGGTGTGTGAATGTAGGTGGCGTGTGAGTGTGGGTGGTGTGTGAATGTGGGTAGTGTGTGAATGTGGGTGGTGTGTGAATGTGGGTGGTGTGTGAATGTGGGTGGTGTGTGAATGTGGGTGGTGTGTGAATGTGGGTGGTGTGTGAATGTAGGTGGTGTGTGAATGTGGGTGGTGTGTGACTGTGGGTAGTGTGTGAATGTAGGTGGTGTGTGAATGTAGGTGGTGTGTGAATGTGGGTGGTGTGTGACTGTGGGTGGTGTGTGACTGTGGGTGGTGTGTGAATGTGGATGGTGTGTGACTGTGGGTGGTGTGTGAATGTGGATGGTGTGTGACTGTGGGTAGTGTGTGAATGTGGATGGTGTGTGACTGTGGGTAGTGTGTGAATGTGGGTGGTGTGTGAATGTAGGTGGTGTGTGAATGTGGGTGGTGTGTGACTGTGGGTGGTGTGTGAATGTGGATGGTGTGTGACTGTGGGTAGTGTGTGAATGTGGGTGGTGTGTGAATGTGGGTGGTGTGTGACTGTGGGTAGTGTGTGAATGTAGATGGTGTGTGAATGTGGATGGTGTGTGAATGTGGGTGGTGTGTGAATGTGGGTGGTGTGTGAATGTGGGTGGTGTGTGAATGTGGGTGGTGTGTGAATGTAGGTGGTGTGTGACTGTGGGTGGTGTGTGAATGTGGATGGTGTGTGAATGTGGGTGGTGTGTGACTATAGGTGGTGTGTGAATGTGGGTGGTGTGTGAATGTAGGTGCTGTGTGAATGTGGGTGGTGTGTGAATGTGGGTAGTGTGTGAATGTGGATGGTGTGTGAATGTGGGTGGTGTGTGAATGTAGGTGGTGTGTGAATGTAGGTGGTGTGTGAATGTGGGTGGTGTGTGAATGTAGGTGGTGTGTGAATGTAGGTGGTGTGTGAATGTGGGTGGTGTGTGAATGTAGGTGGTGTGTGAATGTGGGTGGTGTGTGAATGTGGGTGGTGTGTGAATGTGGGTGGTGTGTGAATGTGGGTGGTGTGTGAATGTGGGTGGTGTGTGAATGTGGGTGGTGTGTGAATGTGGATGGTGTGTGAATGTGGGTGGTGTGTGAATGTGGGTGGTGTGTGAATGTGGGTGGTGTGTGACTGTGGGTGGTGTGTGAATGTGGGTGGTGTGTGAATGTAGATGGTGTGTGAATGTAGGTGGTGTGTGAATGTGGGTGGTGTGTGAATGTAGGTGGTGTGTGAATGTGGGTGGTGTGTGAATGTGGGTGGTGTGTGAATGTGGGTGGTGTGTGAATGTGGGTGGTGTGTGAATGTGGGTGGTGTGTGAATGTGGGTGGTGTGTGAATGTGGGTGGTGTGTGACTGTGGGTAGTGTGTGAATGTAGATGGTGTGTGAATGTAGATGGTGTGTGAATGTGGGTGGTGTGTGAATGTGGATGGTGTGTGACTGTGGGTAGTGTGTGAATGTAGATGGTGTGTGAATGTGGGTGGTGTGAATGTGGGTGGTGTGTGAATGTGGGTGGTGTGTGAATGTGGATGGTGTGTGACTGTGGGTAGTGTGAATGTAGATGGTGTGTGAATGTAGATGGTGTGTGAATGTGGATGGTGTGTGACTGTGGGTAGTGTGTGAATGTAGATGGTGTGTGAATGTGGGTGGTGTGTGAATGTAGGTGGTGTGTGAATGTGGGTGGTGTGTGAATGTAGGTGTGTGTGAATGTAGGTGGTGTGTGAATGTGGGTGGTGTGTGAATGTAGGTGGTATGTGGGTGGTGTGTGAATGTGGGTGGTGTGTGAATGTGGGTAGTGTGTGAATGTGGGTAGTGTGTGAATGTGGGTGGTGTGTGAATGTGGGTGGTGTGTGAATGTGGGTGGTGTGTGAATGTGGGTAGTGTGTGAATGTGGGTGGTGTGTGAATGTGGGTGGTGTGTGAATGTAGATGGTGTGTGAATGTGGGTGGTGTGTGAATGTAGGTGGTGTGTGAATGTAGATGGTGTGTGAATGTGGGTGGTGTGTGAATGTGGGTGGTGTGTGAATGTGGGTGGTGTGTGAATGTGGGTGGTGTGTGAATTTAGGTGGTGTGTGAATGTAGGTGGTGTGTGAATGTAGATGGTGTGTGAATGTGGATGGTGTGTGACTGTGGGTAGTGTGTGAATGTAGATGGTGTGTGAATGTGGGTGGTGTGTGAATGTAGGTGGTGTGTGAATGTGGGTGGTGTGTGAATGTGGGTGGTGTGTGAATGTAGGTGGCGTGTGAGTGTGGGTGGTGTGTGAATGTGGATGGTGTGTGAATGTAGGTGGCGTGTGAGTGTGGGTGGTGTGTGAATGTGGGTAGTGTGTGAATGTGGGTGGTGTGTGAATGTGGGTGGTGTGTGAATGTGGGTGGTGTGTGAATGTGGGTGGTGTGTGAATGTGGGTGGTGTGTGAATGTGGATGGTGTGTGAATGTAGGTTGCGTTTGTTGAGGTGGATGGTGTGTGAATGTGGGTAGTGTGTGAAATGTGGGTTGGTGTGTTGAATGTGGTGGTTGTGTGTGAATTGGCAAGGGGGGTGTGAATGTGTGGTGGTTGTGTGAATGTGGGTGGTGTGGAATGTAGGTGAGTGTAGTGAATGTGGGTGGGGTGTGACTGTGGGTAGTGTGTGGAAGGTAGGTGGTTGTTGGAATGTCGGGGTGTTTGAAGTGGGTGGTGTGTGACTGTGGGTTTGTGTGGACGTGGGTGGTGTGTGTGAGGTGGATGGTGATGTGACTGTGGGTGTGTGTGTGAATGGGATGGGTGTGCTGTGGGTAGTGTTCGTGAATGTGGATGGTGTGTGACTGTGGGTAGTGTGTGGAAGTGGGTGGTGTGTGAATGTAGGTGGGTGTGAATGTGGGTGGGTGTTGACTGTGGGTGGGTTGTGAATGTGGATGGGTGGTTGTGATCTGTGTGTAGTGTGTGAATGTGGGTGGTGTGTGAATGTGGGTGGTGTGTGACTGTGGGTAGTGTGTGAATGTAGATGGTGTGTGAATGTGGATGGTGTGTGAATGTGGGTGGTGTGTGAATGTGGTGGTGTGTGAATGTGGGTGGTGTGTGAATGTGGGTGGTGTGTGAATGTAGTGGGTGTGTGACTGTGGGTGGTGTGTGAATGTGGATGGTGTGTGATGTGGGTGGTGTGTGACTATAGGTGGTGTGTGAATGTGGTGGTGTGTGAATGTAGGTGCTGTGTGAATGTGGGTGGTGTGTGAATGTGGGTAGTGTGTGAATGTGGATGGTGTGTGAATGTGGGTGGTGTGTGAATGTAGGTGGTGTGTGAATGTAGGTGGTGTGTGACTGTGGGTGGTGTGTGAATGTAGGTGGTGTGTGAATGTAGGTGGTGTGTGAATGTGGGTGGTGTGTGAATGTAGGTGGTGTGTGAATGTGGGTTGTGTGTGAATGGGGTGGTGTGTGAATGTGGGTGGTGTGTGAATGTGGGTGGTGTGTGAATGTGGGTGGTGTGTGAATGTGGGTGGTGTGTGAATGTGGATGGTGTGTGAATGTGGGTGGTGTGTGAATGTGGGTGGTGTGTGAATGTGGGTGGTGTGTGACTGTGGGTGGTGTGTGAATGTGGGTGGTGTGTGAATGTAGATGGTGTGTGAATGTAGGTGGTGTGTGAATGTGGGTGGTGTGTGAATGTAGGTGGTGTGTGAATGTGGGTGGTGTGTGAATGTGGGTGGTGTGTGAATGTGGGTGGTGTGTGAATGTGGGTGGTGTGTGAATGTGGGTGGTGTGTGAATGTGGGTGGTGTGTGAATGTGGGTGGTGTGTGACTGTGGGTAGTGTGTGAATGTAGATGGTGTGTGAATGTAGATGGTGTGTGAATGTGGGTGGTGTGTGAATGTGGATGGTGTGTGACTGTGGGTAGTGTGTGAATGTAGATGGTGTGTGAATGTGGGTGGTGTGTGAATGTGGGTGGTGTGTGAATGTGGGTGGTGTGTGAATGTGGATGGTGTGTGACTGTGGGTAGTGTGTGAATGTAGATGGTGTGTGAATGTAGATGGTGTGTGAATGTGGATGGTGTGTGACTGTGGGTAGTGTGTGAATGTAGATGGTGTGTGAATGTGGGTGGTGTGTGAATGTAGGTGGTGTGTGAATGTGGGTGGTGTGTGAATGTAGGTGGTGTGTGAATGTAGGTGGTGTGTGAATGTGGGTGGTGTGTGAATGTAGGTGGTATGTGGGTGGTGTGTGAATGTGGGTGGTGTGTGAATGTGGGTAGTGTGTGAATGTGGGTAGTGTGTGAATGTGGGTGGTGTGTGAATGTGGGTGGTGTGTGAATGTGGGTGGTGTGTGAATGTGGGTAGTGTGTGAATGTGGGTGGTGTGTGAATGTGGGTGGTGTGTGAATGTTGATGGTGTGTGAATGTGGGTGGTGTGTGAATGTAGGTGGTGTGTGAATGTAGATGGTGTGTGAATGTGGGTGGTGTGTGAATGTGGGTGGTGTGTGAATGTGGGTGGTGTGTGAATGTGGGTGGTGTGTGAATTTAGGTGGTGTGTGAATGTAGGTGGTGTGTGAATGTGGATGGTGTGTGAATGTGGGTGGTGTGTGAATGTGGGTGGTGTGTGAATGTGGGTGGTGTGTGACTGTGGGTGGTGTGTGAATGTGGGTGGTGTGTGAATGTGGGTAGTGTGTGAATGTGGGTAGTGTGTGAATGTGGGTGGTGTGTGAATGTGGGTGGTGTGTGAATGTGGGTGGTGTGTGAATGTGGGTGGTGTGTGAATGTAGGTGGTGTGTGAATGTAGGTGGTGTGTGAATGTGGATGGTGTGTGACTGTGGGTGGTGTGTGAATGTGGGTGGTGTGTGAATGTAGGTGGTGTGTGAATGTGGATGGTGTGTGAATGTGGGTGGTGTGTGAATGTGGATGGTGTGTGAATGTGGATGGTGTGTGAATGTGGGTGGTGTGTGAATGTGGGTAGTGTGTGAATGTGGGTGGTGTGTGAATGTGGGTGGTGTGTGAATGTGGGTGGTGTGTGAATGTGGGTGGTGTGTGAATGTAGGTGGTGTGTGAATGTGGGTGGTGTGTGAATGTGGGTGGTGTGTGAATGTGGGTGGTGTGTGACTGTGGGTGGTGTGTGAATGTGGGTGGTGTGTGAATGTGGGTGGTGTGTGAATGTGGGTGGTGTGTGAATGTAGATGGTGTGTGAATGTGGATGGTGTGTGAATGTAGATGGTGTGTGAATGTGGGTGGTGTGTGAATGTAGATGGTGTGTGAATGTGGATGGTGTGTGAATGTAGATGGTGTGTGAATGTAGGCCACATCAGCAAATCGGAAGCATCAGGATCGCAACGATTCAGTTGCTTCTGGCATGTTCAGGGGATGACTGCTGGATGTCTTTCACCAGATAATAACAATCTTTATTGTCACAAGTAGGCTTACATTAACGCTGCAGTGAAGTTACTGTGAAAATCCCCTCGTCGCCACACTCCAGTGCCAGTTCGGGTACACAGAGGGAGAATTCAGAATGTCCAATTCACCTAACAGCATGTCTTTCTTGACTTGTGGGAGGAAACCGGAGCACCCGGAGGAAACCCACGCAGACACGGGGAGAACGTGCAGGCTCCGCGCAGACAGTGACCCAGGCCGGGAATCAAACCTGGGGCTCTGGCGCTGTGAAGCAACGGTGCTAACCACCGTGCTACCGAGGCACACCAGAAGCGATGGCCGGGCGCAGCGCACATCCAGCGAGAGGAATCGCTTTCTCAACTAGAGCTGGAAATCCTGCCTCACGCCTTTGTTCAGGGTGGGACAGGGTCAAGCTCCGGATAAGGGAAGAGGTGACAAGCTGGCCACCTACACGACAGGCGGAGGAAACAGGGAACAGTCCTTGGGAATGCACAAAGTAACAGGGAAGAACTTCAGGAAACCTTCCACCTACTCAGCCTCTTACAAGCCTGAAAGAACAAACCGTAGATGCACTGTTGAAAACTGTGACGAGCTTTCATCTCCATGAGCAGGATGTCTTTTTTTTGTTGTCTGTCTCGAGGAAAGAATTTTCAGGGGATTCTATCTGATGTGTGTAAGATCTCTTCTTGCGAAAACGTGGCACTGGCATCGTGAGACCTAATTAGTCCCAGCAGTGCTTGGAATCTCCTCGCCATGCATTCCAGGAATGTCTTTTTCACTTCCAATTACTGTCAGAAGCTGAGATGTGTGGAGGCGCAGCCTACCCTGGGCCAAGAGTTTTCACCGGCCCACTTAATTATCAGCTCTGATGTCACCGACACCTTAATTACCCAACACAACAAGGAGAAGAGGTAAAAAAAAATCATCCTTAATGTCCCAGATAATCAGCACTAAGACACATGAAGGCTGTCAATGGCTGTGAGCCTGTCTAACCTTTCCCCGGAGCAATGGATACTGCGTCTGTCTCTTCCTCGGAGAAGCAGATGTCAGTCTCATACAGGAACATTTTCCACTCGGGCTGGTCACAAATTGGGTCCAGTGAATCGGAATTGAGTGAATCAGAATTCTGGTCGAATAGTGCCCCAATATAGAACTTCAGCTTTCATGGCTTAATTAGTGGTGTTTATTTGTTTTGTCCAGTAAAATAAAATGTTTGCATTTATTTTAAGCTTCATCGCATCTGTCAGAAATATTTCTAAGAGGTTTGATGGGCATGGTAGCATTGTGGTAATGTGACTGGACTAGAAATCCAGGGGCCTGGAGTAATGAGCCAGGGAAATGAATTTAAATATCCCACCACGACAGCTGGGGAATTTAATTCAGTTAATTAAATAAATCTGGAATCAAACATTTGTCTCAGTAATGGTGACCACAGGACGACTGGGCTGTTGTAACAACTCATCCGGTTCAGAAACGTCCTTAAGTGAAGGGCATTTATCATCCTGACCCGGACTGTACCCGAGCTGATTCCAGGGCCTCAGCCACGTGATTAACCCTTAACAGCCCTCCAAAATGGCCGAGCAAGCCATCCAGTTGTTTACAGCTCCATCACCTACATCAAAGTGAGGTCAAGTCGCCAGAGTCCCAGATGGCCATAGGTTGCTTTCCCCTTTGAGGGGGGTGAGCTGACTGGTGGTGATTTAACCTGAGGGTCACCAGCCCTCAGGCGAGGGGCAAGGATGAGAAGGCGGAGCCTTCATGAATAACCTCAGCCGGTACGGGAATTGAACCCGCGCTGCTGGCCTCGCTCTGCACCACGAATGAGCTCTCCAGCCAAGTGAGCTAAACCAGCCCCCATACGTCAAAGTATGAGGTGCAACTTTTGGCAGGTGGAGTTTAATGTGGATAAGTGTGAAGATATCCATTTTGGCCAAAAAGAAAGGAAGGCAAATGTTTATCTGAATGGAAATCAGACTCAAAATGGGTCTGGGCAGAGGGATCTGGGTGTCTTTGTTGATGAATCGCAGGAGGGTATGTTGTTGCAATTGTATAGGTGAGACCACATCTGGAGTAGTGTGTCCAGTTTTACTCTCCTTATTTGTGGAAGGATGTGCAAGCTGTTCAGAGCAGGTTCACCAGATTGATTCCGGGGATGAAAGGGTTGGCGTACGAGGAGAGATTAAACCGTTTGGGGTTATACCTGCTGGAATTTAGAAGGATGAGAGGGGATCTGATCAAGGTTTATAAAATACTAAAAGAGATTGATAAAGTAAATGAAGACCAAATGTTCCCCTTTGTGGGGCAATCTGGAATGACTGCTGTGTCCTAAGACAGGAGATAGGTAATAACCATATCAAAACCTCCATCACAATCTCCCTTTCTCTGCTCTCAGAGGGCAATCCCAGTTTATCCAGTTTCTCCATTTATCTGGACTCCACGTTTCCAGTTTCAGGCCACGCACCCTGAAGGTCGCACTGACCTGCCTGCTGAGCAGTGTGGACAACCAGCTACGTTGGGCCTAATCGCTTCCTTCAGGACGGGCAGGGCATCTGTGCCGATTGACAGACAGAAATGTAATTCCTGTCCTGGTTGGAAAGTGGAGTTCGCTCTGGGCCCAGTGACACGCAGGGACCAAACAGAAGCTTTTCCTGGGGCAGGGGGCGCGACTGGCAGTTGCTCGCCTTGCCCCCCCCCCCCCCCCCCAGGCCTACTGGCATCGTGGGGCCTCGAGGGCGCAACTTGAGTGGCACAGAGCCACCCACCACTGGCAAAACCGGGACGCGGCCTTGGCCAAGTGGCAAGTGGGAGCAGAGTGCTGGGGCAGGGGACCAGGAGGGCAGGCGGAAGGTAAATGGGGCAGGGGACCAGGAGGGCAGGCGGAAGGTAAATGGGGCAGGGGACCAGGAGGGCAGGCGGAAGGTAAATGGGGCAGGGGACCAGGAGGGCAGGCGGAAGGTAAATGGGGCAGGGACCAGGAGGGCAGGCGGAAGGTAAATGGGGCAGGGGACCAGGAGGGCAGGCGGAAGGTAAATGGGGCAGGGGACCAGGAGGGCAGGCGGAAGGTAAATGGGGCAGGGGACCAGGAGGGCAGGCGGAAGGTAAATGGGGCAGGGGACCAGGAGGGCAGGCGGAAGGTAAATGGGGCAGGGGACCAGGAGGGCAGGCGGAAGGTAAATGGGGCAGGGGACCAGGAGGGCAGGCGGAAGGTAAATGGGGCAGGGGACCAGGAGGGCAGGCGGAAGGTAAATGGGGCAGGGGACCAGGAGGGCAGGCGGAAGGTAAATGGGGCAGGGGACCAGGAGGGCAGGCGGAAGGTAAATGGGGCAGGGGACCAGGAGGGCAGGCAGAAGGTAAATGGGGCAGGAGACCAGGAGGGCAGGCGGAAGGTACATGGGGCAGGGGACCAGGTGGGCAGGCGGAAGGTAAATGGGGCAGGGGACCAGGAGGGCAGGCGGAAGGTAAATGGGGCAGGGGACCAGGAGGGCAGGCGGAAGGTAAATGGGGCAGGGGACCAGGAGGGCAGGCGGAAGGTAAATGGGGCAGGGGACCAGGAGGGCAGGCGGAAGGTAAATGGGGCAGGGGACCAGGAGGGCAGGCGGAAGGTAAATGGGGCAGGGGACCAGGAGGGCAGGCGGAAGGTAAATGGGGCAGGGGACCAGGAGGGCAGGCGGAAGGTAAATGGGGCAGGGGACCAGGAGGGCAGGCGGAAGGTAAATGGGGCAGGGGACCAGGAGGGCAGGCGGAAGGTAAATGGGGCAGGGGACCAGGAGGGCAGGCGGAAGGTACATGGGGCAGGGGACCAGGAGGGCAGGCGGAAGGTAAATGGGGCAGTGGACCAGGAGGGCAGGCAGAAGGTAAATGGGGCAGGAGACCAGGAGGGCAGGCGGAAGGTAAATGGGGCAGGGGACCAGGAGGGCAGGCGGAAGGTAAATGGGGCAGGGGACCAGGTGGGCAGGTGGAAGGTAAATGGGGCAGGGGACCAGGAGGGCAGGCGGAAGGTAAATGGGGCAGGGGACAAGGAGGGCAGGCGGAAGGTAAATGGGGCAGGGGACCAGGAGGGCAGGCGGAAGGTAAATGGGGCAGGGGACAAGGAGGGCAGGCGGAAGGTAAATGGGGCAGGGGACCAGGAGGGCAGGCGGAAGGTAAATGGGGCAGGGGACCAGGAGGGCAGGCGGAAGGTAAATGGGGCAGGGGAACAGGAGGGCAGGCGGAAGGTAAATGGGGCAGGGGAACAGGAGGGCAGGCGGAAGGTAAATGGGGCAGGGGAACAGGAGGGCAGGCGGAAGGTAAATGGGGCAGGGGACCAAGAGGTCAGGCTTGGAACTCGGTGGGTGGGCAAGAAGGTCAGGGGTGAGAACCGAGGGCATTGAGACCAGGAGGTGAATTGAAACTTGCATCCAAGTGAAGGGCAGAGAACGTTCCTGTCACAGCATACTGGGGAATGAATTGAGACGGCCAAATTCATCTCACACAGCAACCTTACAGGCCAAAAGGAGTTCAACACAAATGCAACAATGAGTGAACGAAAAACACGTTTCGGGAATCTGAAATCCTCTGGGATCACGATAAAGAACCTGAGGGACTCATGGCCTTAGCTAAGGTTCTGATTTCCTCATTCTGACTGTTAAAGATCACAGAATCAGGCTGTTGGGCCCAACCCAGCCTTTTTTGTATTCGTTCATGGGGTGTGGGCTTTCTGGCTAGGCCAGCATTTGTTTCCCGTCCCTAATTGCCCTTGAGAAGGCAGTGGTGAGCTGTCTTCTTCAACTGCTGCAGGCCCTGAGGTGTAGGGACACCCACAGTGCTGTTAGGGAGGGAGTTCCAGGATTTTGACACAGCGGCAGTGAAGGAACAGCTGATATATTTCCAAGTCAGGGTGGTGAGTGACTTGGGGGCGGACCTGCAGGTGGTGGTGTCCCCACGCGTCTGTGCTGGCGTTTCTGCTCCACACCCTCCCACCCTCTAACTCGCTCAACATCTCCTTCTTTTCCTTTCTGCCTCGCCTGTTGATTACGTTTCTCCTCAAGTGTCTCCTCTTTATTTGCCTCCATCACCCCTTGAGGCCGTGGGTTCCACATTCTCACCACTCTCTGGATGAAATGAAAAATGAAAATGAAAAATGAAAATGAAAATCGCTTATTGTCACAAGTAGACTTCAAATGAAGTTACTGTGAAAAGCCCCTAGTCGCCACATTCCGGTGCCTGTTCGGGGAGGCTGGTACGGGAAGCCGTTCCTCCTGAATTGTTAGATTCATTCTCAGTCAGGACTGCCTGAGAATTCTTCTTTCATTCGGAAGCCTCAGCTGCGTTGTTGAACGGCAGATAGTTGTTGAAGCCTGTACCAGATCATCAACACGATAATATAGGTGGCTTGACCTGCCTTAGGGCCACTCCGAGCCATTTCTCAGAATCAAACTGCAATGTAACGCTCACTAACAAAATCCATTCCTTTAGCTCGCAGCCTGTCACTACTAATTGCTATATAACTGCATAATGACATGTTCTAATTCAAGCTAATTGCAATCTAATAACTCATAGGCTGTCAATTAAACTGCACGTCACACTGCACAGTGTAACATTTAACATAATGTTTAGGTTGTTTTTTTAAAGCATGAGCTTTTAATAAATTAGTAAATGAATTGCTTGGAAACCTATTTGCAGAATGTTTGAGTTGGCAATGAGGACATACTTTCGAGTTACATTAGCTTCTGTCTGTTTACTGTCGTGCGCTGCAAATCCTGAGCAAGCTATACCTTTAGCGCTGCTTCTCGGAGAAACCTTACAGGTCTCAGCTTAGTAGAAACTGAAGCAGTTCACTCCATTACCCCGGTCCCAATCCCAGGAGAGAGCTCCCTCCTAACTGGGGTTTTCATCGTGCTGGAACATTTTGCCAATCCCGATGATGTCCCTAGGTGGGGTTAATTGTGATTGGGCCTGGGGTGGGGTGTTCTTTCAGGTGGTCGGTGCAGACTCGATGGGCCGAATGGCCTCCTTCTGCACTGTGGGGATTTTATGATTCAATGAATGGGGTTGGGAGAGAAACAGGCCAGGTGGGATAGGAACAGAGAGAGAGACACATGACGGACAGATCTGTGTGGGTGGGAGTAGGGGAGGTGGCGGATGAGAGGCAGGATCTGGGGTAGGGGAGGTGGATCAAAGTGGGGAGATGGATGTAAGTGGGGGGGAATGGTGATGGGATTGATGTTTGAATCTGGAACTGGAAGTTTCGGGGGAAAGGGCACAGTGGTTTGCCTCACAGTGCCAGGGACCCGGGTACGATTCCGAACTCGTGTGACTGTGGGGAATTTGCTCTGGGTGCTCCAGTTTCCTCCCACAGTCTAAAGCATGCAGGCTACGTGGATTGGCCCTTAGTGTCCAAAGATGTGTAGATTAGATTACGGAGTTATACAAAGATCAAAAATAGGAGCAGGAGGAGGCCATTCAGCCCTTTGAACCTGCTCTGCCATTCATTATGGTCATGGCTGATCATCCAACTCAATAGCCTGATTCCGCCTTCCCCCCCATATCCTTTAATCCCCTTTGCCCCAAGTGCTACATCTAACTGCTTTTTGAAAACATACAATGTTTTGGCCTCAACACTTTCTGTGGTGACGAATTCCACAGGCTCACCACTCTGGGTGAAGAAATTTCTTTTAATCTCTATTCTAAATGGTCTACCCCGTTACCTCAGACTGTGACCCCTGGTTCTGGACACCCCGCCATCGAGAACATCCTTCCTGCATCTACCCTGTCTAGTCCTGTTAGAATTTGATAGGTTTCTATGAGATCCCTCCTCATTCTTCTGAACTCCAGCGAATACAATCCTAACCAATTCAATTTCTCCTCATACGTCAGTCCCGTCATCCCAGGAATCAGTCGCAACACTCCCTCCATAGCAAGAAGATTCTTCCTCAGATAAGGAGACCAAGACTTCACACAATATTCCAGGCCCTGTATAATTGCAGCAAGACATCCCTGCTCCTGTACTCGAATCCTCTCGCAATGAAGCCCAGCATACCATTTGCCTTCTTCACAGGGATAAGACGAGGAGAGTGGCCCTAGGTAGAGTGCTCTTTTGGAGGTTAGGTGCAGATTTGAAGGGCCAAATGGCCTCCTCCTTCTTCACTGTAGGGATTCTATGGATTCTATGGAGTGGGGGAGGGGAATGGGAGCAAGGACGTTGCTGGGAATGTGGGGTTGGAGTGGAAAACAATTCTCAGGCAGGTGAGACCTGGCTGAAAAATCTTCAATTTGTTTTGCTGTTGTTGGAAGTTCATTGATGACCCCGACCCCTGCAGTATAACCCGTACCCCCTTTAAACCCTGCTGATGTGTTGGGTAAGCTGGGTCTGTGTGGACTGCGTTTGATGCAGTGTAGAGAGAGAGACGGCTTCCAACATTTGATGAGATGCAACGCGATTTTATTTAACATCTCACTATATTACATGCTTAACTGTGGGTTGACACTATGCTGACTTAACTGGAGACCTGAGGTTAGCCTGACCAGACTAACTGACTACTACATGGTGTATGTTCTAGTTGCTGCTCATGAGCTCTGACTGTCTCAGAGGCTGGATCCCAAGAGGGCGGGAAAACTGGTGCCCTCTGGCTTTATAGTGGTCGTGTCCTGCCTGGTGATTGGCTGCTGTGTTCTGTGTGCTCACTGGTCATCCTGTGTGTCAATCACTGCCTGTCTGTGCACCATCATATACCTGGATGTATATTATGACACCTGTGTCCTGCAACACCCAATTCCTACAACCCATGACATAAAGCATTTGCCCCATAACCTCTGCCCCATGGCTCCTATTCCCTATATCCACTATAACCCCTGTCCTTCAAAACTACCGCTCTCTGTCCTATATCCACACCCTGAATAACCCCTGCACACTACTTCGTCCACCCCACACAACTTCAGAATGTCTCCTATCAATTTCAATTTACCCATCCCTGGTTATCGTTCTCCCATTGTTCCGCTTGACTTTTCTAGTATCCCAGTTCTTCCCATCTTTGCCTCTCTCTAACCGTTCTGTCTTCATTCTGTCTGCAGTACAAGTCGTTCAAGCGCCATGCTCAGATTCCTTTCCAAAACCCACACCGTCACTCGATAACTCAGCCCGTCTTTGACATCCTCATAATCTTCCGCTTTAACCATGAACACATTTCACCTTCACTGCCTGGCATCCTGTGAGTACTGTGGAACATATTGTGACATTTAGTTACGCAAGAGGCACTTCAAGTGCAAGTTATGTGTTAAAGAGAGTGTGAGAAAAAAGGAACGCACGTTTGAGGAGCATACATTTGGAAACATAGCGTTATAGCATGATTCAGCATAGAGAAGACTATTCAGCCCATTGGAACCAGGGCAGACTTGTCTCATCAACTTCCACATCCCCATCGCCCTGGAACATTTTTCCCTCAAGTATTCGTCCAATTTACTTCGCAAGTTATTGAATCTTCTTCCACTGTCCTTTCAACATGACCTCCACCATCTAGAAGGACAAGGGCAGCAGACATATGGGAACACCACCATCTGGATGTTCCTCTCCAAGGTACTCACCATCCTGACTTGGAATTATGTCAAAAGTTCCTTTGCTGTCAACTTCGCCCCTAACAGCACTGTGGGTGGACCTACACCACATGGACTGCAGCGGTTCAAGAAGGCAGCTCACCACCACCTTCTCAAGGGGCAATCAGGGATGGACAATAAATGCCAGCCAGTGACGCCTACCCGCCCATGCCACCCCCCCCCCACCCCCCGCCCCCGCAACTGAATCAAACTACTAGGGGCTGATTTAGCACAATGGGCTAAATAGCTGGCTTGCAATGCAGAACAATGCCAGCAGCAGGGGTTCAATTCCCGTACCGGCCTCCCCGAACAGGCGCCGGAATGTGGTGACTAGGGGCTTTGCACAGTAACTTCATTGAAGGCTACTTGTGACAAGAAGCGATTATTATTATTGCATCAACTCACTGCCTAGCAAATAATGCTCCTCAACTCTCCCCCCAGCTCTATTACTAATCATCTTAAATCTGTGCCCCCTGTTTACCAACCTTCCTGTCAGTGGGAACACTTTCTCTCCTACACCTCTGTCAAAACCCTTCACGGTTTTGAACACTTTTATCAAATTTATTGCAGAAAAATGTCTCAGAGTTACAAAGCCAGAGTGGACAGGGCAAGCCCTTAATCCATCTCCTTGCTTGCTGCAAAAAGCAATTCAAATTCAAATTGAAACCTATTTACGGCTCTCACAAAGGGGATGTACAAGCTGACAAAAACATGCATTTCACCCGATCTGGGGCTTGATCCCATGCTTGACCCCAGACAGAAGGCCGAGAAACACTTTGATCAGTTTCTCGCGATCTCCTTTGCTTCAAGCAGAATGACCCACTTCTCCAGACTCTCGACAGAACCAAAGTCCCTCATCCCTGGGACCAATCTCCCGTGCATCCTCTCCAAGGCCTTGACGTCCCTCCCGGAGTGTTGGGCACAGAACGCGATACCAAACCCGTGGCCATTGATTTATAAAGGTTCAGCTGGAGACATTGATTTGGTGAATATCCAGCGCCTCCCCCTCCCCCACCCACTGCACCCCCGGTCCCTCACCCCCACCCACCCCCGCCACAACCAACATCCCCCAGAGCAGAAATAATTCAGTTATTTGCATTTCTGTTATCGTCATAGCAACGGACTTTCTTCGAATAAGAATCAGCAGCCATCACACGTTTTTGCACACAGGTACCCAATAAAGTGAACTGGAGGCATTGGGCACATTCCCAGGGGTTGGCACAGCACATATAGATATTTGGCCATTTTACAAGCTTCTGTAATGATCAAATTTTAAAAAACAGTAACTCCAGGCTGTGATAGATATTGGAAAACATTCAGTCATCGAGGCGAGACAGAAGCAACAGCTGTAAAGTTGGATTAGTTACTCCCAGGAGCTGTGCTTTATTTGCATCTTCCAGCAGCAGAACCCAGGTTTAAACTGTTCAATTAGACAATGGACAAGGATTAGCTACCGAATGTACTGGAGCACAGGAAGGAAAGACAGCCATTTTTGTCAATGGTTGCACAGGAAATGGCCAGGACATTGGGGAGAGCTCCCTTACTTCTCTTCAAAATTGTTACATTGGCATTATTTGCATCCGTCCCAAAGGGCAGATAGGGCCTCTGTCCAACATTTTGACCAAAAGACTGCACACCCCACCCTGCAGCGCTCCCCCAGCACTGCCCTGCTGGAAGCGCAGCAGTCCCTCAATACTGGGCCTGCAACAATGTAGCACTCCTTCAGTACTGACCCTCTGACAATGCAGCACTCCCTCAGTACCGACCCTCTGACAGTGAAGCACTCCTTCAATACTGACCCTCTGACAGTGCAGCACTCCCTCAGTACTGACCCTCTGACAGTGCAGCACTCCCTCAGTACTGACCCTCTGACAGTGCAGCACTCCCTCAGTACTGACCCTCTGACAGTGCAGCACTCCTTCAGTACTGACCCTCTGACAATGCAGCACTCCCTCAGTACCGACCCTCTGACAGTGCAGCACTCCTTCAATACTGACCCTCTGACAGTGCAGCACTCCCTCAGTACTGACACTCTGACAGTGCAACACTCCTTCAGTACTGACCCTCTGACAGTGCAACACTCCCTCAGTACTGACCCTCTGACAGTGCAGCACTCCCTCAGTACTGACCCTCTGACAGTGCAGCACTCCCTCAGTACTGACCCTCTGACAGTGCAGCACTCCTTCAGTACTGACCCTCTGACAGTGCAGCACTCCCTCAGTACTGACCCTCTGACAGTGCAGCACTCCCTCAGTACTGACCCTCTGACAGTGCAGCACTCCCTCAGTACTGACCCTCTGACAGTGCAGCACTCCCTGAGTACTGACCCTCTGACAGTGCAGCTCTCCCTCAGTACTGTCCCTCTGACAGTGCAACTCTCCCTCAGTGCTGACCCTCTAACAGTGCAGCGCTCCCTCAGTACTGACCCTCTGACAGTGCAGCACTCCCTCAGTACTGACCCTCTGACAGTGCAGCACTCCCTCAGTACTGACCCTCTGACAGTGCAGCCCTCCCTGAGTACTGACCCTCTGACAGTGCAGCTCTCCCTCAGTACTGTCCCTCTGACAGTGCAACTCTCCCTCAGTGCTGACCCTCTAACAGTGCAGCACTCCCTCAGTACTGACCCTCTGACAGTGCAGCACTCCCTCAGTACTGACCCTCTGACAGTGCAGCACTCCTTCAGTACTGACCCTCTGACAGTGCGGTGCTCCCTCAGTACTGACCCTCTGACGGTGCAGCACCCCCTCAGTGCTGACCCTCTGACAGTGCAGCACTCCCTCAGTACTGACCCTCTGACAGTGCAGCACTCCCTCAGTACTGACTCTCTGACAGTGCAGCACTCCCTCAGTACTGACCCTCTGACAGTGCGGTGCTCCCTCAGTACTGACCCTCTGACAGTGCAGCACTCCCTCAGTACTGACCCTCTGACAGTGCAGCACTCCCTCAGTACTGACCCTCTGACAGTGCAGCATTCCCTCAGTACTGACCCTCTGACAGTGCAGCACCCCCTCAGTACTAACCCCTGACAGTGCAGCACTCCCTCAGTACTGACCCTCTGACAGCGCGGTGCTCCCTCAGTACTGCCCCTCTGACAGTGCGGTGCTCCCTCAGTACTGCCCCTCTGACAGTACAGTTTCCCCTCAGGGCTGTTCCTCCAACGGTGAAGCACTCCCTCAGGTTGGAAAAAATTCAGTCTTGGTCTGCTAAGTGGAAAATAACTTTATGCCATTGAAGTGCCAAAGCATTGCCCATCCCCAGCCCCTTCCCTTGACATTCAATGGTACAACCATCATCTGATCTCCCACCATCTATATCCTGGGAGGCGGGGGGGGGGGGGGGGGGGGGGAGGTGGGGGTGGGTGGGGGGGTGGGGGGGGGGTGGGTGGGGGGGGGGGCGGGGTTACCATTCACCAAAAAGGTAACTGGCCCTGCCCACATTAATACTGTGGCTACAAGTGTAGATCAGTGGTTGGAATTCTGAGGCGAGTAATTCACCTCTGACTCCCCAAACCTGTCCACCATCTACAAGCCACAGGGAGTGTGATGAATACACTTCCTTGTTCTGAATGAGTGCAGCTCCACCAACTCTCAAGAAACTCGATGCGACCAAACACAAAGGAACTCCCATTGCTGGCACCCCGGCTATCATCTTAAACATTCATTCCACCAGTGAGGCAATGTGTACTGTCATGCCATACAGACATGTGAAGATTACAAAGTTTTAAAAACCTAAATGGTCTTTTTAAAAGTGTGACTGTTAATCATTAAGATGGTTGCCACCAGTCACCTGATTTTGCAATGACAATGTTGTCAGGTTTCCAGAAGACTGCAAGCGGATTAGTGGCAGACATGCCCAGATATGAAGACTTTTGAAATTCAATGAGTCCTCATTGGATTTCCTTAAAGGCGTGAAAAACCTCGACCTTTTTGACCACTACAGGTGGCGAGGAAATTCCAGAATGCTGAATGAGATTACCACTTGACGGATATGGAAAGTGAATCAACGTATTGGAGACAGTGGCCATCTTAACTTGCCTGCAGAAGGACAGCAAAATGCCTAAAAGCAGATCCACCTTGAGGCATCTCAGAACCACCTTGAAAAAACTTCAGTGCAGCAGAAAAGAAACTTCTTGCAACAGGGGGAGACAGGGGAGACAGGGAGAGACAGGGGGAGACAGGGGGAGACGGGGAGTGACGGGGGAGACAGGGAGAGACAGGGGGAGACGGGGAGTGACAGGGAGAGACGGGGAGACAGGGGAGACAGGGAGAGACATGGAGAGACGGGGGAGACGGGGAGTGACAGGGAGAGACAGGGAGTGACAGGGAGAGACGGGGAGACGGGGAGTGACAGGGGGAGATTGGGGGAGACAGGGAGAGACAGGGGGAGACAGGGAAAGACAGGGGGAGACAGGGAGAGACAGGGACAGACAGGGGGAGACAGGGAGACACGGGGGAGACAGGGGGAGACAGGGAGAGACAAGGGGAGACAGGGAAAGACAGGGGGAGACAGGAAGTGACAGGGGGAGAGAGGGAGTGACAGGGGGAGACAGGGAGTGACATGGGGAGATAGGGAGAGACAGGGAGAGACAGAGGGAGACAGGGAGACACAGGGGGAGACAGAGAGACACAGGGGGAGACAGGGAGACACAGGGGGAGACAGGGAGACACAGGGGGAGGCAGGGGGAGACAGTTAGTGACGGGGAAACAGGGAGTGACGGGGAGACAGGGAGTGACATGGGGAGATAGGGAGAGACAGAGGGAGACAGGGATTGACAGAGGGAGACAGGGAGTGACAGGGGGAGACAGGGAGTGACAGGCAGAGACAGGGAGTGACATCCGAGAACAGCCAAGTGTTTTTCCGGGAAGTAATTGAGCAGCTAAAAGTGCCATGCCTGTGGAACTAAAAGCAAGGAAACTCTCCCTACCTGTAAACCTGACTCCATCTACTAAACTCATTGTAATGATATGTATAATGTAGGGAGTGTAAAGGTTAACAAGGTGATGTTCATGTATCTCAACACTAGATGGCACCACAGAGTAGTCATATAAATATTGTGCCTCCTAGGGTTCTTGGAGAAAGTTGAGAGAAGGTGTTGGAGAAGGTGAGGAGAAAGTTTGAGATAGGGTGTTAGCTGTATTAGAGAGATATTATACATTTCTGTAGCATAGATTTAATACTGTTCTTTTCTTGGCTATTATGTGATAAGGTGTGCGAATCATTTAAAGTAGTGTAAATAAACTAGCGTTGTTTGAAACACATAGCTTGATGTTCTTTATCAGCACTACGGCTTTTAGCCACCTTGAGGGACTCAACAGGGAACATCACACCCACCTGTTAAAGAAGCCTCCGGTAATTAGACAGTGTGAACCATCACAGCTCCAGAGACAGCTCCACAACCTCAGGACCTCCACTTCAGACAATGCAATATTTCAGCTTCAAAACACATCAGGCCTGCACCGTATATGGACCAAACCTGATTAATATTTATAACTATCTGCCCGCAGATTCACATTTATAACTTCCAGAACTAATCATTATCTTGTGTGCGTTAGTAACACCAACTTCTCTTCGGCAACTTTCTGATCAATAGTGCAAAATAAATGAATCTTTTCCTTTTTGAGTAGAAGGGCTCTAACATTGGGTTACTTTAAATTGGCTCACTCGCTCCAAAGGTAAAATACACTCACATACAAATAAATTGTTCACGGAAACATCTTTAAAATGTCCATGACGGCACCATCTATAAGATGCACTGCAGCAACTTGCCAAGCCTCTTTCAGCAATACCTTCCAAACCATGGCCACTTGACAAGGGCAGCAGATGACAGAAACAGCCATGGAACGTCCAAGAATGAATAGAAGTAACAGTTCCGTACTTCGTCAGTGCTGCCCCTCTGTCAGTGCAGCGCTCCCTCACTACTGTCCCTGTAAGAAGTCTTACAACACCAGGTTAAAGTCCAACAGGTTTGTTTCAAACACGAGCTTTCGGAGCGCAGCTCCTGAAGGAGCTGCGCTCCGAAAGCTCGTGTTTGAAACAAACCTGTTGGACTTTAACCTGGTGTTGTAAGACTTCTTACTGTGCTCACCCCAGTCCAACGCCGGCATCTCCACATCTTGGCTACTGTCCTTGTGACAGTACAGTGCTGCCCGAGTACTGCCCCTAATTCGGAGCAATGTTCCCTCAGGCCTGTGCCGCTCACCCTCAGCAAATCGCCAAAGTGCCAGCTGAGATGTCGTGCTCCAGTCTTTGGAATAGCCCTTGCAGCCAGAACCTTGTGAATCAGAGGCAAAAAGTACTTCCCACTGAGTCCACAGCTGACAGCTTTGTTGTCACATTATTGAAATAGCCATCTGTGAATTCTGCATTGCTGCTCTTTGCTTGTGAATGTTATTCGCTGGCTCAGTTAATTTATTCAGTAAAACAAAAAAAAAAGTATTTTTTGGGTTACATTGGAAAGACCGATTTGTTTGAGCCCGAAGTGAAGTGACACAATTAATGCAGCAGTCACAATCCCCCAGCCTGTTTTTGCAGTGTAAATATACCTCCTTTCTTTTAATGCTCAGCATTTCAGCTGAGCTGGGCTGGACGTTCTGGGGCAATGGAAGCCTTGCCCCAACCTCTACCAGCATAAACCTCAGGGCAAACAGGCCCCTTCTTTTACCATGGCAACGTGGAAGGACGCAAGCATCAGGACACCACACCGCTGCCTCTGCGTCCACCGCCAATTCGATCGTACGCTTTAATTCCTCTCCTCCATTCTGCCATCTCCAGACCGGCCCCTGGTTTCCACACAGGTTAGGTTATTTCTCTCCACACCGTTGCACGATAAATGGGAACAGAAAACATTTCATTTCACCTTTCATTATTTCCTGGATTACTTTTCCATTCCATGGGTCTGTTTCTCTGATATGACTTCACTGTTATTCCTTGTTATTAATCCCCAACGTCTATGGTGCAATTTTGGTAATTGCAAGTTCTTATTAGTTGATTTCTCCTCATCTTCCTTCTGACAATTCTCAAAGCTCCATATCTGCTCACGTGTTCAATGCAGATCTCAACCCATGTTGCACTGTTCTGGTGCAATGCAGTTGTGCCACGGGATAGAACAAAGGCGTGTTTGCACAGCAAGGAGGCAGTAAAGAAGGAAGGGAAGGTGTTAAGTCACTGATGAAAAACTCTTGATATAAAATCCATTCTTGATGTATCTGTTGTCCTTGGTTAGTTTACGTGGTCCTCTCTCCTCCCCTATACAAACATGGTGTTCAGCATTACAGGACTTGGCCCTTATATCAGCTCCTCCAACAAATACATTTGGCTCAGAATTATAAAAGTCGATATTAAGTTACTTTCTTCGCTGTAAATGCGCATACACCACAGGTGATGAAACAAGCACGTGTTTTCTTTATTTGCATGACTATATAAAGATCACGGCATGGCAGCACGGTAGCACAGTGGTTAGCACCGCTGCCTCACAGCACCAGGGACCCAAATTCAACTCCGGCCTCGGGTGTCTGTGTGGAGTTTATACATTCGCCCCATGTCTGCCTGGGTTTCCTCCGGGTGCTCCGGTTTCCTCCCACAGGCCAAAAATGTGCAGGTTAGGTGGATTGGCCATGCTAAATTGTCCCTTAATGTCAAAAAGGTTAGGTGGGGTTACTGGGGAATGGGGATACGGAGCATGGGCCTAGGTATGGTGCTCTTTTCAAGGTTTGGTGCAGACTTGATGGGCCACACGGCCTCCTTCTGCACTGTAGGAATTCTATGTTGATTGGAAGCTAATTATGACTTCAACCACTGCTGCTTATAGACTGCCTTCAAATCATGGGACTAATACCTCACAACCTGTGAAGGTAGATAATGATTGACAGCAGTTTAAGATACACCCACTTCATGATATCACAACATCCCCCTTTCTTTTTAACTAAAGGTTTATCCTTAAAGAATCAAACTATTCGTATGACAGTGAAACAAAATAACAATTGCGTCTGAATGTAATTAACACAGAGGAATAAATTTACCAGTTTCTGAAACTTGGTTGCGGTGATTGTTGCTTGAGGCTGCTGTACCTTTTCAGAATGATGGTCAAGGTTTCTTTATTGCAGCTTAGACTGTTCCCTGGTCACAATCGATTATTGGATGTTCCCAGTTAGGGTATCGTTCTGATTCAGCTTCTGTTCTGTTACACTTTGTTGCTATTTTGTGCTCGTACCTGATGCAATCTTGGTTCTGAGAACCTGGTGATGATTTCTACTGGATTCCAGATGCCACCAGCTGGGTGTTGTACTCAAACTTTCTGTCCGAGCTATCGGTTGGTTCATTTGCTACCCACATGCCAGCCATCAGCATATTTCACCTTCCCCTGTATTTCGGTGAAAGCACCACGTACTGGAAATATTGACGATTGATGACTGGGGAGATTTGTCTGCACTTGTCTGCCGAATAGCAATTCTGCACTGGTTTCACAGTGCAATGGGCAGGCTCGGAATGAGTACATATTCAACTCAGTTGGTTTGTTGGCTGATGTTTCAGAGTTAGGTGATCTTCTCCCAGTGAAAGCACAAGGTTACTGATCACCTTGTAGACAGTGGTTCTCGGCATTGTCCAAATGATATCACGGATTGTGACCAAGGACAAGTCCCTGCTTGCTGGTAGGCCTGCAATCACCGGATCTGTGATGTCCAAAACATTAAATTCCTGGCGCGACCAGGGCGAGTTTTTATCGCAACATTGAGTGAAATGGATCCCAGGGAAGGAACCTCTGAGACATTGTATATGTTGAGTTTGGCAGTGATTGGGGGAATTATCGTTGCCACTTCTTTGAGTACATACATTTTAGTGTGTGAAGTGGAAGAATATTTGTACCTGCACTGGTATTCAGTTTTGCAAACAGATTATGCTGACCCTTCAGCTGTGGCTATATAACCTGGGCAATGGGCACCGATTTTCACCATGTTGAATGGCAGCTGACTTTGAGTATCAATGTTCTGGTCATCATCATCTACTTCCCATAGAGCTTGGCTAGACATTTTGTAGTTCTTGTGCATGGCATGTGCTCTTAGTTGGTTGGGATACTGCACCTGTCTAGCTTTTGGCTGTGGTTCCTCATGGCTGTTAAACCATTTGTTTCTTCCTTTGCTTTCTGCACCAGCAATTCCAAAATCCTCTGGTGCCCGATGCCTTGGATAGAGCGTTAAATGCTGGGTAATCTCTGGAGCTGCAATGGTGTCACGAACTGCCTCCATGTTATGTTCCACTCTTAGACATAACTGTGCCAATCATACACAACGAGAGTTCTTTATTTTAAGATAAGACTATTTACGGATAATAATAACTGGGAGCTAAGTATAACACATTTGTCTTCTACCGCTGCTGCTCATCAGGTCATGGGACTAATACATCACAGCCTTTCGAGCGAGATAACAATTGACAATAGCTCAAGATATGCCTCCTTAAAGCTGCATGCCAAGAATGAAGGCTGAATAAATTAGGTCTATATTCCCCGGACTTCAGAGAAAAGAGAGGTGATCTCCTGAAAACATCGAAGATTCTGAAGAGGCCTGACAGAGTTGACACGGAGAGATTGTTTCCCCGGGCCGGGAGATTGGCATAGTCTCAGGATAAAGGAGCCAGTCATCAGGACTGAGTTGAGAGAAATCAATTTCCCCAAAAGGATGTGAATATTTGGAAACCACTACCTCAGAGGGTTGCGGATGCACAATCGCTGAATTTTTATTTACTCATTTCCGGGATGTGGGCGTCGCTGGTTAGACCAGCATTTATTGCCCATCCCTAGTTGCCCTTGAGAAGGTGGTGGTGAGCTGCCTTCTTGAACTGCTGCAATCACTGAGGTGTAAGTACACCCACTGTGCTGTTAGAGCGGGAATTCCAGGATTTCAACCCAGTGACAGCGAAGAAACGGGCGCTATATTTCCAAGTCAGGGTGGTGAGTGACTCAGGTAGTGATGTTCCCAGGTATCTGCTGCTCTTGTGCTTGTAGATGGTAGTGATCGTGGGTTTGGAAGGTGCTGTCTAAGGAACCTTGGTGAGTTTCTGCTGTGCATCTTGTAGATGGTACACACGGCTGATACTGTGCATCACTGGTGCAGGGGTTTGAATGTTTGTGGAAGGGGGAGCAATGAAGTGGAGCTGCTTTGTCCTGGATGGTGTTGAGCTTCTTGAGTGTTGTTGGAGCTGCACTGATCCAGGCAAGTGAAGAGTTTAATAAGGTCACGGGGACCCCATACCGAGTAAGAATAAAGAATTTTTGTTTATTTACAATTACATTATATACAACACCCTGTTGATCCATACTGCCTCTCTCCATGGTCGGAGTCTCATTGGCCGGCCTTTGACACACAGCTGAATGGAGTCACCCCACCCCTCAGTGGGGAGCGCGTACTCCTCAACAACCACAGTGAATATAATCCTTCCCACCCTGTATGCCCCGTGTGGGACATGCCAGAGAGTATTCCATTATATTCCTGACTTGAACCTTGTACATGGTGGACAGGTTTGGTGGGTGGGGGAGGGGGGGGGGGGGGGCGCAGAGGTGGGTTGGGGTGGGGGCGGGTGTCAGGAGGTGAGTTACTCGCCATAGGATTCCTGGTCTTTGATCTGCCCTGGTAGCCACCTTATTAATATGGCTAGTTTGGTTCAGTTTCTGATCAATGATAACCTCCAACCAGTGGAGAGTTTTCCCCCTGATTCCCATTGACTCCAGTGTAGCAAGGGCCCCTTGACGCCATACTCAGTCAAATGCTGGATCGACTTTCTGACCCACAGACCACAGTCAGTAAGAATAAACAACACTTCCTCCGCAATAGTCCTCAATACCGGGGCCCCACAAGGCTGCTTACTTAGCCCCCTACTCTACTCCCTGTACACACACGACTGCGTGGCAAAACTTGGTTCCATATCCATCTACAAGTTTGCTGATGATATCACCATAGTAGGCCGGATCTCGAATAACAACGGGTCAGAATATAGGTGGGAGATAGAGGGCGCGATTCTCCGCAAATGCGGAGAGTCGTAAAGGCTGCCGTGAAACTGGTCGTGTTTCACGGCAGCCTCCGCGCCCCCTCCCGGGACCCGATTCTGCCACCCGGGCGGGGCTAGCAGCACGGCCCCGTGAAGCATGGCATCGCGGGCTTAGTGACCGTCGCTAAGCCCGTGTGCCAAGCGTCACGGCGGCTGACACGCACGATGACGTCAGCCGCGCATGCGCAGATTGGACGGCTCCAACCCGCGCATGCGCGGATGGCGTCATCACGCATATGCGCCAAACCCGCGCACGCACGCATGACGGCTCCTCAGCGGACTGATCCTGCGGGGCGGCGGAGGAACAAAGAGTGCGCGGGTATCGGACCCGCTGCCCGCGATCGGTGCCCACCGATCGCAGGCCCGTGCCACCCTTGGCACGGCCGTGGTGTGGCCGTGCCAATCGGTGCCATGGTTGTCCGGGACGGCACTTTGCGGCCAGGGGAGAATCGCTGTTCGCCGTAAAAAACGGCGAGCAGCAATTCGTGTCGTGGGGCGACCGTGGTGGTGGTGGGGGGGGGGGGGGGGGGGGGGGGGCGGAGAATAGCGGGAGGTTGGGAAAAATGTTGGGAAGGCCCTCCCGCTATTCTCCGACCCGTCGTGGGCAGCGGAGAATCGCGCCCAGAGAACCTAGTGGGGTGGTGCAGCAACAACAATCTCTCCCTCAATGCCAGCAAAACTAAAGAGCTGGTCATTGACTTCAGGAAGCAAAGTACTGTACACATCCCTGTCAGCATCAACGGGGCCGAGGTGGAGATGATTAGCAATTTCAAATTCCTAGAGGTGCACATCTCCAAAAATCTGTCCTGGTCCACCCCCGTTGACACTACCACCAAGAAAGCACAACAGCGCCTATACTTCCTCAGGAAACTAAGGAAATTCGGCATGTCGACATTAACTTTTACCAACTTTTACAGATCCACCATAGAAAGCATCCTATCGGGCTGCATCACAGCCTGGTATGGCAACTGCTCGGCCCAGGACCACAAGGAACTTCAGAGAGTCGTGAACACAGCCCAGTCCATCACACGAACCTGCCTCCCATCCATTGACTCGATCTACACCTCCCGCTGCCTGGGGAAAGCGGGCAGCAGAATCAAAGACCCCTCCCACCCGGCTTACTCACGTTTCCAATTTCTTCTGTTGGGCAGGAGATTCAGAAGTCTGAGAACACGCACGAACAGACTCAAAAACAGCCTCTTCCCCACTGTTGCCAGACTCCTCAATAACCCTCTTATGGACTGACTTGATTAACACTACACCCTGTATGCTTCACCCGATGCCGGTGCTTATGTAGTTACATTGTATATCTTGTGCTGCTCTATTATGTATTTTCTTTTATTTCCTTTTCTTTTCATGTACTTAATGATCTGTTGAGCTTCTCACTGAAAAATACTTTTCACTGCCCCTCGGTACACGTGACAATAAACAAATCCAATCCTTTCGTCCATGTTTGAACCAAGGCTATAATAAAGTCAGGAGCTGAGTGATCCAGGTGTAACCCAAACTGAGCATCAGTGAGCATGTAATTGCTGAGTAAGTGGCGCCTAATAGCACTGTTGATGACTCCTTCTATCACGTTGCTTACGATGGAGAGTAGACTGAAAGGGCAGTAATTGGCTGGGTTGGATGTGTCCTGTTTCTTGTGTACAGGACACACTGGGGCAATTTTCCACATTGCCGGGTAGATGTCAGTGTTGTAGCTGTACTGGAACAGCTTGGCTAAGGGCGCAGCTAGTTCTGGGGTCCAAGTCTTCAGTGCTATTGCTGGCATATTGTCAGGGCCTATAGCCTTTGCAGTTTCCAGTGCCTTCAGCCGTTTCTTGATAGCACATCGAGTGAATGGTATTGACTGAAGACTGATTGATGCTGGGAACCTCGGGAGCAGACTGAGATGGATCATCCACTCGGCACTTCTGGCTGAAGATTGTTGCGAATGCTTCAACCTTGTCTTTTGCAGATGTGCTGGGCTACTCCATTACTGAGGATGGAGATAT
Source organism: Scyliorhinus canicula (assembly GCF_902713615.1). Taxonomy (NCBI): domain Eukaryota; kingdom Metazoa; phylum Chordata; class Chondrichthyes; order Carcharhiniformes; family Scyliorhinidae; genus Scyliorhinus; species Scyliorhinus canicula. The sequence goes on along the minus strand of NC_052149.1, from coordinate 226,963,465 downwards.
TTGTGGAGCCTCATCCTCCACTGAGGTGCCATTCTCGGCTGGACGTGGCAGGACTACAGAGCTTAGACCTGATGCATTTGTGGAATCGCTTAGCTCTGTCTATTACTTGCTGCTTATGCTGTTTGGCACACAAGTAGCCCTGTGTTGTAGCTTCACCAGGCTGACACCTCATTTTCGGTCTGCCTGGTGCTGCTCCTGACATACTCTTCTGCACTCTTCATTGAACCAGGGTTGATCCCCTGGCTTGCTGGTAATGGTAGAGTGGGGGATATGCCGGGCCATAAGGTTACAGATTGTGGCTGTGTACAATTCTGCTGCTGCTGATAGAATCATAGAATCATAGCACCCTACCCAAGCCCACACCTCCACCCTATCCCCGTAGCCCAGTGACCCCACTTAACCTTTTTGGACACTAAGGGCAATTTAGCATGGCACATCTTTGGACTGTGGGAGGAAACCGGAGCACCCGGAGGAAACCCACGCAGACACGGGGAGAACGTGCAGACTCCGCACAGACAGGGACCCAAGCCGGGAATGGAACCTGGGACCCTGGAGCTATGAAGAAACTGTGTTAACCAGTATGCTACCGTGATGACCCACAGTGCCTCCTGGGTGCCCAGTCTTGAGTTGCTGGATCTGTTCAAAGTCTATCCCATTTAGCATAGTGGTAGTACCGCACAACACGAAGGAGCGTATCCTCAATGTGGATAGATGAGTTGAGGGTGTTGATTGACACATCGGAATATGATATTATTGCTATCACAAAGACATGGTTGAGGGAGGAACAGGTCTGGCAGCTCAAAGTTCCGGGGTACTGAATCTTCAGGCGAGCCAGGTGGTGTACAAGAGGAGGTGGTGTCGCAGTTTTGATCAAGGCATTAGTAACTGCAGTATGGAGGGATGATATCTTTGAAGGTTCCTCAAATGAGACCATCCGGGTAGACCGTAGAATCAAAAAGGGGGCAACCACATTGCAGGCAGTGTACTACAGGCCCCCAAAACAGTCAGAGGGAGATAGAAGGGCAGATATGTCGGTACATCTCCGAGAAATGTAAAAATAGTAAGGTGATAATAGTACGGGATTTTGACTTCCTTAATATTAACTGGGATAGTCGAAGTGTGAAAACTTAGAGAGGGCGGAATTCTGAAAATGCATCCAGGAGAGATTTTTTTGCCAGTACGCAGAAGTATTCCAGAAAAGGGGGCGGTGCTGGACCTAGTCATGATCTGATTGAATGGCAGGGCAGGCTCGAAGGGCTGAATTGTCTACTTCTGTTCCTGATTCCTATGTTCCTAGTTTTAGGGGATGAAACTGAACAAATGGGAGAAGTGTCAGTGGGGGCCATTTGGTGAGAGTGACCATAAATCAGTAGGATTTAAGGCTGTTAGAGAAAAAGACAAAGACCATAAGACCTTAAGACATAGGAACAGAATTAGGCCATTCGGCCCATTGAGTCTGCGCCACCATTCAATCATGGCTCATATGTTTCTTATCCCCATTCTCCTGCCTTCTCCCCAGAACCCCTGATCCCCTGGGCCAGAAATAAAGGTTCTGATTTGGGGGGAGGCCAATTTCAATAGGATAAGGCAGGTTCTGGCCAAAGTTGACTGGGAGCAGCTACTTGTCGGAAAGTTTACATCAGAGCTGTGGGATTCATTCAAAAAGAAAATAGAGAGAGTAGAGGGCCAGCGTGGTGCCGTAAAGGTGAAAGACGGGAGCAACAAATCCAGAGAACCTTGGATGTCAAGAGATCTCCAGAGTTGGATCATAAAATACAGGGAGGCTTACGGCAGATACCAAGGACTCAGAGCAGCGAGCGGAAGATTCGAGTTGTATAGAAAACGCAGAGGATTACTTAAAAGTAAATTAGGAAGCGATAAGGGGGCATAAAAAACACTGGCAGGTAAAATAAAGGAAAATCAAAAGTTTTATAGTAAGAAGTCTTACAACAGCACGTTAAAGTCCAACAGGTTTGTTTCAAATCGCTACATTTCTGAGCATTGCTCCTACCTCAGGTGAATGAAGCGGTAGGTTCCAGAAACATATATCTAGACAAAGTCAAAAATGCAAGATATTGCTTTGAATGCGAGCATTTGCAGGTAATTAAATCTTTACAGATCCAGAGATAGGGGTAACCCCAGATTAAAGAGGTGTGAATTGTGTCAAGCCAGGACAGTTGGTAGGATTTCCCAAGCCCAGGCCAGATGGTGGGGGATGAATGTAATGCAACATGAATCCAAGGTCCCGGTTGAGGCCGCATTCATGTGTGCGGAACTTGGCTAAAAGTTTCTGCTCGGTGATTCTGCGTTGTCGCGCGTACTGAAAGCCGCCTTGGAGAACACTTACCCGAAGCTTTCTCCAAGGCAGCCTTCAGTACGCGCGACAACGCATAATCGTCGAGCAGAAACTTATCGCCAAGTTCTTCACACATGAGTACGGCCTCAACCAGGACCTTGGATTCATGTTGCATTACATTCATCCCCCACCATCTGGCCTGGGCTTGCGAAATCCTACCAACTGTCCTGGCTTGAGACAATTCACACCTCTTTAACCTGGGGTTACCCCTATCTCTGGATCTGTGAAGACTTAATTACCTGCAAATGCTCGGATTGAAAGTATTGTCTGGCATCTTTGACTTTGTCTGTACATCTGTTTCTGGAACCTACCTCGTCATTCCCATGAGGAAGGAGCAGTGCTCCGAAAGCTAGTGATTTGAAACAAACCTGTTGGACTTTAACCTGGTGTTGTAAGACTTCTTACTGTGCTCACCCCAGTCCAACGCTGGCATCTCCACCTCATAAAAGTTTTATAAGTATATTGAGGGCAAATGGATGTCCAGGGAAAGGGTAGGGCCCATTCGGGACCAATTTGGCAAAGTAAGTGGGGAACCAAAATATGTAGGTGAGTTTTTAAACGAGTATTTTGCATCTATGTTCACTATGGAGACGGGTGGTGTAGATATAAAAATCAGGGAGGGGACTGTGATGTACTTGAATAAATTAACATTGAGAGGGAGGAGGTATTACCGGTTTTCACAAGCTTAAAAATGGATAAATCCCCAGGTCCAAATCAGATATATCCCCGGCTGATGTGTGAGGCAAGGGAGGGGATTGCAAAAGCTCTGAAGATTATTTTCAAATCCTCTCTGGCCACACAAGAATTGCCAGAGTAGTGGAGGACTGCTGGTTTGATACCATTATTCAGTTAGTGATGGAAAGGGATAAGTATACCCCGCAGGGCAAGAGTTATAGCTGGGGGAAGGGCAATTATGATGCCATTAGACATGACTTAGGATGTGTTGGTTGGAGAAGTAGGCTGCAAGGGCTGGGCACACTGGATATGTGGAGCTTGTTCAAGGAACAGCTATTGCATGTTCTTGATAAGTACGTACCAGTCAGGCAGGGAGGAAGGGGTCGAGCGAGGGAACCGTGGTTTACCAAAGAAGTGGAATCTCTTGTTAAGAGGAAGAAGGAGGCCTATGTGAAGATGAGGCATGAAGTTTCAGTTGGGGCGTCTGATAGTTACAAGGAAGCGAGGAAGGATCTAAAGAGAGAGCTGAGACGAGCAAGGAGGGGACATGAGAAGTCTTTGGCAGGTAGGATCAAGGAAAACCCAAAAGCTTTCTATAGGTATGTCAGGAATAAAAGAATGACTAGGGTAAGAGTAGGGCCAGTCAAGGACAGTGGTGGGAAGTTGTGTGTGGAGGCTGAGGAGATAAGCGAGATACTAAATGAATACTTTTCGTCAGTATTCACTCAAGAAAAAGATAATATTGTGGAGGAGAATGCTGAGACCCAGGCTATTAGAATAGATGGCATTGAGGTGCGTAGGGAAGAAGTGTTGGCAATTCTGGACAAGGTGAAAATAGATAAGTCCCCGGGGCCTGATGGGATTTATCCTAGGATTCTCTGGGAAGCTAGGGAAGAGATTGCTGAGCCTTTGGCTTTGATTTTTAGGTCATCATTGGCTACAGGAATAGTGCCAGAGGACTGGAGGATAGCAAATGTGGTCCCTTTGTTCAAGAAGGGGAGTAGAGATAACCCCGGTAACTATAGGCCGGTGAGCCTAACGTCTGTGGTGGGTAAGGTCTTGGAGAGGATTATAAAAGATACGATTTATAATCATCTAGATAGGAATAATATGATTAGGGATAGTCAGCATGGTTTTGTGAAGGGTAGGTCATGCCTCACAAACCTTATTGAGTTCTTTGAGAAGGTGACTGAACAGGTAGACGAGGGTAGAGCAGTTGATGTGGTGTATATGGATTTCAGTAAAGCGTTTGATAAGGTTCCCCACGGTCGGCTATTGCAGAAAATACGGAGGCTGGGGATTGAGGGTGATTTAGAGATGTGGATCAGAAATTGGCTAGTTGAAAGAAGACAGAGAGTGGTAGTTGATGGGAAATGTTCAGAATGGAGTTCAGTTACGAGTGGCGTACCACAAGGATCTGTTCTGGGGCCGTTGCTGTTTGTCATTTTTATAAATGACCTAGAGGAGGGCGCAGAAGGATGGGTGAGTAAATTTGCAGACGACACTAAAGTTGGTGGAGTTGTAGACAGTGCGGAAGGATGTTGCAGGTTACAGAGTGACATAGATAAGCTGCAGAGCTGGGCTGAGAGGTGGCAAATGGAGTTTAATGTGGAGAAGTGTGAGGTGATTCACTTTGGAAAGAATAACAGGAATGCGGAATATTTGGCTAATGGTAAAATTCTTGGTAGTGTGGATGAGCAGAGGGATCTCGGTGTCCATGTACATAGATCCCTGAAAGTTGCCACCCAGGTTGATAGGGTTGTGAAGAAGGCCTATGGTATGTTGGCCTTTATTGGTAGAGGGATTGAGTTCCGGAGCCATGAGGTCATGTTGTAGTTGTACAAAACTCTAGTACGGCCGCATTTGGAGTATTGCGTACAGTTCTGGTCGCCTCATTATAGGAAGGACGTGGAAGCCTTGGAAAGGGTGCAGAGGAGATTTACCAGGATGTTGCCTGGTATGGAGGGAAAATCTTATGAGGAAAGGCTAATGGACTTGAGGTTGTTTTCGTTAGAGAGAAGAAGGTTAAGAGGTGACTTAATAGAGGCATACAAAATGATCAGAGGGTTAGATAGGGTGGACAGCGAGAGCCTTCTCCCGCGGATGGAGGTGGCTAGCACGAGGGGACATAGCCTTAAATTGAGGGGTAATAGATATAGGACAGAGGTCAGAGGTGGGTTTTTTACGCAAAGAGTGGTGAGGCCGTGGAATGCCCTACCTGCAACAGTAGTGAACTCGCCAACATTGAGGGCATTTAAAAGTTTATTGGATAAGCATATGGATGATAAGGGCATAGTGTAGGTTAGATGGCCTTTAGTTTTTTTTCCATGTCGGTGCAACATCGAGGGCCGAAGGGCCTGTACTGCGCTGTATCGTTCTATGTTCTATGTTCTAAAGGTGGTCAGGATAAACCAGGAAACTACAGGCCAGTGAGTCTAACTTTAGTGGCAGGGAAACCATTGAAAAACCTCTGAAGGATAGAATTAATCTCCAGTTGGGGGGGGGGGGGGGGGCATGGCTTTGTCAAAGGGAGATCATGTCTTACAAGTATGATTGAATATTTTGAGGCAAGCAGTAGGTGTATAGATGAGGGGAGTGCAGTTGATGCAGTCTTCATAGACTTCAGTAGGGCTTTTGACAACGCCTCGTCTAGGAAACTGGTTTATAAGGTCCCCATGGGATCAAGGAAAATTTGGCAAATTAGATCCAGAATTGGCTTAGTGGCAGGAGGCAGAGGGTGATGGTCGAAGGTCGTTTATGTGATTGTCTAGTGGTGTTCCACAAGGATCGGTGCTGGGTCCCTTGCTGTTTTTAGTATACATTAATGATCTGGAAATGAATGTAGGAGGTATGATCAGTCAGCTCGTAGATGCCACTAAAATTGGTGATGTATAAATAGTGAGGAGGAAAACCGTTGATTACAGGATGAAATAGACAGGCTTGTTAGATGGGCAAAACAGTGACAAATAGAATTTAACCCTGAAAAGTGTGAGGTAATGCATTTGAGAGGGACTAACAAGGCAAGTGAATATACAATGAGCAGTCGGACCCTAGGAAGTGCAGAGGATCTTGGTGTGCAGGTTCACAGAACTCTGAAAACAGCAGGACAGGGAGAAAAGGTGGTTAAGAAGGCATATGGGATACTTGTCTTTATTGACCAAGGCATAGAATATAAGAGCAAGGAGGTTATAATGGAGCTGTATAAATGCTGGAGTACTGTGCGCAGTTCTGGTCACCACACTATAGGAAAGAGGTGATTGCAGTGGAGAGGTTGGATAGGCTGGGGTTGTTTACCTTGAAGCAAAGAAGGCTGAGGGAGGACCAGATTGAGGTGTGTAAAATTATGAGGGGCATAGATCACGTGGCTAGGAAGGAACTTTTCCTCTTAGTGGAGGGGTCAATAACCAGGGGACGTAGATTTAAGATCAGGGGCAGGAGATGAAATGTTAGAAAAGGCTTTTTCACTCAGAGGGTGGTGGGAATCTGGAACTCACTGCCTGAAAGGGAAGTAGAAGCAGGAACGCCCACTACATTTAATAAGATGTTGGATGAGCACTTGAAACGCCATAGCACACAAGGCTATGGATCAAGTGCTTGAAAATGGGATTGGAATAGATAGGTGCTTGATGGCTAGCATGGACACAATGGGCCCAAGGGCCTCTCTCCATGCTGTTAAAACTCTATGGCTCTATGACTATGCCTGCCAACTACCACATGGTCTCAGTAAGGTGGGCCATGGTCCACAGAGAGCGAGGGAGTTTGAAGATGATTGGAGGTCAGACTCTCCTGTGAGACATTAGCATCCTCTGTGTTAATGTAGCCAGTGCAGATAAAACTGAAATATGCGAAAGAATTAAACCAGGAAAGGGAAATAATACATTTGTGTCTGAAATTAGTTCAACTTCTTCATTCTTCTTGGCTCTTCGGGGGGGTTTAAACTAATTTGGCAGGGGGATGGGAAAACGAGCTGTAGTCCAGAAGCCAGTGTTGAGAGTAGTGAGGTACTGAGGAGGGTATCAAGGTCGCAGGAGTGTACCGGCAGACAGAAAGGTGGGTTGTAGTGTGTCTACTTCAATGCAAGGAGCATCCGGAATAAGGTAGGTGAACTTGGAGCATGGATTGGTACTTGGGACTACGATGTTGTGGCCATTACGGAGACATGGTTAGAACAGGGACAGGAATGGTTGTTGGACGTTCTGGGGTATAGATGTTTCAGTAAGAGTAGGGAAGGTGGTAAAAGAGGTGGAGGAGTAGCATTGTTAATCAAGGATAGTTTAACGGCTGCAGAAAGGCAGTTCGTAGGGGATCTGCCTACTGAGGTAATATGGGCCGAAGTTAGACATAGGAAAGGAGCGGTCACGTTGTTAGGAGTTTTCTATAGGCCTCCAAATAGTGATAGAGATATGGAGGAAGAAATTGCAAAACAGATTATGGATAGGTGTGGAAGGCACATTGGATTTGGTACTGGGCAATGAACCGGGCCAAGTGTTTGTGGGAGAGCACTTTGGAGATAGTGACCACAATTCGGTGTCTTTCACTATTGCAATGGAGAGGGATAGGGCCATACGGCAGGGCAAGGTTTATAATTGGGAGAGGGGTAATTATGATGCAATTAGGCAAGAATTAGGGAGCATAAGATGGGAACAGAAACTGTCAGGGAAAGGCACAAATGAAAAGTGGAGCTTGTTCACGGAACAAATACTGCGTGCCCTTGATAGGTATGTCCCTGTCAGGCAGGGAGGAAATGGCCATGTGAGGGAACCATGGTTCACAAAAGAAGTTGAATGTCTTGTCAAGAGGAAAAAGGAAGCATATGTAAGGATGAGAAAACAAGGTTCAGTTGGGTCGCTTGAGGGTTACAAGGTAGCAAGGAATGAGCTAAAAAAAAGGCTGAGGAGAGCTAGGAGGGGCATGAGAAGTCCTTGGCGGGTCGGATCAAGGAAAACCCCAAGGCTTTTTACTCTTATGTGAGAAATAAAAGAATGACCAGGCTAAGGTTAGGGCCGGTCAAGGACAGTCGTGGGAACTTGTGCATGGAGTCAGAAGAAATAGGAGAGTCGTTGAATGAATACTTTTCCTCAGTGTTCACCAAGGAGAGGGGCCATGTTTTTGAGGATGTGATTGTGATACAGGAGGTTAGGCTGGAGGAGGTAGATGTTCTGAGGAAGGATGTATTAGGATTAGCAATTTTGAAAAACCTTACAGTCGACAAGTCCCCTGGGCCTGATGGGATATATCCAAGGATTCTTTGGGAGGTAAGGGATGAGATTACAGAGCCTTTGGCTTTGATCTTTGGGTGCTCACTGTCCACGGAGATAGTGCCAGAAGACTGGAGAGTGGTGAATGTTGTTCCTCTGTTCAAGAAAGAGAATAGGAATGACCCTGGTAATTATAGGCCGGTTAGTCTTACTTCGGTGGTTGGTAAGTTAATGGAAAAGGTCCTGAAGGATAGGATTTAATACCATTTGGAAAGATGCAGCTTAATCCGGGATTGTCAACACAGATTTGTGAAGGGTAAGTCTTGTCTCACAAATTTGATTGAATTCTTTGAGGAGGTAACTAAGTGTGTAGATGAAGGTAGAGCAGTTGATGTCATATGCATGGATTTTAGTAAGGTGTTTGATAACAGTTTAGTAAGGTGTTTGAGGGCAGCACGGTAGCATTGTGGATAGCGCAATTGCTTCACAGCTCTAGGGTCCCAGGTTCGATTCCGGCTTGGGTCACTGTCTGTGCGGAGTCTGCACATCCTCCCCGTGTGTGCGTGGGTTTCCTCCGGGTCCTCCGGTTTCCTCCCACAGTCCAAAGCTGTGCAGGTTAGGTCGATTGGCCATGCTAAATTGCCCTTAGTGTCCAAAATTGCCCTTAGTGTTGGGTGGGGTTACTGGGTTATGGGGATAGGGTGGAGGTGTAGACCTTGGGTAGGGTGCTCTTTCCAAGAGCCGGTGCAGACTCGATGGGCTGAATGGCCTCCTTCTGCACTGTAAATTCTATGATATAAGGTTCCCCATGGTCGGCGTATGAAGAAAGTAAGGAGGTGTGGGATAGAGGGAAATTTGGCCAATTGGATAAGTAACTGGCTATCACATAGAAGACAGCGGTTGGTGATGGATGGAAAATTTTCAGACTGGAGACCAGTTACCAGCGGTGTACCACAGGGATCAGTGCTGGGTCCTCTGCTATTTGTGATTTTTATCAATGACTTGGAGGACGGGGCTGAACGGTGGGTCAGTAAATTTGCTGATGGCACCAAGATAGGTGGAGTAGTGATGAGGTGGAGGGCTGTTGTAGGCTGCAAAGAGACATTGATAGGATGGAGAGCTCGGCCAAAAAATGCAGATGGAGTTTAACCCTGATAAGTGTGAGGTGATTCATCTTGGTGGAAAAAATTTGAATGCAGATTATAGGGTCAACAGCAGGGTTCTGAGGAATGTGGAGGAACAGAGAGATCTTAGGGTTCATGTCCACTGATCTCTGAAGGTTGCCACTCAAGTGGATAGAGCCGTGAAGAAGGCTTATAGTGTGTTAGCGTTTATTAACAGGGGGCTTGAGTTTAAGAGCTGTGGAGTTATGCTGAAACTGTACATGACTCTGGTGAGACCACATTTGGAGTATTGTGTGCAGTTCTGGTCACCTCACTATAGGAAGGATGTGGAAGCATTGGAAAGGGCGCAAAGGAGATTTACCAGGATGCTGCCTGGTTTGCAGGATAGGTCTTATGAGAAAAGGTTGAGGGAGCTAGGGCTTTTCTCTTTGGAGCGGAGGAGGATGAGAGGCGACAATAGAGGTTTATAAGATGATGAGGGGGATAGATAGAGTGGACGTTCAGAGACTATTTCCTCGGGTGGATGTAGCTGTTACAAGGGGGCATAACTATAAGGTTCAGGGTGGGAGATATAGGAGGGATGTCCGAGGTAGGTTTTTTACTCAGAGAGTGGTTAGGGTGTGGAATGGACTGCCTGCTGTGATAGTGGAGTTGGACACTTTAGGAACTTTCAAGCGGTTATTGGATGGGCACATGGAGCACACCAGAATGACAGGGAGTGGGATAGCTTGATCTTGGTTTTGGACAATGCTCGGCACAACATCGAGGGCCGAAGGGCCTGTTCCGTGCTGTACTGTTCTATATTCTATGTATTCTACTCTTTGCTTTCATATAAAGAGTGTTTATTTGGGTCACGCACCCTGCACTTTCTATCCAATATTTATTTTTTCCCTTTCCTGGTTTAATTCCTTCACATTTTTCACTTTCCTTTTACCTTTAGTGGCTGCATTAACGCAGACCATTTCTAATTTCACAAATCCTGTTGAATGAGCCCAACGTTTTAATGCTAACAACCCTTTGGGGTGACAGGCAGGACAAGGGGCTGTCACAATGTACAGCTGATTAAGTGTTCAGAGTAACATCCGCTCAGTCTTGCAAAGGTTGACTGAAAGGTCATGTCCTCATTGACAAAGCCCAGCTCCTCAGACGAGATTGTCACTGTATCTTGTCCTGTCTGTCTGCCATTTGCTACCAGGCAACAAGAGGGTCTCCAGCTGGGGCAATATCCTGGAACTCTCCCCCCCAACAGCACTGTGGCTGTACCGGCACCTCAAGGACTACAGTGGTTCAAAAAGATGGCTCACCATCACCTTCTGAAGGGCAACTAGGGATGGGCAATAAATGCTGGCCTAACCAGCGACACTCACTTCCCATGAATGAATTTTAAAAAAATGCTAATGAGCAAATCTGACTTTCCTGAATCAATTAAGGATCTGATACTCAACATATGCCTTTCTGAGGTATCTGACACAGATTTAGAGAACCAATTCCAAAAGGAGAAGGCGGGTGGGAGGTATAGAGGAGTGGATTGGATGGGAAAGAGAGTGAAAGAAAGGAGAGGCCACGGCAGATTGGAGGGAAAGACGATGGAGGCAACTGGGGGAATAGGAGGACTGGAAAGTTGTGACATCATGTAGTTCCCTCAATGGACAATTGCTACAGTTCTAGATTGTTCTTTTATGAGGTGTTAAAATGAGGGAAATAAGGATATATATGTGGTTAATTTATTTCAAGAGGATAATCAGTGTGTAATCACAGGGCGCGATTCTCCCAAAACGGGAGAAATCGTAAAGCTGCCGTAAAACCCGGGCGGGTTTTACGGCAGCGCACCCCTTCCCGACCGGGGACCGATTCTGGTCCCCGGTCGGGGCTAGCAGCCCGACGCTGTAGGCTCCGGCAAGACGGGCTTAACGAAAATCGTTAAGCCCGCTTGCCGGAGTTAGCGCCGGCTGACGCGTCATATGACGTCATCCGCGCATGCGCAGTTTGGAAGACTCCAACCCGCGCATGCGCGGGTGACGTCATCGCGTTTTTGCGCGAAACCCGCGCATGCGCGGGCCGGGTTGCCCCTCAGCCGCCCCGCGAATGGATACTGCGGGGCGGCGGAAGGACAAGTAGTGCGCGGGCATCGGGCCCGCTGCCCGCGATCGGTGCCCACCGATCGCGGGCCCATGGCACCCTTGGCACGGCCGTGGTACGGCCGTGCCAATCGGTGCCATGGTTATTAATAGCGAGTTTGTGACGCCGTTTTTACGAACGGCAAGACCAGGTGTGTTTGCCGTTCGTAAAAACGGCGGAAAGGGCTGGGACTTCGGCCCATCTAACAGCTGAGAATCGCTGCCGGCCGTAAAAAAACGGCGGCAGCGATTCGGGTCGGGACTTCGGCGGGGGGGGGGGGTGGAGAATAGCGGGAGGGCGGCAAAAATGTCGGGAAGGCCCTCCCGCTATTCTCCCACCCGTCGTGGGGGGCGGAGAATTTCGCCCACTGTATTCTTATTTGGGTTACATTGGGATACTGACCCCAGAATTCTTCTATGGGTTACATTGGGATACTGACCCCAGAATTCTTCTATGGGTTACATTGGGATACTGACCCCAGAATTCTTCTATGGGTTACATTGGGATACTGACCCCAGAATTCTTCTATGGGTTACATTGGGATACTGACCCCAGAATTCTTCTATGGGTTACATTGGGATACTGACCCCAGTATTTTTCATTGGGTTATATTTGGACACTGATCCTAATATTGTTCACTGGGTTATACAGGGCTTCTGATCCTAGTCTTGGTCATTGGGTTAAATTGGGATGCTCATTCCAATTCTTTCATTATGCTACACAGGGATATTGGTCCTGGTATTTTTCATTGGGTTTTACTGGGAAACTGATCCAAGTATTCTTCACTGGGTTATATTGGAATAATAATAATAATCATTATTGTCACAAGTAGGCTTCCATTAACATTGCAATAAAGTTTACTGTGAAAAGCCCCTCGTCGCCACAGTCCGGCGCCTGTTCGGGTACACTAGAGGGAGAATTCAGAATGTCCAATTCACCTAACAGAACTTCTTTTGGGACTTGTTGGAGGAAACCGGAGCACCCGGAGGAAACCCACGCAGACACGGGGAGAACGTGCAGACTCCGCACAGACATTGACCCAAGCCGGGAATCGAACCTGGGACCCTGGCGTTGTGAAGCAACAGTGCTAACCACTGTGCTACCGTGCCGCCCAGAATACTGATCCCTGTAGTTTTCATTGGATTATACAGTTATACTGATCCCAGCAATTTTCATTGGGCTAGAGAGGGATACGTATCCTACTATTCCTTATTGTCTTATATTAGGTAACTGATTCCCATATTCTTCATTGATTATATTGGGATACTGATATCCCAGTATTCTTATTGGGTTAGACATGGATACTGAATTTGGTATTCATTTTAGGGTTCCATTAGGAAATGATTCCAGTATTGTTCATTGGCTTAGACAGAGATTCTTTACCCATTTGGAACATTATGAGAAGTGTTGGGCCCCATATCCATGGAAGGATGTGTTGGCCTTGGACAGGATCCAGAGGAGATCCACAAGAATGATCCCTGGAACTACGAGCTTGTTGTATGAGGAATGGTTGATGACTCTGGATCTGTACTCATTGGGGTTTAGAAGGATGAGGAGGATCGTATTGAAACTTACAGGATACTGAGAGGCCTGGATAGAGCGGACATAGAGAAGATGTTCCCAAAAGTAGGAGAGACTAGAACCCGAGGGCACAGGCTCAGACTGAAAGGCCGATCCTTTAAAGCAGAGATGAGGAGGAATTTCTTCAGCCAGAGGGTGGTGAATCTGTGGAACTCTTTGCCGCAGAAGGCTGTGGAGGCCAAATCACTGTGTCTTTAAGAGAGAGATAGATAGGTTCTTGATTAATAAGGGAATCAGGGGTTATGGGGAGAAGGCAGGAGAATGGGGATAAGAAACATATCAGTCATGATTGACTGGCAGAGCAGACGCAATGGGTCTTCATCTGCCATCGCAGCATTAATACCATACGAGTATCTTCAACCTGATCTGCCTGTGAGAACTTGTTCTCTCAATGCTGCCTCTCCAACAGTGCAGTTCTCCCTCGCTGCAGCCTCTCCAACAGTGCAGTTCTCCCTCGCTGCAGCCTCTCCAACAGTGCAGTTCTCCCTCGCTGCAGCCTCTCCAACAGTGCAGTTCTCCCTCGCTGCAGCCTCTCCAACAGTGCAGTTCTCCCTCGCTGCAGCCTCTCCAACAGTGCAGTTCTCCCTCGCTGCTGCCTCTCTGACACCCTCAGCACTACAGTGTCAATCTGTTTGGACTAACTGCATTACCGCCGTCCGAGCTGACATCCCAGGTTCTTTGCTGCTCCTCATCTTTCCGAAAACACTCTCATCCCAAAGTGGGACTCCTCATTCTAAACCTGCAGGGCAGCCCAAACCGAATTTTGGCAGAATTTGGAAACATTTTCCAAACTAGAAACAGCCTCAAAGAGCAGGTCTGAGTGGAGACAAAGTAACAAACCTCAATCTGACAATGACATCAATCAACTGCTAACTTTCCACCATCTTCCTGACGCTCAAACCTCACTGGAGCAGAGCCAATTTGCACTCTCCCTCATGTACAATGACCTCAATGAGGTGTAAGCCAATCAGATGCAGCCAATTCCCAAATTCTGGAATCCCAGTTTAAGAACTCCAGCTTGATGAACAAAGGATTGCAGGATTGTAAAGATTTACGGCTCACTCCAATATTTACATTTTCCAGCTTTATCCCCAATCATCCCATCATCCCTGTGCTCTCTCTCTTTAACAGTTAATCATAGGAACATCGGGACAGGAGTAGGCCATTCAGCCCCTTGAGCCTGCCCCACCATTCACTGAGATCATGGCTGATCTGTGGCCTAACTCAATATATCTGCCTTTGGCCCATATCCCTTAGTATCTTTGCTTAACAATGATCTATCTCAGATTTAGAATTAACAATTTATCTAGCTTCAACTGCTGTTTGTGGGAGAGAGTTCCAAACCTCTAACGTCCTTTGAGGGAAGAGGTGCTGCCCAACATCTCTCCTGAACGGTTCAGTCCCTAGATTTAGAATCTCCAACCAGGGGGAATAGCTTACCTACTCAGTCCCAACCCCCGCCACTCTCCCATTTTAGAAATCTGAAATCGTTTCCTCAGCAACAGGAAATCGCTGCCAGGACACCAGCCACTTGGCCACTGGCAAACACTTCGGCTTCAATAGGACTAGACACTGGAGATTCCATTGCAGAAACAGATGGGTTATATACGTGGGTTGTTGATGTGTTAGTGCATGGTCACTTTAAGAGTTCAGTCACGTGACAGTCTGTGACCTCATTGGCTACCATGGGTTTTCTCTCAGTCCAGATCAAGCCTCTTTGTGCAGTTCACAGCCATCTAATAACTAATAATAATAATCTTTATTAGTGTTACAAAGAGGCTACCTCTGTGGATTATTGCATTTAACCCATGTACTCCATTCTTTATCCTGCAAGTCCAATACGCCACAGCAATAATGTTGCTGGACTAATAATCCAGAGAACTGGATAATTCAGAAACCTCGCACTGCCCGCTATGCAAGGAGGATTGGCAGATTGTGGCCGTAACCGAGGATGTGTCCCATTTGGAAAATCTGCAACTGTTTTACTCTGAGGACCTTTTAAGTACATCTGCTTTATCTAATACTGACTTATCCAATATTGCTACTGCTTCCGCCTTCACTGTGACACTGACCATTTTCTCCCCTTTCGGTCCTTAATCAGCTCCATCGCTTCCTTTAACTTATCTTGTGTATGGTAGCACAGTGGATAACCCAGTTGCTTCAGGGTCCCAGGTTCGATTCCTGGCTTGGGTCACTGTCTGTGCGGAGTCTGCATGTTCTCCTGTGGGTTCCCTCCGGGTGCTCCGGTTTCCTCGCACAAGCCTTGAAAGACATGCTTGTTAGGTGAATTAGACATTCTGAATTCTCCCTCAGTGTACTCGAACAGGCGCCGGAATATGGCAACCAGGGGCTTTTCACAGTAACTTCATTGCAGTGTTAATGTAAGCCTATTTGTGACACTAAAGATTATTATTATTAATAAAAAGAATAGGCAGCGGATCGGGAAGTGGGTGTGCTTCACTGCAACTGGACAGTGGACCTCGCTGAAGATTCCTGGTTACCCCAAATGGTAAGAACATATTTCATGTATTTGCTTTGGTCTGAAAACATTGCGCTGATTCTGGCCTCGTTCCCATTCCTGATTTCCATCGCTCTGTGATTGCCAGTCATGCCTTCAACTGCCAAGGCACTGAGCCCTGGAATTTCCTCTCTCTCCAACACCATTCCTCCTTAAAACCTATCTACTTGACAAGCCTTTGGACATGTGACCTAATAATTTCCTCATGTGACTCAGTAGCTATTGTTTGTCCATTAACGTTCCCACCAAACCTTTGGGGATGTTTTTCTGTGTCAAAGGTGCGACATAAATGCAAGCTGTTAAGATGACACATTGTCGTTGCTTGATCCCAGCGTAAAGTCCTTGTGAATCTCAATGCTGGGAAAAGACCGATACTGAGAGTCGTGGGAGTCTTGTCCTTCCTGACAGGTAATTAAGTCTTTGTTTGTTATTGTCAAGTCTATGTTTGCTTTGTCTCTTTGCCTGTTGTAATAACAGTGATTGACTCATCGGGAACTTTTCCTGTTCACCTGGGAGCGTCATGTGAGAGTACCCTTTAAGAAATGGGTGTTTAAGAAATGTACCTTTAAGAAATGTACCTGCTCATGTTAATGGAGTGATGTCAGAGGGTGGGTGGAGCTGAGCTCTACTTCTGCTTTTTTTAGTTTCAGTTTGAAAAAGAGCTTGGGTGTGTCTGTGTTTTTCAGTGAGCTGAATCTGAAGTTAAAAGTGAGCTGCTCTGCTGTTGATTTATGCCATCAAAAGGCTATGCATCATTTGGGTGAACTCAGAATTGTAAAAAGGTCTCAGTATCGAATATAAATCTAATGTGCTCCTGTTTGAAGGTTTGTTAAGTCTTTTGGATGTTAAAAGGACAGCATACAGGTTATTTAGTGTTGTATTCTTTGGAGGGCGTATTTGATTTAAGATATTCACTGTTTGTTTGAAAAAGGTTAACTTGAGTTCATAGAATAAACATTGTTTTGCTTTAAAAACCCACTGGTCCATCTTCTGCTGCACCACACCTGTAGAGTGGGCCGTGTGCTCCCCATACCACAATCTATAAATAGTTGTGGGTCAGGTGAACTCCATGATAAACTTTGGAATTCTCTAAACCCTGACCCATAACAGGTAGCAACATTGGCAGACACCAAAGATTTAGCTGAGAATGGTGTGTCTTTAAGGTAAGTGAGGTTTTGCATAACAATTCATGTCAAATTTAGGAAAGTATTCAAAGTGTGTACAGCATCGATAGATATGCTTCATTTTTTTCTATCTTTTTAAACCTTTGTTTGTTATAGTACAGGATTGCATTTCATACATAACCTGAACACTTAATTGGGATCTAAGGAATTTTGATACAACTGACGAAAATAGATTTTAAATTTCAAAAGCATTAAATTGCAACTTTTTAATCAAATTTGATATTAGAGTTTTGGCAGGAAGATTTTTTAAAACTTGGGCAAGATTTCCAAATAAAAAGAAAATGCTAAAAAGAGTCAGGTCAAGACGGCTTCAACTATTCAAGAGAGGGGGAAAAGGCGTGAAAATTACTCTGGGCCTGTATAAAATCTAAATCTAAAAATAGAAAAAATATATAAATTGGGATTTAAAGGACAAATATAAACATGAAATGAAGTTGCATTAAGCACTAGGTAAACCATAGTTAGACAATGATGTATAGTTTTGGATACATCATTACCAGGTTTGGTTTAGCACAGTGGGCTAAACAGCTGGCTTGTAATGCAGAACAAGGCCAGCAGCACGGGTATTCTCATACTGGCCTCCCCGAACAGGTGCCAGAATGTGGCGACTAGGGGCTTTTCACAGTAACTTCATTGAAGCCTACTTGTGACAATAAGTGATTATTATTATTATTAATTATTTGCACAAACTAAAATTGACCCCAAGGTCTGATAAATGACTAAAAAAATCACTTTATTCTTGGTTGAAATTGAACGTTTTATTTGTTTAGTACGAAGGGAAGACATGGACCAGTGAAGGTGGGTTTAATTGGATCGATCAGAGCCGGAAGTCCAATCGGACGACAATGTCATCCAGGAAATTGTTCTCCAGGGTTTTGGTTCCTGATCACTGTCCAGTCATCCCTGCTGGAGAGTCTGCTGAGATTCAGTTGTGATATCCCATAGTTCTGGTGATAGCCTGACCATATTCCATGAGACAGTGTTTTGATATGGCAGGTGGTAATTACTGAGCTGACAAAGTCCCAAAGGGAAACTTGGTCAAGCTATCACAACTATTTGTATTTTTATTACAGGGCGGTCTGTATACTGAATTCAGAAGTAACGATTCCACCACCAAGTTTGGAGATTTTTAATATGAAACTGAAACATTTATTAATAAAAGAAAAAGATTACACTTACATAATTAAAATTAGTCTCACAAATACTTCCCAAAAGATTTGCAAGCAACTTTACCTATAGGTTCTTAATCTAGCGAAATTCCATTCATATTACTGTAAGACACCCACTTAAGCTCCAGGGCAGGTATTTCACAGGGCTTCTCTCTCCCTCTCTCTCGACATTCGAAATCCAAGGCTTAAAACAAACCTTGCTTTCTGAAAAAAATGCTTCCCTGGGGTGGCTAGAGGCTGTTTACTTCACAGAATCCCTACAGTGCAGAAAGAAGCCATTCGGCCCATCGAGTCTACATCGACCCTTCGAAAGAGCACTCTACCCAAATCCACTCTCCTGTCCACCCTGTCCTTTCCCCAGAGCCTAATCTGCACATCCCTAGACATCAAGGGGCAATTCATCACGGCCAATCCACCTAACCCGCACATCTAAAGGACAGTGGGAGGAAACCAGAGCACGCAGAGGAAAGCCATGCTGACGTGGGAAGAATGTGCAAACTCCACACAGGCAGTGACCCAAGGCCAGAATTAAACCCGGGTCCCCGGCGCTGTGAGGCAGCACTGTGCCATCGCCTTTCCCCTGCACAGGTCACTCCTCGCACAGCAGACCCTTCAGGACATCACATGACCTCTGCCCTCATAAAACTATCAATCGTTCCTGAAATATGTTTTTGTTTTTCCATCTTTAAAACGCATTGTTCCTAACTTTCTTTGGAAGTTACCTTTCCCAGAATATAAAGATCTTTCATGTCATCTTTATTTTCGGGGAAAAATAAACTTAATGGGCGGGATTCTCCAAACCCCCCCCCCCCGCCAGGTTGGAGAATCCCCGGGGGTGGGGGGGGGGCGGCGCGAATCCCGCCCTACCGCACCGACACCAGCTGCCGTATTCTCCGACGCCATTTTTCGGGCGGGACGGGATTCATGCCACACCGGTCGGGGACTGTTGGCAGCGGCCCCCTGGTGATTCTCCGGGCCCCGATGAGCCGAGTGGCCATCCGTTTTTGGCCAGTCTCGCCGGCGTGGGTTACGTATGGTCCCACACTGTGGGGCCTGGCAGGTAAGTCGGCGGTGGCGGTCCTCGGGGTGGGGTGCTGGGGGAATCCGACCCTGGGGGGGACCCCCCACGGTGGCCTGTCTAGCGATTAGGGACCACCGATCTGTGGGTGGGCTTGTTGCGTGGGGGTACTTCTTCCTTCCGCGCCGGCCCCTGTAGCGCTCCGCCATGGCTGGCGCGGAGAACAGAACCACCCCACGCATGTGCCAAAATACGCCGGCCGGACGGCGCATGCGCGAGATCACGCCGTCCCTTCGGCGCTGGCTGGGGTGCGCCAACCATTCCCGGGTCCACCTATCCCCGAAAGTGTGGAGGAATTCGCACTTTCGGGGGCTTTTGATGCCAGAGTGATTGGTGCTGGTTCTCCCGCCAGCGTGGAAGGGAGAATCCCGGCCAATAACTTTGCTTTTCGTTTATCAGCTTTGCCAGTTTTAAATCTCCTTTTATTTCTCTTTGAAATTCAACAAGTAAACAAACCTTCTTTATCTCCTCATGCAAATCTCGGTCCATGTTGCTTAGTTGTATTCTATCTTATCTTTGCTTATCTCCACTTCATAGTATTTGCTTTCACACATAACCCTTTTGATGATTTAATCCTTACATTTTGACAGTTTTCAGTTTAATTAAATTAGTTATAAACACATGCACACACACATACCCCTACAGTAATATTGGAAAAATGATATTTCTTTACAGCAGTAAGAAGGCCACCTGGGTACTGTACCAGAGGGCACATGTCACAGGAACAGGAGGGATCAGCTCCTCGAGCCTATTCCACTATTCAGCTCGTGCATGGCTGATCTGTATCTCAACACCTGAACCCTCAATAGCTCGGAAACATCTGCTGATCTCAGCCTTAAAAGGCTCAGCCTTTTTGAGGAGAGTGTTTCGATGTGAAACTTTCCTCTTGAATTCACTCTTAAATGATCTAACTAATTTTCAGATTGCGCTCTCCTGCCCCTCAATGAGGCCCGACATCACCAGCAGATGGTAAGCCCAGGGGATGTTACTCCAGCGCTATCAGGAGAACAGGCAAGGAAATCCGGGTGGTGGGGATGAAGGGGATTTGGAGTTTGTCACAGTTCGGATTGGCTATTCAGGCGACAGGACAGCGGTTGATATCAGTGCCAAGCTCCTGAACACATCCAGATTTAGTCACGCAGTTTGTGGTTCCAATGAAAGTAGCTCTTGTTGACTTCTATCTTTGTTACCATTAATAACCACAATGTGCGAGTGTGTTCCCTGTATTGGACAAATGACCACACAAGTACTTAGTATAATCACGGTTTATTGTTGAACATAGGATTACTTCTATACTTTATAAATTACACACTACTACACATTAGATTATATCGAGCAGTTTAAACGACCTTTACTTCATTTCCAAGTGACCGGCTCTGTGCAGGTTAGATAAGGCCTTTATCTGGTTCCCCACGTGTGGTGGTTGGAGGTTGTCTGGTACGTTTTGGCTGAGCGCCTCCTTCAGCGATTGCGGGTCCTTGAACTTGGCTGGTCGATGTGCTGCAGTTGGATGACAGAAGCCGGTCCCCCAAAAGAGGCAGAATGTTGCTTGCGCAGTGTTTCTTATCCTCCGAGCTATTGCGCTCTTTTGGGCGGACCTAGGTAGGGATCCAATGGATCAATAGGATTTCAATCACCCAAATCGATTCTGGCCAATTAGGGGCGGGTACCTTAATGGCTGGACGGCTCCTGGTTGATATTGTCCAAGGCACGTAGGCACTCCCAAATAAGGCAAATAGGCACTCCTGAGTCTGCTACTCCTGGTACGTTTCAATCTGAAGTCCATTGTCTTGGGGAGACCTGTGAGTGGCCTCTAGCAGGTGCAAATTTCTGTATAAGTCTGAGTTGTTGTTTGCAATATACAGAAGTTGTGTCCCACCTGACCACAATTCCCACCATACCTTGCGTGCGGCCATTTTGGATGGCCACATTCTCTGTTGAATAAAATAATAGTCAGCACTTCGAGTATTCACCAAAGGTCCTTTATTTAACACAAAGTTCGTGGGGGGATTAGATAGACCAAAGTCATTACAAATGTCCCCCTTCTACAGAGGTAAGGCAAGCAATTTATATGTTACAGTAAGCAATATCTAGGACAAAATGCATTCTTTAGATTAGCAAAAAAGACAGAAAAGTGAGCAGGCCGGAGTTAGAGTTTAATAACAGGCCTTGAGTTCCTTGCCTAAGAAAAATAATAATTGTCTGCTGTCAGCAAGACAATGTGCAGCTGTATGCTTGTTTACATTGTGTGACCTTCTGACTGTTTCATATAGAAGCTCGACTAAAAATAAGGCTAAATATCCATCATGCTTTGCCAAGTACCTATTTCCATGAAATATAGTCAAGTAGCCGGTTAAAATGAATACAGAGTATTAAGGCAGCTAATCCGCCAGCTAAAGTCCTTTCTACACTCTCTTATCGGCTTTGCTACAACAATGATAAAGGAAATCAATATGAAATTTAGAATTCATTGAACTAATAATATTGTGCAGCATAAATAGAACATTGTCGTGTTCGATGGACAGACTAAGTAGTATATCTTATGTAGAGGGACCTTAACCTGACTCAGGTAGTTGCTCCAAGCTGGTACACTATGTACCATATGTACAAGGTGGATTACGGAATGGCCACATCTCATTTGAGTGCTGCCTGATTGGTTTGCTACACAGACTCTCTGTCACCTGACTGCTGATGTCATTGATACATTGTCGTCCACATCACTCATTGACATATCTATTCGAGTAACCCAGGATAGTGCAGCACTCCCTCAGTACTGACCCTCTGACAGTGCAGCACTCCCTCAGTACTGACCCTCTGACAGTGCAGCACTCCCTCAGTACTGACCCTCTGTCAGTGCAGCGCTCCCTCAGTACTGACCCTCTGACAGTGCAGCACTCCCTCAGTACTGCCCCTGACAGTGCAACGGTCCCTCAGTACTGACCCTCTGACAGTGCAGCACTCCCTCAGTACTGCCCCTGACAGTGCAGCCCTCCCTCAGTACTGATCCTCTGACAGTGCAGCACTCCCTCAGTACTGACCCTCTGACAGTGCAGCACTCCCTCAGTACTGCCCCTGACAGTGCAGCCCTCCCTCAGTACTGATCCTCTGACAGTGCAGCACTCCCTCAGTACTGACCCTCTGACTGTGCAGCACTCCCTCAGTACTGACTCACTGACAGTGCGCCACTCCCTCAGTACTGACCCTCTGACAGTGCAGCACTCCCTCAGTACTGACCCTCTGACAGTGCAGCACTCCCTCAGTACTGCCCCTGACAGTGCAGCCCTCCCTCAGTACTGACCCTCTGACAGTGCAGTAGTCCCTCAGCACTGACCCTCTGACAGTGCTGCCCTCCCTCATTACTGACTCCCTGACAGTGCAGTAGTCCCTCATTACTGACTCTCTGACAGTGCAGTAGTCCCTCAGCACTGACAGTGCTGCCCTCCCTCAGTACTGACCCTCTGACAGTGCAGCGGTCCCTCAGCACTGACCCTCTGACAGTGCAGCACACCCTCAGTACTGACCCTCTGACAATGCAGCACTCCCTCAGTACTGACCCTCTGACAGTGCAGCACTCCCTCATTACTGACACTCTGACAGTGCAGCACTCCCTCGGTACTGACCCTCTGTCAGTGCAGCACTCCCTCAGTACTGACAATGTGACAATGCAGCGGTCCCTCAGCACTGACCCTCTGACAGTGCAGCACTCCCTCAGTACTGACCCTCTGACAATGCAGCACTCCCTCAGTACTGACCCTCTGACAGTGCAGCACTCCCTCAGTACTGACCCTCTGACAGTGCAGCACTCCCTCAGTACTGACCCTCTGTCAGTGCAGCGCTCCCTCAGTACTGACCCTCTGACAGTGCAGCACTCCCTCAGTACTGCCCCTGACAGTGCAACGGTCCCTCAGTACTGACCCTCTGACAGTGCAGCACTCCCTCAGTACTGCCCCTGACAGTGCAGCCCTCCCTCAGTACTGATCCTCTGACAGTGCAGCCCTCCCTCAGTACTGACCCTCTGACAGTGCAGCACTCCCTCAGTACTGATCCTCTGACAGTGCAGCACTCCCTCAGTACTGCCCCTGACAGTGCAGCACTCCCTCAGTACTGACCCTCTGACAGTGCAGCACACCCTCAGTACTGACCCTCTGACAGTGCAGCACTCCCTCAGTACTGACCCTCTGACAGTGCAGCACTGCCTCAGTACTGACCCTCTGACAGTGCAGCACTCCCTCAGTACAGACCCTCTGACAGTGCAGCACTCCCTCAGTACTGACCCTGACAGTGCAGCACTCCCTCATTACTGACCCTCTGACAGTGCAGCACTCCCTCAGTACTGCCCCTGACAGTGCAGCACTCCCTCAGTACTGACCCTCTGACAGTGCAGCACTCCCTCAGTACTGACCCTCTGACAGTGCAGCACTCCCTCAGTACTGCCCCTGACAGTGCAGCACTCCCTCATTACTGACTCCCTGACAGTGCAGTAGTCCCTCATTACTGACTCTCTGACAGTGCAGTAGTCCCTCAGCACTGACAGTGCTGCCCTCCCTCAGTACTGACCCTCTGACAGTGCAGCGGTCCCTCAGCACTGACCCTCTGACAGTGCAGCACTCCCTCAGTACTGACCCTCTGACAATGCAGCACTCCCTCAGTACTGACCCTCTGACAGTGCAGCACTCCCTCATTACTGACCCTCTGACAGTGCAGCACTCCCTCGGTACTGACCCTCTGTCAGTGCAGCACTCCCTCAGTACTGACAATGTGACAATGCAGCAGTCCCTCAGCACTGACCCTCTGACAATGCAGCACTCCCTCAGTACTGACCCTCTGACAATGCAGCACTCCCTCAGTACTGACCCTCTGACAGTGCAGCATTTCCTCAGTACTGACCCTCTGACAATGCTGCACTCCCTCAGTACTGACCCTCTGACAGTGCAGCACTCCCTCAGTTATGATCCTCTGACAGTGCAGCACTCCCTCAGTACTGACCCTCTGTCAGTGCAGCACTCCCTCAGTACTGACCCTCTGACAATGCAGCACTCCCTCAGTACTGACCATCTGACAGTGCAGCAGTCCCTCAGCACTGACCCTCTGACAGTG
This sequence comes from Scyliorhinus canicula, assembly GCF_902713615.1. Classification (NCBI taxonomy): domain Eukaryota; kingdom Metazoa; phylum Chordata; class Chondrichthyes; order Carcharhiniformes; family Scyliorhinidae; genus Scyliorhinus; species Scyliorhinus canicula. Next base: position 226,939,367 of record NC_052149.1, on the reverse strand, counting down.
CAGCACTCCCTCAGTACTGACCCTCTGACAGTGCAGCACTCCCTCAGTACTGACCCTCTGACAGTGCGGCACTCCCTCAGTACTGACCCTCTGACAGTGCAGCACCCCCTCAGTACTGACCCTCTGACAGTGCAGCACTCCCTCAGTACTGACCCTCTGACAGTGCAGCACTCCCTCAGTACTGACCCTCTGACAGTGCGGCACTCCCTCAGTACTGACCCTCTGACAATGCAGCACTCCCTCAGTACTGACCCTCTGACAATGCAGCTCTCCCTCAGTACTGACCCTCTGACAGTGCGGCACTCCCTCAGTACTGACCCTCTGACAATGCAGCACTCCCTCAGTACTGACCCTCTGACAGTGCAGCACTGCCTCAGTACTGACCCTCTGACAGTGCAGCACTCCCTCAGTACTGCCCCTGACAGTGCGGCGCTCCCTCAGTACTGCCCCTGACAGTGCGGCACTCCCTCAGTACTGACCCTCTGACAATGGGATGCTGAGCTGAGGTCTCCTGTGGGGTCAGGTGTGTCTCCTTGCTCTTTTTGCCGGGCCGTGCGTTCTCCTGGCGGACAGAATAACATTCCTCTCCCCAGTCACCTCAAGCAAAGCAGCTTATTCGTCTTATTGTAGCTTGTGGAAGCTGCTGTGCGCCCCATGGCAGCCGATAAAACAACAGCCTCTCTGCCGGGAGGAGAGACATGCAGAAACATTTCTGAGAGATAAAATTCTAAATTAAGGAAGACCTACTTAATATTTCGCCCCTTGGAGAGGGGTTGGTTTTGCTCTGATTGTGGCCTCACCAGTTCCTGTTTGCTGCTCCATCTAAATCCTCATCATTGTAATTTTAATAATTGGTTTCCAGAACGTGCAAGACAATTCATTTCCACCTCATTGACCAACAATTCGGAGTAATGTCTCTGGCTGCTGAAATTGCAAGTGTCTCAACATTCATGATGGGGCACGTTTAATGTTAAATCCTCGGCATCTGCATCGGCTCATTTGTTTGCCCTGACATTTGTGTAATTTTCCAAAGAATGCTTTAATTCGCCGCCACTTCCCTGTTTGGTACAGTGGCTGATGGAGCTTTAGCCGTGAAAGAGCCAGCAAGCGAGTGGCCACTGAATGGTGTTTGACGTGGGGACACAGTGGGCAATATATCAGCGAGCAGTCTTAGCAGACACTCGCTGACATTTACTGCAATCTGTTGCCTTTCCATCGCAGTGCAGTATCTGGCTGCTGACTGACACCCTCGATTTCTATCCCCCCCCCCTCCTGACTGTCTACACTTTGGTGACAATTTAATTGAAAACGAAAAAAGAAAAAGAATAAAGATTCAGCATTCCGGAGTGCAGATAACAACATATTGGTTTTTAATGTCAGGCACAGCCACTTACTGAATTCAATCTCGCACTCCACTACTTTCTGTTTATGACCCTGACTGTACATTAACGCTTTGCCAATCTGTCCCAGTCAATCGTTAATTGAATGAAGGTTTTTTTTTTGCTTCGTATTTTCCCCTTGCAGACTGTAGAAGCTGTTTTTTGTTTTTTTAAACAAAACAAATTCACAATAGCACCATGGAATAGATCAAAGTCGACCAATTGTTGGGTTGAGAGTCACAGAGGTCAATTGGGAATCGAAATGCGGCTAATTGCTTTTCTGATTACTTAAATATAAAATGGTAACAGACAATATTTGGGGCTGTGGTTTCAATTCTCCTATTCGCACAGGGAGCACTTTAACCGTTGGGCAGTTGTTGGGAAGATGCTAAGATGGAAAGCAGGGTGTGTGACTGTGGGTTACGGAATGGTGGTGGATGTTCGTTGAGTTAAACACACACACAAAAACAATTGCATTATTTATAAGGAGATTGTCACCAAAATTAGTGCGTGCAATGAACCAGCGTCACCATTGATACAATCCCCATAGAGACCGATAACATTTACAAATAATTTTCAAGTTCCAGTTAATGGGTGAAAACGATGACATGACACAATGTTGCGTGTAAGATTTTTACTGCAACAAATGAGGAAGAACACTATTGACTAAACACTATTTTTTTCAGCAATGTATGAACTACAGAACAGTACGTTCCTCTTTTACACGTCTCACTCAACACTGGCCAAATAATTTCTTCCCGGCTGTTCCCAGATTTCTAAATGACCCTCTTTTGGACTGATCTGATCTCTTCACACATCTCTATTGAGTACTACTGCATTCCTGTCTGCTTCACCCGATGCCTGTGTCTATGTATTTACATTGTGTATTTAAAGTTTGCCCTATGTATTTTCTTTCAATGTACGGAATGATCTGTCTGAGCCGTACACAGAACAATACTTTTCACTCTACCTGGGTACACGTGACAATAAACAAATCCAATCCAAAACAGCCAACAGTCCGCAATCGCTTCCAGCTTCCAATGTATTCCCTTTCCACTGAGTAGTGGCTAGCTCCAGGTGCTTCCTACAGTTTTCAGGGAGTTTCTCAAATTCACTATCTGCAGTAAAGCGCATTCAATGAGTCTGCTCCCTCCTGCCCTACCCCGCCATGCCAGGATGAATCTCAGGGGATTCCTGACAGGGCTGCAGAATGTGTTTCTTTGACTAATAATAATAATCTTTATTGTCATTAAATATTATCACATTAACTCTGCAATGAAGTTACTGTGAAAAGCCCCTAGTCGCCACACTCCGGCACCTCTTCAGGTACACAGAGGGAGAATTCAGAATGTCCAAATTACCGAACAAATATGTCTTTCGGGAGGAAACCGGAGCACCCGGAGGAAACACACACAGACATGGGGAGAATGCCCAGACTCCACACAGACAGTGACCCAAGCCGGGAATCGAACCTGGGATCCTGGGGCTGTGAAGCAACAGTGCTAACCACTGTGCTACCGTGCAGCCATATAGAGGCTGTCTCCTTCTGTTCCAAGGCATGAGATATTTGCACCTTGCTCAGCAAATTCCGTTTTTAGGCATAATTCAGACTATCCACGTGGCCCACTTTGTTTTAATTTAAATTTAAAGGCACGCTAATAATTATCATAATAATCTGATAAACCTCCTCATTGTATCACTACACCTGTGGTTAGGCAATGATTTCTATTGGATAACACAGGAAGAGGGAGCCACTCTGTGTGACAGGAACCTGGTTCAGTGCTTGTACTAAGGTCTTGTGGGGCAACGGTAGTGTCCCAAACTCTGGAGCAGAAGCTCAGGGTTCAGGTCCCACCCTGGGACTTGTTGGCCATGGAAAGAACGTCCATGATGTGGTTCAATGGACTGTGCTTCAGCTAATTGACTAGACAACAGAACGAGGCCAGCAGCCTCAATTCAATTCCCGCACTGGCATATGGGCAGCACAGTAGCAAAGTGGTTAGCACAGTTGCTTCACAGCTCCAGGGTCCCAGGTTTGATTCCTGGCTTGGGTCACTGCCTGTGTGGCGTCTGCACGTTCTCCCCGTGTCTGGATGGGTTTCCTCTGGGTGCTCTGGTTTCCTCCCTCTGTCCAAAGGTGTGCTAGTTAAGTGGAGTGGCCACACTAAATTGCTCTTAGTGTCCAAAAAGGTTAGGTGTGGTTACTGGGTTACGGGGATAGAGTGGAGGTGTGTGGTGTTCTTTCCAAGGGTCAGTAGAGACTTGATGGGCCAAATGGCCTCGTTCTGCACTGTAAATTCTATGTCTATGAAGGCCCCACCTTCTCAACCTTGCCCCTCGCCTGAGATGTGATGATCCTCAGGTTAAATCACCACCAGTCAGCTCTCACCCTCAACGGGGAAAGCACCATCTGGTCAGCTGGGTCTATGGTGTCTTCACCTTTAATCAGCCTTGAATTCTTCCATCATCTCCCGCTATCCCTCAAAGGGGGACATTGGGTGTGTGAGAGAAAAGTCTTGTACTCTTGCCTTAAAATCATAGAGTTGTTGGTTTGGGGTCCCCCCTCTCGGGACTTAAGTCTACGGACTCCGGCTTGGTGCTCAGGGATAGATGGGGGTTGCCTAGAAACTCAGTGATGCATTCCAGTTAGAGGTTCCACCTTTTAGATGAGGCATTTCATTGTGAAGTAAAATAGATAATAATCAAATATCTTTATATCTTTCTGACTGTAACCTTTCTATGGTTCTGTTCCTTCAAAGAGCTATTCAATTCCCCAGATACGGAAGCACCCTCTATTATAATTTCTGAAAACCTCCCCACCATTTTAACTGGCTCATTATTGACATCTTTAATCTTCTCCCCTTTGTTTAAGAATAATGTCACATTTACAATTCTCCAATCTTCTCGCACCAATCTAAATCTCAAGGAGGATTGGAAAGTGGTGATCTGCACATTGAGAATTTATACCCCTACTTCCCTCAGCAACTTAAGATGCATCTTATCTGGATCGTTTCCACTTTACGTACCACCAATCTCTCTCTCTTAAACAATCCCCTTCTCGACCAGAATCCTGAAAACCTCCTTGTTTACTGTGGTGTTGACAAAGACTTTCTCCTGGCTAAATGTCAATGCAAAGAACCCATTTAATATCTCAACCGTACCTTCACCGAAAACAATCTATTCCGATCTGCAACCCACTTCTCCTCGAACAACTCTTTTCTCGCCAATATGCAAATGAAGTAGCGTATACATTAGCCACCAATGTAATATTTGCTCTTTCATGGAATGTGGGCATTTCTGGAAAGGCGAGTTGCCCTTGAACTGAGTGTCCGGGGGGGGGGGGGGGGGGGGGGGGGGGGGGGGAGGGGGGGGGGGGGGGCTACCCTGAAGGAGGGGGCTGAAAGTGAGAGTGCTGAAAGGAGGTGATTTTAAAGTTTTTAAAAAATAAATTTAGAGTAGCCAATTATTTTTCCTTTCCCAATTAAGGGGCAATTTAGCATGGCCAATCCACCTAACCAGCACACCTTTGGGTTGTGGGGGTGAAACCCACACAGACTCAGGGAGAATGTGCAAACTCCACACGGACAGTGACCCAAGGCTGGGATTTGAACCTGGGTCCTCAGCGCTGCAGTCCCAGTGCTAACCACTGCGCCACATGCTGCTCTAGTAATTTTAAAGTTGAGGGCCCTCAGTTACCCCGATGGCAGGGTATCCTCACTTGGAGGGTGGCGATGGATGGATGGGGGTGCGGCAGGTCACTCTCATGCCAAGCTGGTGTCGGTGGGGGTCACGCGGACCTTTAATGATGTGGGAAGGTTTCCCCTCTGGGGTCAAGGGTCTCTTAGAATTGGTCCTGCATCATAACCTCACTGCTCTTATATTCTATGCCTCGGCTAATAGAGGCAACTATCCCATTTGCCTTTTTAACCACCTTATCTACCAGTTCTGCTGCATTCAGGGACGTGTGGACAAGAACCCTTTGATCCCATGTACATCCTCGGGTCCTATCATTCATTGTGTATACCCTTGGCTTGTTACTTCTCCCAAAATGCAGTCACCTCACACTTCTCAGGGTTAAATTCCAATTGTCACTGTTGTGCCCATCTCACCAGCCCGTCTATATTGTCCTGTAATCGAAGGCTTTCCTCCTCGCTATTTACTGCACCACCAATTTTCATGTCATCTGCTGCCTGCCACTGAGCCGCTTTTGGATCCAATTTGCCAAGTTGCCCTGGATCCAATGACCAGTCTCCATAAAATTATCAAACCATAGAAAAGTTATATCATAAAAGGAGACCATTCAGCCTATATTGTTTATGCCACCCCGAGGACCCAGATTCCCTTTCTAATCTCACCTTCCTGCACTTGGCCCCTAACCCTCTTACAGCACTTAAGGTGCAGATTCAGGTACTTTTTAAAAGCGTTCTGGTTCCAGTACCAACTCAGACAGCGAATTCCAGCCACCCACTACCCACTGAGTAAAAATATTCTTCCTCCCATGTGGGGCCTTGTCAAAAGCCTTACTGAAGTCCATGTAGACGACATCAATCGCACTGCCTTCATCTGCTCACTTCCTTGGAAAATTCAATCAAATTTGCAAGACATGTGGTGAAATTCAACAAAGTGTCCTTTTGGGTGGGCTTGGCCGGGTGTGGTGTTTCCCACCGGCTGTTTGGGTGAGATCCACACCGGTATTCAACCACACTTAGCCAGGATTCTTCATTTGTGAGACCTTCTCCTGCTGGAGGTGAATTGGAACTAATTCGGGGAGTGGAGATCAGGAAGCAATTCAGTGTCCCTCACCATGCGAATTTATGCATGGTGAGGAATACATGGGATTCCTGAGGGAATCCCGCTATAGGGCCGCCATTTTCAGCGGGCAGCCTGATAACGCGGTCCAGCAGCTGGCCACTCCCCTACATCGCAAATCAGCCTCCCCTCCCCCCAGATTTTCTGGGTTCCCCTCGTCCCCCAAATATGTTGGTGACCCAACCTGCCCGCCCCCAGAGACCCCTTGAATAGGGGAACCCCCACAGAGACCCCCGAATAGGGAACACCCCGAGACCTCTGAATAGGGGGACCCCCCAGACACCCTAACTACAGTGAACCCACCCCCAGAGAGATAATGGGACCTCCCAGAAACCTCGAATGAAAGGACCCCCCCAAACACAGAACCCCCAAACACCTATCCCTCCCCGCCCCCAGAGAAGCAACCCCTGTCTGGAAACTAAAGAACAGCCCAGACAGGGGTAGTGAAAAATATCACTGCTGTAACACTCACCTGAACATACAACCACAGGCTCAGACAGAGGAAGCACCACGTGTCCATTCCTGGAAAGAGAAAAGCTGTGACCTGTGTTTAAACTCCTCAGATCCTCTAGCTGCCAATTATTCATTCATTTATCTTAGTGAACTGTGATTGACAGCTTCCACAAACATTGCTGTCAACCTTGCTTCATTCATCTCCCTTCATGGATAGGTAACACTGAGGTGCTGTAACCACAATGTTTAGAAACATCAACCACTTCAAAGAGAGCTAAGTGCAGCTGAGTACCTCAAAATCACTCAAGTGTGAAGTGGAGTGATCGGAATTCACTTAACGTGGACCAAATCATCCCCATTGCTCCATTACTTTCTGCCTGTCAGTCTTTGATCCAAATTTATCTGGGCCTCGTGCCTCTTCAGTGGACTGAAATCAGTCCTCTTGCAGGGCGAGTTTGAGAGCACCTGGAGACACTTCTTGCAAACATTGTAAAATTTCCAGTAATTGTGAGCTACGAGTCATCACTGGTCACCGATTCTCATGAGAAACTTGAAATCGACTCCTTAGATGCAAGATAATTATTTATACAAATGTTCTTAACTGGACCTAAACTGCGGCAGGGTAGCATGGTGGTCAGCATAAATGCTTCACAGCTCCAGGGTCCCAGGTTCGATTCCCGGCTGGGTCACTGTCTGTGTGGAGTCTGCACGTCCTCCCCCTGTGTGCGTGGGTTTCCTCCGGGTGCTCCGGTTTCCTCCCACAGTCCAAAGATGTGCGGGTTAGGTGGATTGGCCATGCTAAATTGCCCGTAGTGTCCTAATAAAAGTAGGGTTAAGGGGGAGGTTGTTGGGTTACGGGTATAGGGTGGATACGTGGGTTTGAGTAGGGTGATCATGGCTCGGCACAACATTGAGGGCCGAAGGGGCTGTACTGTTCTATGTCCTTTACTGTCTGAACTAATATTATTCACAGTCTACTCAAAGTGAACGAACAAAGGACAAATTATTTATTCAAACTTGATATGTTTTTGGCTGAGGTCAATAAACACAAGGGATCTAAATATTAGCTGACTAGATACTTAACCTTGGTACTTAACCTGTGCCTCCATTCCTTCTTCAGAGTTGGGTATGGGAGACCACCTTCCTCAACTCAATAAATTCCGACTGTCATCAAATTCTCAGTCCCTATCCAATTCCAATTTACCCCATCCCATTTAATAATAAAAAAAACAAGCTCTCCCTCCAGGATCTGTGCTTCTGCAAACAAGGCAAGTCAAGTGATTCCTTTTGCTGGGAAGAGGGAGAGTCAGTGGAATCTAAATGGTACAATATTAAAAGAGAGCGCAGGAACAGAGAGAGCCGGGGGTGTGCGCTCACAGATTGGTGAATATGGCAGGGCAGGTTGCAAACGCAGTGAACAAAAACAGACAAGATCTTTCGCTTTATTAATAGAGGCACAAAATACAAAAACAAGGAAGGTCTGCGAAACAAGTGGCAATGCGTCAGCTGTGACTCACAGTGGGTGGCCCACTCACCTCTGAATCAGGAGCTTGTGGCTCTCCAGAGGTAGAAGCAGAACAATCTAGGTTAAGACACCCACTGCATTACCAAAGGGCTGCTGCACCGTGGGTGGTTTCAGAAGAGATATTAAACTGAGGCCCTGTCTACTCTCTCAGATGGCCATAAACATTTGTCGCAGTTATATCCTTTATATTAAAATATAAATTTACGGGATGTGGACGTCACTGGTTAATCCAGCATTTATTGCCCATCCCTCGTTGTCCTGCGGAAGGTGGCGGTGAGCTGCCTTCTTCAGCTTCTGCAGTCCATGGGATGTAGATATACTCATCTTTAGGGAGGGAGACCATAAGACCACAAGACATAGCAGCGGAATTAGGCCACTCGGCCCATCGAGTCTGCTCCGCCATTCAATCATGGCTGATATGTTTCTCATCCCCATTCTCCTGCCTTCTCCCCATAACCTCTGATCCCCTTATTAATCAAGAACCTATCTTTATTTGCCTTAAAGACACTCTGTGATTTGGTCTCCACAGGCCTCTGTGCCAAAGAGATCCACAGATTCACCCTCTGGCTGAAGAAATTCCTCCTCATCTCTGTTTTGAAGGATCGTCCCTTTAGTCCTAAGATGGTGTCCTCTGCTTCTCGTTTTCCTTACAGGTGGAAACATCCTCTCCACATCCACTCTATCCAGGCCACGCAGTATCCTGTAAGTTTCAATAAGATCCCCTCTCATCTTTCTAAACTCCAATGAGTCCTCAACCGTTCCTCATACGACAAGCTCTTCATTCCAGGGATCATTCTTGTGAACCTCCTCTGGACCCTTTCCAAGGCCAGCACACCTTTCCTTAAATATGGGGCCCAATACTCCAAATGGGGTCTGATCAGAGCCTTATAAGCATCAGAGGCGCATCCCTGCTATTGTATTCTAGCCCTCTTGACATGAATGCTAACATTGCATTTGTCTCCCAAACTGCTGACTGAACCTGCACATTAACCTTAAGAGTATCTTGAACAAGGACTCCCAAGTCTCTTTGTGCTTCTGTTTTCTTAAGCGTTTCCCCATTTAGAAAATAGTCAATGCCTCAATTCCTCCTTTCAAATGGCAAAACCTCACACTTTTCCACATTGTATTCCACCTGCCACTTCATTGCCCACACTCCAGTATTTTTACTCAGTGAAAGTGAAGGAACGGTTGACATATTTCCAAGTCAGGATGGTGAGTGGCTTGGAGGGGAACCTCCAGGTGGTGGGGTTCCCAGGTATCTGCTGCCCTTGTCCTTCTAGATGGCAGTGGTCATGGGTTTGGGAGGTGCTGTCGAAAGAACCTTGGCGAGTTCCTGTAGTGCGACTTGTAGACCGTATGCACATTCTTTCTTGGGATGTGGGTGTTGCTGACAGATTCAGCATATCTTGCCCATCCCTAATTTTCCTAATTTTCCTTGAACTGAGTGACTTGCTGGGCCATTTTAGAGGGCAGTTAAGAGCCAGCTCCATTACTGGGTGTCTGGAGTGATAATTAGGCCAATCTGAGTAACAGCAGCACATTTCCTTCGCTGAACATTAATGATAGTTGTCATGGTTGCCATTACTGAGACTAGTGATATTGATTCAGGCTGGAACCCCACTCTTGGTTAAGACCCCGGATTAGAACCCAACTATTTGCTTTTGGTAAAGCTGTGAGGAATTGTAACAGGAGTGATACCACTGACTTGTAGACAACTTTTATATTAAAACAACCTTCAATTTCAACACAGGATTAAGCACATTAGCAAAAAATAAATAGCTTCCTGAAATCTGCCTCTGCATTCCGATTAAGCAAACTTTCAGATACTGATTTATGTATAATGTTAACAACCACGTTTTCCTTGTTCATATTGGTGAGATAAACCTTTTTTATAAAAGCAAGCTGAAACCTCCTGCTCAAATAAGAGCCCTGGAAGAAATTCCTTTGTCCAGACAAACCTGGCCTCTCCCATTGGCTCCGCCAGCTGCACTCAAAGCACACAGCATTCTTTTGTCTCTTGTTACAAAATGTGCCTTGATTTGTTTAGCCAGGCTCAAACTGTTACATTACTTTAGGTTGCTACCTGCAAACAGGTAACATTATTTTTAATATCTATTAGCAAAATAGTTCCCCTGCAAATCACTTAGGACCTCACTTTTAATCACAGCTCCAATAGGCATACTGTCTGTAAGCATTTTAACCTAGTTTCAATAATAAAGCAAAAATACAAACTACAACAGTTTCTTATACTAATCATCTCATTTCAATAATCACATACCTTAATATTTAAAATTAATTAATTGGATCTAAATTCCACCAGCTGCTGATGTGGGGTTTGAACCCATGTTCCTAGACATTTGCTTGGGCCTTGGGTTATCTGTCCAGTGGCATTACCACTACACCACCGCCCTCCCCCAATTATGTGAGCATGCATGATATTAGTCTTTAATTTCCTTGGCTGAACAAACATACTTCAAATTGCTTGAAAAATACTTAAAAGGCAAGCAAAGACACAGAATTTAGAGGGTTATACTCATTGCAGTTTAGAAGGATGAGAGAGGATCTGATCGAAGAATATCAAACACTGAAAGGGATTGATAAAGTAAACACAGATCAAATGTTCCCCGTTGTGGGGCAATTTAGAATGAGAGGTCACAGATATAGTTTGAGAGGCGGTAGATTTAGAACTGAGATGAGGAGGAACTACTTCTCGCAGAGGGTGGTGAATTTGTGGAACTCGCTGCCGCATGGTGGGGTGGAATCTGAGTCACTAAATGGTTTCAAGAAGGCGATGGACATATTTCTCACAACAAAGAGGTTAAAGGCAGATGGGGAACAGGTATGGAGATCGTTCTGATACCAGGAAAAGATCAGTCATGATCTGATTGAATGGCGGAGCAGCCCCAAAGGGTTGAATTGCCTACATCTCCTGCGAATTCCGATGACTGCCACAAGTCACCTGACATCTGGTGTTGCAATTTGACCAGTTTCTGCACGTTTCCAATGTGAATTATAATTAAGAACTCCTGCATTGATGTCCTGGAGCTGAGATGATTGACCTCAAACAACCACAACCATCTTCCTTTGTGCCAGGTATGATTCAAACCAGTGGAGAGTTTCCCCCCGATTCCCATTGACTCCAGTTTAGCTAGGGCTCCTTGATGCCATACTCGGTCAAATGCTGCCTTGCTATCAAGGGAAGTTGCTCCCACCTCACCTCTGGAGTTCAGTTCTTTGTCCATGTTTGACTCAAGGCTGTAATGTGTTCAGACGCTGAGTGACCCTGGCCGATCCCAAACTGAGCATCAGTGAGTATTGCTAAGTAAGTGCCTCTTGATAGCACTGTCGGTGGCACCTTCCATTCACTTTACTGATGATTGAGAGTAGACTGATCGAGCTATAATTGGCCGGGTTGGATTTGTCCTGCTTTTTGTGTACAGAACACACCTGGGCAATTTTACACATTGCCAGATAGATGCCAATGTTGTAGCTGTATTGGAACAGCTTGGCTAGGGGTGCGGCAAATTCTGTGTCACAAATCTCCAGTACTATTGCGAGAATATTGTCAGGGTCCATAGCCTTTGCAATATCCAGTGCCTTCAGCCATTTCTTAATATCATGTGGAGTGAATCATATTGGCTGAAAACTGCCATCTGTGATAGTGGCGATCACTGGAGGAGACTGAGATGGATCATCCACTTGGCACTTCTGGCTGAAGATTATTGCAAATTCTTCAGCCTTGTCTTTTGCACAGATGTGCTGGGCTCATCCATCATTGAGGATGGATATTTGTGGAGCCGCCTCCTCCAGTGAGTTGTTTAATTGCCCACCACCATTCATGACTGGGATATGGCAGGACTGCAGAGCTTAGATCTGATGCGTTGGTTGTGGGAAGGCTAAGCCCAGTCTTTTACTTGCTGCTTATGTTTGGCACACAACTAGTTCTGTGTTGTAGCTTCACCAGGTTGACACCTCATTTTTCGGTAATCTAATCACCTAAGCATGAAACAATAGCTACAATCTGTCAAGACATGAGCTAATAAATTACCTTCTGAAATCATTCTGAGAAAAAAAAATGAAAATCGCTTATTGTCACGAGCAGGCTTCAAATGAAGTTACTGTGAAAAGCCCCTAGTCGCCACATTCCGTCACCTGTTCGGGGAGGCTGGTACGGGAATTGAACCGTGCTGCTGGCCTGCCTTGGTCTGCTTTCAAATCCAGCGATTTAGCCCTGTGCTAAACCAGGAGAAGAGAGAGTTCATGTGAATAGAATAAACATTTTGAAATGTCTTTTATTACAACAAGCTGTGAACCAGCAGTGTGGAAGAAATATGCCAATGGTGCAGTGATGATCTCTCTCTCTCTCTCCGCCCCTCAAGTTCAAGATGCTGGGCGGGATTCTCTGATCCTGAGGCTAAGTGTTGACGCCGTCGTAGACGCCGTCGTGTTTCACGATGGCGTCAACAGGCCCCCAGGAGCAGCAATTCCGAGCTCTTCAGGAGGCCAGCACGGCACTGGAGTGACCCAGTTGCTGAAACCGGCCTCAAATGTGCGCCGCGGTGGCTTCCTTCTCTGCGCCGGCCCCGACGCAACATGGCGTAGGGCTACAGGGGCCGGCGTGCAGCAAAAGAGGCCCCCAGTCCGAGAGGCCTGCTCGCCGATCGGTAGGCCCCAATTGCGGGCCAGGCTGCAGCGGAGCCCCCCCCAGGGGTCAGACCCCCCCCCCCCCACCAGGCCGGCCCCGAAAGGGTGCACGCCGAGGTCCCGCCAGGTAAGGCCACAGGTGGACGGCGTCAGCGGGACTCAGATTTTGTTTTACGCAGCCACTCGGCCCATCCTGGCCGGAGAATCGCCGCGGGGGGGGGAGGGTGTCGTGCCGGCACCAATGGTGCCGATTCTCCGCTCACCCGGGGTTAGGGTGACGTCGCGCGATTCGCGCCGGGCCAGCGATTCTCCGGCCCGGTGTGAGAATACCTCCCACTATATCTATTATAGTTCTCAATCCAGCACATAGACAGTTTTTCCATGAAAGGCAAATCATGGGGTTTTGGAAAAGTTGGATTATGTTTTGAAACAAATACAGGCTCTAGAAATTACAGTTTACATGGGCTTCAACCTCAATGAAATTTCAGGACCACCATTGAGAAGCTCTACCCCAGCCCCGGACCCCAGCAAAGGATTCCCAAAAAGTGACCTCAAGATTTTATTGCATACTAACTTGGCTAAAAAGTAGCCGCCTCCCATATTATGTGTGTGTGTGTTGCAAAGGTTGAAATGTTGGTTCAACTTTTTAAAATAAGCTTTATATCTTTACCTCGGTGGGTATTTAACTCAAAAAAACTCGCCCCTTTTGTTTAAATCTAAGAATGCCTGACTTGTTTGCAATCGTCATGGAAATGGTTATGCATAATAATAGTAATCTTTATTTGTGTCACAAGTAGGCTTACATTATACTGCAATGAAGTCCTGTGAAAATCCCCCAGTCGCCACATTCCGGCGCCTGTTCGGGTACACATTAAATTAGTATCTTCAACCTTATAAATTCACAAGAAATCCTGTTACGGTCAGGTGTGGAATGATGGAATAGGGAGTCATTTCACCCCTCCTCACATGGTCGCAACACATCCTATGACCATTGTTTTGAAGAAGATAAGGGGTGTTGTCCCCGCCTCACTGGTCAATATTTATCCCTCAATCAACATCACTGAAACAAAGTTTGCATCATAGAATCATAGAATTTACAGTGCAGAAAGAGGCCATTCGACCCATCGAGTCTGCACCAGCTCTTTGAAAGAGCACCCTACCCAAGCCCACAGCTCCACCCTATCCCCATAACCCAGTAATCCCACCCAACACTAAGGGCAATTCATCATGGCCAATCCACCTAACCTGCACATCTTTGGACTGTGGGAGGAAACCGGAGCACCCGGAGGAAACCCACGCAGACACGGGGAGAAAGTGCAGACTCCGCACAGACAGTGACCCAAGCTGGGAATCAAACCTGGGACCCTGGAGCTGTGAAACAATTGTGCTATCCACTATGCTACCGTGATGCCCAATCTGAGTTGAAATCATCCCAATGATGTTTGTCCGGCTTGCTGTCTTTAAACTAACTGCTGTGCTCATTGCAACAGTGATGACACTTTGAAAGTACATCATTGGCTGTAAAGTTCTTTGGGATTTTCTGAGGCTCAGAAACCTTTGAGAGAGGATGCAGAAGAGGTGAATAGGGATGAGGGTTTTCTGAGTGCTGCAATGAGAATGGACCAACCTGCTCCACAAAGGGTTCAGAGCTGAAGCCAAGCCTGAATATTCCTTGGCGCATGACTGCTCACCACTATGCAGTTGTGGTTGGTGAACGACATTGACCATAATGGCATCCTCTACCAGCTGGAGCAGATCGAGGACTACACAGGTATCCCTGCTCAGGAGAGAGATAGACTGGCGCATCAGCTCAAAGATCTGTTTTCTACCACCCCTCAGCGGTTCCAGGATCATATCAATGACTGGAATCCAGATTCTTCCTGCCCCATAAAGTGGAATGCTTGTTGTTCAAAGTCAGGGAGGTGTATGCGCCATGGTTCCTTGTCTAACTGGACTGTTACGCTGGCTCCTGAATCTAATTAAAAAATTTGAGATGCCCATTTTCGATGATGTTAGTGTACCAAAATGAAGAACCACAATCTTTGACCCTGCCGCGTGTCTTCTGGATTTTTGGTCTTGACCTCGTGGATTACCTTTGGGCTTTCCGTGCGTTCCTGAGGTTTGACTTCCAGTTTGCCAGTGTCCTATCGTATTGCAGTAGAAGCATTAGAATATAGGCCGAGATTCTCCGGTATCTGGCGGGCGGGCCATACCGGCGCCAAAGAGTGGCGTCAACAAGTCCGGCGGCGGGCTGCCCGGAAGGTGGGGAATCCTCCGCACCGTCGGGGGCTAGGCCGGTGCTAGAGTGGTTGGCGCCGTGGCAACCTGCACCGAATGGCCTCCGCGAGTTGGCGCATACGCAGGAGCGCCAGCGTTTTCCCAGAACCACTGGTGTGATTCCTGCGCGTGCGCAGGGGGTTTCTTCTCCGCGCCGGCAATGGCGGAGCTTTACACAGGCCGGCGCGGAAGGGAAGAGTGCTCCCACGGCACAGGCCCGCCCACAGATTGGTGGGCCCTGATCACGGGCCAGGCCACCGTGGGGTCCCCCCAGGGGCCGGATCCCCCCTCCCTCCCCCCCCCCCCCCGAGACCTCCACAGGCCACCTCAAAGCCAGGTCCAGCCGGTACGGACCTTGTCTAATCCAAGCTGGCGGGACTGGCCGAAAACGGGCGGCCGCTCAGCCCATCAGGGACCGGAGAATTGTTGCCCCAACCGGCGCGGCGTGATCCCTGCCTCCGCCAAAACACCGGCGCTGGAGAATATGGCAGCAGGCGCAGGAGCGGCGGGGCAGGATTCACGCCGCCCCCTGGCGATTCTCTGACCCGGCCGGGGGGGGGGGGGGGGGGGTGTCAGAGAATCCCGCCCACAGTCACTGATCTCTCCTGTGAGGGCGGTTCACACCACAGCATTGACCAGGTCACTCTGCTGAGCGGGTCAGGAATTATTTTCCCTGACTTGGACTGTCTGTGCATCTTTGTGACCTGATAAGCAAGAATGAGGGTTGGCTTCTGTTCCCTGTTTTATTCTCTCCCCTGAATACTGCCCTGTGTTGCTCATGGAGTTCAGCCAGTCTAAATTTCCTTGTGCAAGTTTAGACCATCTTAGTTAGTAGGAGGTCAGTGAGTGAATTGTCTGTGACACCCACCACTATTCTGTCTCTGATGACTTCAGAATTTATATCTCCATATTCACAATCCACTGCAAAACCTCTGGAAATAATTTATGAATGATTCAATAGGTTTCCCCAGGCATTGGCTCTCTCCAATACTTTATTTGTTTGCAAGTTGAAATAAGCGTCAAAAGATTTTAAAACCTCTTCAAATTTGGTGGATGGCTGGTTAATACCCTGCCTGGCAATTATGTCATCTGCAATTGGGCCTAATGGGCAAAGCAGCGTGTTGACTTGCTTTTCCTCAGACTTCTCATTTTAACCAGCGATGATGTATCTTAAATTTTTTTTTCCGACCATGTCCTGAGTTTTGTGACTGTCTCGGGCCTTGGGTTCATTCAGTTAACCTGCATCTTCAGCCCTTGTGGATTTGGAAGGAGCTGTGGACGGAGCCTTGGTGAGTCACTGCAGTGTATCTTTTAGGGGCTAGTTTAGCGCAGTGGTCTAAACACTTGGCTTGTAATGCAGTTCAATGCCAGCAACGTGGGTTCAATTCCCCAATTTATACGATAAGTTATTATTATTATAGATGGTACATACTGCTCCAATTGTGTTGAACTGTTATCCATGTTAAAAACCAGCATTAAGAGCTGATGGGCTTTCAAGGTGCCATCACAGTTCAGTACGATGTAAAGGATTTCCCGCACTTGCTGGTTTTGGTAGGCTCTGCATACCAGAGATGTGGGGCGGGATTCTCCGCGTACCGGCGGGGCGGGCCACCCCGGCACCGAGGAGTGGCGTGAACCACTCTTGCACCCACCAAAACCCCGGCGCCGGAGAATTTGGCAGCCGATGGGGGCGAGATTCACACCAACACCCCGGCAATTCTCTGACCCGGCCCGGGGGGGGGGGGGGGGGTCAGAGAATCCCGCCCGTGCTTCTTGAAATAAATCTTTAATATTGGCTGCCTGAGTCTACCAACATATTCCGTTCAGTGGTTTGCTTTCCCAAGTAACATGGGATTCACATTTAAATGTAAGCTTGTTGTTTTCTGAGTTAGACAGTTGCAATATTCCTGAGAGATTTTTTAAAAAAAATTTATTTTATGAGCTTGGAGACCATGTGCTAAGGTTCCAAATTGAGGATTGGGCTTTGGCAAGAGTGCTATTGACCGGGATTAGTGAAAGGACTTTCAAAACTAGCTGCAGCCTGGAACTTTAAAAGATTTAGCTCACAGTCACAGGCTCTGTGGACCCTGCATTCTGAAGCTGGATTTCCAAGGGAGATTCATTGAAAGCATTGGGCGATACTCACTAACCTTAGTTAGGCCACAGTTGGAGTATAGTGTTCAATTCTGGTCGCTACACTACCAGAAGGATGTGGAGGCTTTAGAGAGGGTGCAGAAGAGATTTACCAGGATGTTGCCTGGTATGGAGGGCATTAGCTATGAGGAGCGGTTGAACAAACTCGGTTTGTTCTCACTGGAACGACGGAGGTTGAGGGACGACCTGATAGAGGTCTAAAAAATTATGAGGGGCATAGTCAGAGTGGATAGTCAGAGACTTTTTCCCAGGGTAGAGGGTCAATTACTAGGGGGGCATAGGTTTAAGGTGCTAGAGGCAAGGTTTAGAGGAGATGTACGAGGCAGGTTTTTTACACAGAGGGTAGTGGGTGCCTGGAACTCGCTGCCGGAGGAGGTGGTGGAAGTAGGGACGATAGTGATGTTTAAGGGGCATCTTGACAAATACATGAATAGGATGGGAATAGAGGGATACGGACCCCGGAAGTGTAGAAGATTTTAGTTTAGACAGCTCGGCGCAGGCTTGGAGGGCCGAAGGGCCTGTTCCTGTGCTGTACATTTCTTTGTTCTTTGTTCATAGTAAAAATCCTAAGCTGCCAACATGTTGGTTACAGAATGATGTTTCTTAAAGAAGTCTTCATAGTCTTCAGTAGGGTAACAACAACAGGCAAGGGGCTATCTCCATGTCTAGGTCTTCATATGCTTTTGCTGAACATGGTACTGACTTTAGATCTGTTGCCTTTTGACATCGCTGTGTGGACGGTATTCAACTGAGTCCCGCATTCATGTTTAATGTGCCAGGCCTTGTTGTTAGATTCCATGTGTTCATCCTGCAACCAATATGGCTAAAACAGATCAGCGGGTCATCATCACTGCTTATGGGATCTCACTATGCAGAACCTGGCTTCCACAAGCCTGCTTTGCAACTGTGACTACACTTTTTTTTTTACATAGAATTTACAGTGCAGAAGGAGGCCATTCGGCCCATCGAGTCTGCACCAGCTCTTGGAAAGAGCATCCTACCCAAGGTCAACACCTCCACCCTATCCCCATAACCCAGTAACCCCACCCAACACTAAGGGCAATTTTGGACACTAAGGGCAATTTAGCATGGCCAATCCACCTAACCTGCACATCTTTGGACTGTGGGAGGAAACCGGAGTACCCGGAGGAAACCCACGCACACACGGGGAGGATGTGCAGACTCCGCACAGACAGTGACCCAAGCTGGAATTGAACCTGGGACCCTGGAGCTGTGAAGAGATTGTGCTATCCACAATGCTACCGTGCTGTATTATTATTTATTCATCGCTTCACAGGATGTGGGCTTGGCCAGCACTAATTGCCTAACCCTGGTGTGCCTTGGGAAGTTGGTGGTGAGCCGCCTTCTTGAACCGCTGTAGTCTTTGTCCTTCTGGGTGGTAGAGGTTGTGGGTTTAGAAGGAACTTTGGAAGGAACTTTGGGCATTTGACTCAGTGCAAGGTGCACTGAACATAATAACATGCTGCCACTGTGAGTTGGTGGTGCAGAGAGTGAATGGTTTAGGTGATGGGTGGGGTGCCAATCAAGAGGGCTGCTTTGTCCTGGATGGTGCCAAGCTTCCTGAGTGTAGCTGGAGCTGATTCATTCAGGCAAGTGGAGAGTATTCCATCACAGTCCTTGTAGGTGGTGGGCAGGCTTTGAGTAGTCAGTAGATGAGTTATTCACTGCAGAATTCCCAACCTCTGACCTGCTCTCGCATCCACAGTATTTATATGGTTAGTCCAGTTCAATTCTGGCCAATGATATAATGGGGTGGGCAGCACGGTGGCGCAATGGTTAGCACTGTTGTCTCACGGCGCCGAGGTCCCTGGTTCGATCCCAGCTCTGGGTCACTGTCCGTGTGGAGTTTGCACATTCTTCCGTGTTTGCGTGGGTTTCACCCCCACAACCCAAAAATGTGCAGGTTAGGTAGATTGGCCATGCTAAATTGCCCCTTAATTGGTAAAAAATGAATTGGGTACTGTAAGTTTTTTTTAAAAATGATATAGTGGGGGGATTCAGCGATGGTCATGCCTTTGCATGTCAAGGGAGAAGGGTGGCACAGTGGTTAGCACTGCTGCATCACAACGCCAGAAAAAAGGGTTCAATTCCAGCCTTGGATGACTGTGGAGTTTGCACATTCTTCCCGTGTCTGCATGGATTTCCTCCAGGGGCTCCGGTTAGGTGGATTGGCCATGCTAAATTGCTCCTTAGTGTCCAGGGATGTGCAGGTTAGGTGGATTGGTCATGATTAATTTTCCCTTTGTGTCCAGGTCTGTGCAGGTTAGGTGGGGTTGCGCAGATGTGTCGGGGGATTGGGCCTAGAGCGGGTGCTCTTTCAGTGCGTCGCTGCGCACTCGAAGGACCGAATGGCTACCTTCCGCACTGTAGGGATTCTCTGATATTCCTATCAAATGGTTAGATTCTTTCCTGTTGCAGGTGGTCAGTGTTACGACCCCCTTGGGGGGGGGTCAAGGACTGTGCTCCATTCAATCCCTCCCTTCACCTTAGAGTATGAACTCCCCCGGTAATTGGGGGTGGGGTTTAACAAGGGGGAACCTCTCTGCATAAAAACCCTGACCTGGATGTAGTTCAGGGAGGGTGACTTTTTGGGAGAGAGGAGTTGTAGCTTTGTGTATGCTGTAATAAACCTTTGTTCATTCCTATCCTATTGTGCGTTCCTGCGTCACTTCCATTGGATTCTACCGCCTTGGGTGAACTGGTGCGGCGCGATGTTACTTTGAGGTTGTGTAAAATGTAACCGGGCCCTGGATATCCCTGGCAGTGTGGTACAGATGGGTTGAGGTAGGAATCTGAATGGAGTTTCATACACAGAGAGTGACATGTCTTTTGGGGATTAATTGGGCCAGCATTTATTGCCGATCCCTACTTAACCGTCAACTATGGCCATTTAAAAGCCAATCTTGCTGCGGATCTACAGTCACAAGTGTCAGACCCGGTGTTCCGCGAAGTACATTAGTTGGCAGATGGGTTTTAACTGCAATCGGAAAATGTTCCACGGTCATCATTAGACTTTTAATTCCAGACTATTTTTATTGAACTCAAATCTGCTGCTGTGGGATTTGAACCAGAGTCCCCAAAGCATTGCCGCCGGCTTCTGGATTACTAGTCCAGTAACAATACCATTATGCCACCACCTCCTACAATGAGCGCTCACTGTCCAGTATTACAGGGATGTAGATGAGAGGCAAATGTGAAGAGTCAGCCCTCATTCTCATTCAAGATTCATTTTCTCTTTGAGGGCCTCTTGTTAATTATTCCAAAGTTGTATCAAACTAATCCGCTCTCGGTGTCCCTCGTTGCTTTTGCTCAGATTAATCAATACACTTAACTGAACGGCCTTTTGAACGAGTGAAGGCAGGAAGCAGTGAAGTGATAGCTTGGGGACCATTCGTCAGAAGCTCCAGTGTTGCTCAGTTTGCACCCGACCAGTAACCTGCTTGAGCCGTGAGTGGAAAGCTTCTGATTTGACCTATGCCCAAAATCAATGGTGGTAAATATTTAGAAGGTGTGCTCAGTCATACTGATTGGAAGGTGTTGCGAAACACTTTTTACATAGTTACATCCAACTTACAGACCAGAAACAGATCTTCCGATGCAACAAGGTCCATGAGCCATACCTGTTACCCTCACCCCAACAACATATTCTCCTATTCCTTTCTCCCTAATGTGTTTATCTAGCTTCCCTCTAAATGCTTCGCTTTATATTTATTGGCACCAGATTTATTACCGATTTGTGCTTAAATACAGTAAAGGGGAGATGGTAGCCTAGTGTTAATACCATTGGGCCAGCAATCCTCTTTGGGGACAAATGTTCAAATCTCACCACGGCAGCTGGTGGAATTTAAATTCTATTAATAAAATAAATGAGAATATAAAATTAGCCTCGGTAACGGTGACCATAAAGCGATCATCAATAGTCAGAAAAACCCACCTGGTTCTCTAATGTCCTTCAGGGAAGGGAATCTGCCATCATTACCTGGTGTGACCTACATGTGACTCCAGACCCCAGCATCGTGATTGACTAGTTATTGCCCCTGTGGGAGCAAAGAAGTGGCAAATGGCATATCGCGTAGGAAAATGTGAGATTTTCCATTGTGGCAGGAAGAATAAAAGAGAAGCTTATTAATTGAGTGGTGAGAAATTGCAGAGCTCTGAGATACAGAGGGCTCTGGGTGTCTTAGTGGATGAATCACAAAAGGCTAGCATACAGGTACAGCAAATAATTTGGACAGCTAATAGAATGTTGTTTATTGCGAGGGGAATTGAATACAAAAGTAAAGAGCTTATGCGTCAGTTATGTCGGGCAATGGTGAGACCATATTTGGAGAATTGTGCACAGGATTGGTCTCCTTAATTAAGGAAAGATGTAAATGCATCAGAAGCATTAGAAGAAGGAAAGTTGGATGGGCTAGCTTAGAAGAGTGAGAGGCAACTTAATTGAAACGTACAAGATCCTGAGGGGTCTCAACAGGGTGTGGAGAGGATGTTCCCTCTTGTGGGAGAATCTAGAGCTGGGGTCACTGTTTAAAAATAAGGAGTTGGCAATTTAAGACGGGGATGAGGAAAAATTATTTATCTGACGGTCGTGAGTCTCTGGAACTCTCTTCCTCAAAAGGCAATGGGAGCGCAGTCTTTGAATCTTTTTAAGGCAGAGGTGATAGATTTTTGTTAAGCAAGGGGATGATAAGTTATCAAGGATAAGTAGGATGTAGATTTGAGGTTATAGCAGAACAGCCATGATCTTATTAAATGGCGGAGCAGGCTCGAGGGACCAAATGGTCTCCTGCTCATTTTGTTCACATGTAACTGTCTCGCACGCTGCTCAGTTAAAGAGCAATTATGGATGGGCACCAAATTCTTGTAATAATAATAATCTTTATTAGTGTCACAAGTAGGCTCACATTAACACTGCAATGAAGTCACTGTGAAAATCCCCTAGTCGCCATACTCCAGCTCCTGTTCGGGTACACAGAGGGAGAATTCAGAATGTCCAATTCACCTAACAAGCACGTCTTTCGGGACTTGTGGGAGGAAACCGGAGCACCCGGAGGAAACCCACGCAGACACGGGGAGGACGTGCAGACTCCGCACAGTGCTAACCACTGTGCTGCCAGTGTTGCCCGGGTCTCATGAATGAAAAAAAGGTAATAATTTTCCTGAATCGATTTCATGGAAATTTCACTTCAATGCCTCACCCTGACAAAAGTCAAGCTTTCAACTAAATGTAAGTTTCTGATGTCAGGAATCATCTTTGTTCTTGTGCCTCAAGGACACTAATTATTACTGCTGTGTTTGTGAAGATGCTCGGAATTCTAGATGGGTTAGTGCAAACAGACACGAGTAACTTAGCAACTGACTGATTAAATACAATACTCTTCCCACCTTGACCTCAGGTTTTGTTGATCAGCAAACCTTTCGTTATGCAGTGGTTGATATTTGTCACAATGATTTGAAGAGCGTAATTGCAGAGCGGCTTCAACACCTTAAGTCGATCGTTGAGGCAACTTTCTTTCAAAGGCCATTGCTTAGAGAAGAGCTGCCTGAAGAAACTGGGGAGGTAAGCAGTATCTCCATCGTGATGATGAGGGGCGGACGTGATTTGATAATGCCTTATTCATGAACATTTCTTTGACTTAAATGCACTCAGCTTTACACGAACGGTCTGCAGCTGGGAAATGGCTGGATGCTGTGCACATAGTGCGGCACAGTAGCACAGTGGGTAACACTGTTGCTTCACAACGCCAGGGTTCCATGTTCGATTCCCAGCTTGGGTCACTGTCTGTGCGCAGTCTGCATGTTCTCCCCGTGTCTGTGTGGGTTTCCTCCAGGTGCTCCGGTTTCCTTCCACAAGTCCCGAAACAGGTAATTTGCACATTCTGGATTCTCCCTCCGTGTACCCGAACAGGTGCCGGAGTGTGGTGCAGCCACCTCAGATGGCCACCTGCAAAGGACCATGGGAATTATGGCCAACCCAGGACTCAGACAGACTCAGAGCTTGTGTGTGTATTTGCAACCTAGATAGCTAGACGCGATCGAAACCCCCGCTCGTTTGCATTCTAATGGCCCATTTCCACAGAACAAACCGACTGTACTCAGGTAACCGATACAGATGCAGACTAACCAGCGCCACTCTCTTTGAAAGCCCAAACAGCCACGGTCAATGACCGCTCAGGACACGCCCAGCCATCAAGGCACCCGCCCCTTTATTGGCCAAAATCGAAGGCAGTGATCAAAGCCTGTCGAATTATTGGGTCCAAAGCTAAGGACCTCTCCAAAGAGTGTGAAATCCCAGAGGGATAAAAAGAGACACAGCCATGTGTTGGGTTTCTCTTGGTCCCGGCCCACGCCTAAAACCAAGTGTAGCATTACGACCAGAAAACAAGTTCAAGACCAACGATCGCTACCAGACGGATGTGCCCAGCAGAAACGAAGCTACTTCTTCTACCCAGCCACGCAAGATCCGAACAAAGGCCTTGTCCACCTGCAAAGAGCCGGTTGCCCTGAAGTTAAGTATAGGTTATTAAAATTGTTAGGTGTAGCTTAACTTGTAGTGTTTTGTGTTGCATGTTAAAGTAACCCTTGTGTGTAAATAAACTATATTTGAATTTGAACGGACTAACTGCTTGTTTGGTCCTTTGATCGATATCTGGTAAAGTCTTGTGGTGGTATCATTGGATACCTGGCAACTCTGGAAAGTAATATTATCATTAATAACTGCCATATCTAGTTAATTTGGCAACATTATTGGTGACGCTGGTGGGACAGTATTCCACTCATTAAAAGAGCAACAATATTGGCATCTCCGGTGCCGATTGGCAACAGTGGCGACTAGGGGCTTTTCACAGTAACTTAATTGCAGTGTTAACGTAAGCCCACTTGAGACAATAAAGATTATTATTATTATGTTGCCTGGACTCTAAGCCCTGAAGTTCCCTCCCTAAACCTCTCCAGCTCCCTAATGGTCGCCATCTCCTTTAAGCTACTTCTCAGAACCTCCGTCTTTTAAGAGAACCATTGGTGACTTGTCCCCTTTTCTCACTTGGTATCAAATCTTCGCTGATGCTCCTGTGAAATGCCTTGGGATACCGTGGCAGATTAAAGCCAAATGTGAGATCTTCTTGCTGTTCCCTCTACCGACATCTCCAGAACAACTTTCTGGTCATGATCACGTTGCTGCTTGTAGAAGTTTGCTGTGCACAGATCAGCTGTCCACCCTGACCTACATTACAACAGTTACCACGTTTAGAAAGTACTCCATTTAAAGTAGTTTGGAGTTCCCCACGGTGATGATAGCTGCGGTGGAAATGTAAGGGCCTTCCTCTTTTTTTTGAAAATCAGAATGGCACTAACCGTGGAGAACCTCAGTTACATGGAGAAGGTTAAGGACAGGTTTCGTCGCAGGTGTTCAAAACCAGGCCGTGTTTTGACGGAGTTGAGGAGAAAACATTTCCAGTGGTGAAAGGGAGAGTGAAGGACACAGATTTCAGGCTGGTGGCAAAGGAACCAGAGGAGAGTTGAAGGATTATTTAGCCCAGTGAGCTGATTTGGTCTGGAATGTGCTCCCTGAAAGGATGGGCGAAGCAGACCCGATAGTAATTTTCAAAAGAGAATTGAATAAATGATTTAAAGGGGGAAATGTCGAGGACTGTGGGGGTTGGGGAAGGGCAGCAGGACTAATTGGCATTATTCACCAAAACCTTGTTTGGTCAGCTTAAGTATCATATTATTTGGATAAGTGTGAGGTTATTCATATTGGAAGCAAAAACAGGAAGGCAAATTACTACCTGAATGGTTGTAAATTGGGAGAGGGGAGTGTGCAGTGGGACCTGGGTGTCCTTGTACCCCATTCGTTGAAGGTAAGCATGCAGGTGCAGCAGGCAGTAAAGAAGGCTAATGGTATGTTGGCCTTCATTGCGAGAGGTTTTGTGAATAGAAGCAGGGATTTGTTGCTGCAATTGTACAGGGCCTTGGTGAGGCCACATTTGGAGTATTGTGTACAGTTTTGGTCTCCTTCTCTGAGGAAGGATGTTCTTGCTCTCGAGGGAGTGTAGCGAAGGTTTACCAGACTGACTCCGGGGATGGCGGGACTGTCATGTAAGGAGAGATTGCCTCGGTTAGGATTATTCTTGCTGGAGTTCAGAAGAATGAGGGGTGAACTCATAGAGACTTATACAATTCTAACCAGACTAGACAGGGTAGGTGCAGGGAAGATGTTCCCAATGGTGGGTGTGTCCAGAACCAGGGGTCACAGTCTGAGGATTCAGGGTAAACATTTCGGACAGAGATAAGGAGACACTTCTTCACCCAAAGAGTGGTGAGCCTGTGGAATTCATTACCACAGGAAGTAGTTGATGCTAAAACATTGAATATAATCAAGAGGCGGCTGGATATAGCACGGGGGGAGAATGGAATCAAAGGCTATGGGGAGAAAGCAGGATTAGGCTATTGAGTTGATCAGCCATGTTCATGATAAATGGCAGAGCATGCTTGAAGGCCAAAAGGCCTCCTCCTGCTTCTACCTTCTATGTATCTATGTAACCATAGAATTCTATTTAGACACAATTCTAGATCGACACAATAAAGACACCTGCGTTCAGTGCAAATCTACTTTATCCAAAAGCTCCGAGCTCAGGGTTTTCATCTGCAATGGTTTTTCTTCTCTGGGGCCCAAGTCCTTCTGTGGTAGTGGTTCCGGGTTGTAACACTTTCCTTTTCTCTTCCTGCATGCTCCAGGAGACCTTCTCTTATACAGAGTCAGTAAAGTGACCAACCCACTGCATGCCCTGACCTGCCTCTGTCAGGTTTCTGCTCCAGGCTCACAGGATGTCCTTAGTTGGCATATTTCCTGTTGTACTCGCCTATCTGTCTGTTACAGTGGCTTGGTGTAACGACAACAATCTCTCCCTCAATATCAGCAAAACTAAGGAGCTGGTCATTGATTTCAGGAAGCGAAGTATCGTTCACGCCCCTGTCCACATTAATGGTGCTGAGGTGGAGATGGTTGACAGCTTCAAATTCCTAGGTGTGCACATCATCAGTCATCTGTCCTGGTCCGTCCAAGTCAACGCAATGACCATGGAATCACACAGCACCAATGTGTCCTCAGGAAACTAAGGATATTCGGCATGTCCACATTTACTTTACAGATGCAGCATAGAAAGCATTCTAACTGGTATGGCAACTGCTCGGCCCAAGACCGTAAGCAACTACAGAGATCCCAGTCCATCACGTGAAACTGCCACCCATCTATTGACTCTGTCCACACCTTCTGCTGCTTTGGGAAAGCAGGCAGCATAGTCAAAGACCCCTCCCACCCAGGTTATACTCTCTTCCATCGGGCAGGAGATACAAAAGCACCAACAGGTTCAAAAACAGCTTCTTCCCCGCTGTTACCAGACTCCCAAATGACCCTCTTATGGACTGAACAGATCTCTCCACGCATCCACTCTACTGAGCAGTACTCCACTCCATGTGCTCATCCGATGTCTGCGTCTATGTATTTACATTGTGTATTTATGCTTGTTTTTTCATGCATGGAATGATCTGTCTGGACTGTATGCAGAACAATACTTTTCACCGTACCTCAGTCCATGTGACACTGAATCAAATCCAATCCAATACACCTTGATGGGCCAAATGGCCTGCTTCTCTACACCTGCTACCATTGGCACACTGTGACTGCAGTCATCGTGTACCATGTATAAGATGCACAGCAATAAGTTATCATGATTTGGGCGGCAGGGTGGCACAGTGGTTAGCACTGCTGCCTCGTGGTGCCGAGGACCCGGGTCTGATGCCGGCCCTGGGTCACCGTCCGTGTAGAGTTTGCACATTCTCCCCGTGTCTGCACGGGTCTCACCCCACAACCTAAAAAGATGTGCAGGGTAGGTGAATTAGCTACGATAAATTGCCCCTTAATTGGGGGGAAAAAAAGAATTGGGTACTTTAAATGTAAAAAAAAGTTATCATGATTTCTTCCAAAAGTGCCTTCCAAACCCACGATCTCTACTACCCTGAGGGAGGGCAGCAGGTGCCAGAATATTATGTTTTAAAAAATAGATCATTCAGGCCAGGCTCTCATATGATGGAGTCGCGATTGGAAACAAATATAAGAATTGCCTTGAAATAGCAGTTTGTTTTGTGGGAGATGATGATTTAGTAATTGCATATTCTTGCCTGATCAAAAGCTATTGAGATCAAGTTTTCTGCCAAGTGTTTTTGAAATGTTGCAATGTGCAAACTCTCAGCCAGAACTTTTCCTTGTCATTTCCACATGGAAACCAGAGCTTTGTAACGTTCCCAACCATTTATCCCTCGATATGCAGAACGACTGGTTTTGCACAGTGGGCTAAATCACTGTAATGCAGAACAAGGCCAGCAGCGCGGGTTCAATTCCCGTACCGGCCTCCCCGAACAGGCGCCGGAATGTGGTGACTAGGGGCTTTTCACAGTAACCTCATTGAAGCCTACTTGTGACAATAAGCGATTATTATTATTATTATTATTACTAACCTGGGCGATGCACCTTTGATTTTCCAATGAGCTGGGCACATGGTCCTCATGATCGTGCGGCACCTCAGCACGTTTCTCCCTGAGGGGGGTGATATAATGACCAAGGGAACTAAGAAAAAGATTAAGTGTTGTCTACACGCCCCTCCACTTGTGATGTGGATATAATTCTGATTGGCAGACTATTGAAACAAACTATTTGCCCTTTGTGGAAGCTCGTCCTAATTCAAGGCAAGCCAATAGTCCCAGAATTGTCTGTTCCCACCTTCTCCTTCACCGTCGGTAAGCCGAGCGATCCCGCTGGGGAGAACAAACGGAAAATTCTGGCAATTACACTCTGTCTCTCTCCACAGATGCCGGAATTTGCAGAACTACTGTTTTTATTTCAGATTACCAGTATCCTTAGTTTTGTGCTTTTAGTGGAGTTGTTGAGGGGGTTGTGCATGGGCCAGCACTGGGTCCAACGCCTGTGCCAATTCCCAATCCTTTGTTTCAGGCCCTGTCCCATATTCCATTAGGACCATCATTAGGTGCTAGCTGCAATTAGGGTTTTTTTATGGCCAATTGGTCAGCTTTTGATGGAATCAGAGAAAGCAGTAAAAAAAAAGATGCATTTCCTCAATGTAGGGCCTGATGAAGGAAGGGCTCAATCCGTGGGCCATGGCAGACACCATGCCCTGCACCCCTCAATCTTGTCATCCTCATCTGATCATCTTCGCTCCCCTTCCCGATCTCCTCCCATCACCCCTAAAAACCTTCCCTGCCCCCTCTGCTCCCTCATCGACCTCCACTCCGATCTCCTAGCCCAACCCCTCGGTCGCTTCTCCCAATTTCTTCCTCCACTCTTTGGCCAACATACCCCCTCCTGCTATCCCGACCACTCATGTCTCCCCCACCCTCCTCCACCTCCCTCACATCCTCCTGCTGGAGTCATCAGTGGGCTGCATTCTTCCAGGCCATTTTTCCCAGCTCACTCCCATCCGCTTCACGCTGGATATAGTGCCTGCTGCAGCACAGCACGCAACCCCAGCATGCCTAAATATGTAAATGTGCTGATTTTGCGTGTCCCCTGCTCAGCACTGAGGGTGAGTAGTCTCCCCGCCTTTTAATCAGAAGCTCCAGGTTCGAGGCCCACCCCAGGACTTGATGGCCAAGGAAAGTGAGTTCTTTACATGGGCGACCCGGTTGATGTCAACCTGTAAAATCCTTCCAAATGCACACCAATGGAAAGGAAGTGAGAGTTGGAGAGGATCTGGCCTACCATGCGCTGGAAAGAATATTGGAGCCTCTAACATAGCTGCATGCCACAACATGTGTAAAGATGCATGTCAGCACAGACATCCTGAGTGAACTGTGACACACCATTACCGCCAGGGGCGGTGATTTTGATCCAATGGTCATCGAGACCACTGAATTCATTCCTGAAATCAGATGCAAACCAATTTCTATTCCTACTCGTCCATTGGAAAAAAAAACTGTGAAAGTTTTGGATTTTTAAGAACCGTTCAATTAATGTGTGAATCAAAGTGGTTTATTAATTGCTGTGAATTATTTTTTAGTTCTCTGTAATCAATTTTTGTGGAAGTACATTTGAACATTTGTCTTATGCTGTGATAAACAGTTCCAATGTGTGATATTATTTTTGAATTTGTCAGGACAATGTGATTAGCAGCCCACAAGTTAATGAAATAAAACATTGAAAGTTGCTTCACTGGAGTGCGAGCAAATCTAATTTGACACCAAGTCACCTAAAAGCTTGGTCAAAGAAGTAGGTTTTAGGCTTGGTCTTGAAGGAGGACAGAGAGAGACGGAGAGGGAGAGAGGCCTTTAGGGAAGGAATGCCAGCGCTTACAACCCAGGAAGCTGAAGGCATAACTACTGAAGATGGAGCAATTAGGAATAGGTTCTGCAGAAGAGCTGCCAGATCTTGGAGAGTTTGTATGACTGCAGGAGGCTGCAGAGATCGGCAGAGATGTGGCCACTGAGAGATTTGAAAACAAGGGTGATGCACGATCAATTGCACAAAGACTAAGGTCGGGTACAACTGTGGCTTTATTACAGTCAGATGCATAGCCTCCTGCTGCAGCTGGCGAAATGGCTGATCAGAAGGAGGACACGCATATTTGTACGGCTCCTTGTGGGCGGAGCTAGCCGGCAGGGGCTACCGGCAAACCTGTAGTGCAGGTCCTACCTTACATCCCCTAATACAGGTGCACAGTGGTTCACCACATTCACCCCCTGTTAAAAATGTGTCCGGCGGGGGTGGCATGGAACTATATACAGTTTTGCAAATAATTTGCAGAGGGTAGGGGGAAATAAATGTCCATTTTGATGGTCCGGTGCCCGTCAGAGGTTCAGTCAATCCGGTGCTTTGACAGTTCGCTGGGAGCGACGTAACGGTGGCGGCGATGGCGGCGATGGCGGTGCTGGTGTCACCGACGTCGGTGTTGGCCAGTAGTCGGGTGACTCCGGGAGCGTGCCGAAACCTTCCTCGTCCTCTTGCGTGGGCAGGGGAAGGAGGGATGGACCTGGTGGGGCTAATGTTGGGAGTGCTGGGGAGGGGGGGGGGGGGGGGGGTGGGGGGTGGGTGAGGGTGGCGGAGTGTGTTGGAGTGGAACCTGAGGGAACCAGGTCCCTGAGGGAGACAGTACCTTGCCGGCCGTCGGGGAACTCCACGTAGGCATACTGGGGGTTAGCGTGGAGCAAGTGTACCCTGTCCACCAAGGGGTCCACCTTGTGGAGTCGGATGTGCATACGGAGCAGGACCGGTCCTGGAGCTGCGAGCCAAGTCGGGAGTGACACCCCGGATGTGGACTTCCTGGGGAAGGTAAAAACACGCTCATGGGGTGTGTTATTCGTAGTGGTGCACAATAGCGACCGGATGGAGTGCAGTGCATCCCGGAGGACCTGCTGCCAGCAAGAGGGTGGGAGGTTCCTGGACCGTAGGGCCAGCTGGACGGCCTCCATACCGTCCCGTTCTCCCTCTCTACCTGCCCGTTTCCCCGGGGGTTGTAGCTGGTCGTCCTGCTGGAGGCGATACCCCTGCTGAGCAGGAACTGACGCAGCTCATCGCTCATGAACGAGGATCTCCTATCACTGTGGATGTAGGCAGGGAATCCGAACAGAGCGAAGATTGTGTTGAGGGCCTTGATGACGGTGGCAGACGTCATATCCGGACATGGGATGGCGAAGGAGAATCTAGAGTATTCATCGACCACACTGAGGATATATGTGTTGCGGTTGGCGGAGGGAAGGGTCCCTTTGAAATCCACGCTGAGGCGTTCAAAGGGGCGGGACGCTTTCACCAGGTGCGCGCGGTCTGGCCGGTAGAAGTGCGGCTTGCACTCCGCACAGACCTGGCAGACTCTGCTGACTGTCCGTACTTCCTCGACGGAGTAGGGCAGATTGTGGGCTTTGACGAGGTGGTACAGTCGTGTGACCCCCGGGTGGCAAAGGCTGTCGTGCAGGGCCCAGAGTCGGTCTACTTGTGCGCTGGCACATGTACCTCGGGAAAGGGCTTCGGGGGGCTCGTTGAGTTTGCCGGGGTGATACAAAATCTCGTAAATATAGGTGGAGAGTTTGATTCTCCACCACAAGATTTTATCATTTTTGATCTTGCCCCACTGCGTGTTGTTGAACATGAAGGCTACCGACCGTTGGTAAGTGAGGAGAGTGAATCTCCTGACGGCCAGGTAATGCCTCCAATGCCGCACAGCTTCAACGATAGCTTGGGACTCTTTTTCGACAGATGAATGCCGAATTTCAGAGGCATGAAGGGTGCGGGAAAAAAATGCCACGGGTCTGCCTGCCTGGTTTAGAGTGGCGGTAAGGGCTACATCTGAAGCGTCGCTTTCAACTTGAAAGGGCAGTGTCTCATCTACTGCATGCATCCCGGCCTTGGCTATGTCTGCTCTGATCTAGGCAAAGGCCTGTTGTGCCTCTGCCGCAAGGGGGAATTTAGTGGACTGTATGAGTGGGCGGGCCTTGTCCGTATAGTTTGGGACCCACTGGGCGTAGTAGAAGAACCCCAGGCAGCGTGATGAGGGGGCGTATGGGGTCGGGATCGGGCCCCAGAAGTCCGTTTTGGACTACATAGCCGAGGATAGCTAGGCTAGTCGTGCGGAACACACACTTCTCCTTGTTGTACGTAAGGCTGAGGAGAGTGGCGGTGAGGAGGAATTTAGCGAGGTTGACGTCATGGTCCTGCTGGTCATGGCCGCAGATGGTGACATTGTCTAGGTATGGAAACGTGGCCCGCAAACCGTACCGGTCGACCATTGGGTCCATCTCCCTTTGGAAGACCGAGACCTCGTTAATGACGCCAAAGGGAACCCTGAGGAAGTGATAGAGCCGACCGTCCGCCTCGAAGGCAGTGTATGGATGGTCCGATTTGCGAATGGGGAGCTGGTGGTAGGTGGATTTCAGGTCAATCATTGAGAAGACCCTGTACTGTGCAATCTGATTGACCATATCAGATATGCGAGGGAGGGAGTATGCGTCGAGCTGCGTGTACCGATTGATGGTCTGGCTGTCGTCCGCAATCATTCTGTGATTCTCCCCCGTTTTTACTACTACCACTTGGGCTCTCCAGGGGCTATTGCTGGCCTCGGTGATACCCTCCCGATGCAGCCTCTGGACCTCGGACCTGATGAAGGTCTTGTCCTGGGCGCTGTACCGTCTGCTCCTTGTGGCGACCGGCTTTCAATCCGCAGTTAGATTGGCAAAGAGAGAGGGGGGGTCAACCTTGAGGGTCGCGAGGCCGCAAACGGTGAGTGGAGGTAGGAGCCCGCCGAATTTGAGGGTGAGGCTCTGGGGATTGCACTGGAAATCCAGGCCCAGCAATAGTGCAGCGCCGAGGTTAGGAAGGACGTAGAGGTGGAAACTGCTGAATTCTACGCCCTGGACAGAGAGATTGACCACACAGAAACCTCGGATCGGGACAGAGTGGGATCCGGAGGCCAAGGTGATCCATTGGTTGGCGGGGTGGACCGCGAGGGAGCAGCACCTTACCGTGTCCGGGTGGATGAAGCTTTCGGTGCTCCCGGAGTCCAGCAGGCAAGAGGTCACGTAGCTGTTGATTTTCACCGTCGACAAAGCGGTGGCCAGGTTGTGAGGACGAGACTGGTCCAGTGCCATTGAGGCGAGCTGCGGGCGGTCGCTGCGAGGTTTCAGATGGAGAGCGTCGGAGACCCAGATCTGGCGTTCCAGCCCCGTGGGGGACACAAGATGTCAGTGTCCGGGGGTCCTGTAGGGAACAAAACGACGGCGCCCATGGAGCGCACGTTGCGGGGGGAGGGCAAGATGGCGGCGCCCATGGGCCGCACGTGGCCCTGGGATGAGAAGATGGCGGCACCCACTGGACGCACGTGGCCTCGGGAGAAGATGGCGGTGCCCATTCTGCGTTCGGCAGTGGGGAGGGGGCAATTGCGGGCGCGATTGCGGGCGCGATTGCGGGCGCGATAGCGGCGACTGCACGGGCTTGACACACAGCTGCAAAGTGGCCCTTTTTACCACAGGACTTGCAAGTGGCGGCGGGGGCCGAGCAGCGTTGGCGGGCGTGCTTCTGCTGACCGCAGAAGTAGCAGCGGAGACCCCAGGGGTGCGCGGATTGGTGAGCAGAGCAGGCATATTGAGTAGGCAGGGCCCCAGCCGGGGGGGGGTTGTTTGCTGGGTCCAGGAGGGGTAGGATGGGTGGACCGTACGGCAAGCGGGGTAGGCCTGGACGTTACGAGATGCGACCGTCATGGAGAGCGCTAAAGCTTTAATCTCTGTTAAGTCGAGTGTGGCCCCTTCCAGCCGTCGTTGTCGGATGGGGTCTGACGCAATCCCCGTTACGACTGCGTCGCGCATGAGGAGATTGGAATGTTCAGTGGCCGTAACGGCCTGACAGTCACAGTCCCGTACGAGTGGGATTAGAGCCCACCAGAAGTCTTCGATAGACTCACCAGGGAGTTGAGTGCGAGCAGCGAGTACGTGCCTGGCGAAGAGCGTGTTTACTTTCTGTGCGTAGTTTTCTTTTAGGAGTGCCATCGCTTCCGCGTAACCTGGAGCGACTTGGATGAACTGGAACATGTTCGAGCTCAACCTGGAGTATGAAACCTGAATCTTCTGAGCCTCCGTCTGTGTGGGGTCCGCAGCGTTGATATAGGCCTCAAAACAAGCTAGCCAGTGATTAAAGTCCTTTCTGGTGTCGGGCGAGTGCGGATCCAGCTGCAGGCGATCTAGTTTGATTCTGACATCCATCTCTTCGTAAATCTGCCTGTAATAAATTGATGCACGATCAATTGCATGAAAGACTCAGATTGGTACAACTGTGGCTTTATTACAGTCAGATGCGTGGCCTCCGACTACAGCGGACGGAATGGCTGATCAGAGGGAGGACACGCATATTTATACGGCTCCTTGTGGGCGGAGCTAGCCGGCAGGGGCTACCGGTGAACCTGTAGTGCAGGTCCTACCTTACATCCCCTAATACAGGTGTACACAATGGTTCCCCACAAAGGGTGAGGATTTAAAACAAATGAGATGTTGTTGAATCGGGAGTCAACGCAGTTCAGCAAACGTAGGGTTGAAGTTCGAACGGGACTTGGGATGAGTTAAGAGGCAGACAGCAGAGATTTGAATGAGGTTGATCTTGCACAGGTGCAATTATGGCCGGTATGAGCGCTGGGATCTTCCTGTGCAGGACTTGCTGCATCTAGTCTTCTGTAACACCGATTGGCCGGCAGCTGTCGAAGGCGCGACTTCCTCCCGAGTGAGGGGCAGAAGCGCTGCCCCGCAGCCGATTCATGCTCATTCGAGTGTGGAAAGGCGGCGGAGCCCGGGGTCGACGAGGAACTGTTTGAAACGCCACCGTCTGAAAAGTCCAGGCCCAAAGTCTGTGAGGCTTCCTTAATCGTGCGACAGGCCGTGTTGTGTGGCTATGTTGCACTGTGCATGTCTCAGCCTGAAGTATTCCCATCAACTTCAGATCGTTCCGCTTACTGCCTTTTGTTGTCACCAACAAATAAAACATGACAGAAACGTTTTTAATCTCACCATTGGTTCAGTTAGGGCCTGGTAGAAGGCAAAACCGGGAAGTTGGATGCTTCACACACACACACAACAATTGATTGCCATTAAGTAGATAAACTGCTGGAAGTAAAAGCTTTTCCATTTGTGTAGTGGACGCCTGATCAATCTGAATGATTGGAGTCTGGTTAATTGGACAGTTCCAACTGCACTTGAAACTATTTACGTTCCAATTAAATTTAATCATTCTTTCTCAACTTTCACTCTCTGACAGTAATCTCTTCATGGATTGGACTCAGGCAATTTATGGCTCTTTCTAGATCTGGTCTGATATTACCAAAGTCCTGCATAATTGGAGTATCAATGTGGTGGAGTGTGATTGATGTCCACTCCTAGGGCAGGCTGCTGACCCCCACGCACACCACAGGCAGACTTTGCCGCAATATCGGAAGGGCATGTCCGAGGGAGTTCTGGATCATTGAAAGGCATGACTGAAGGAGTCCTGGACGACTGTGGGACAATACTGAGGGAGTGCTGCACTGTCAGAGGGTCAGTACTGAGGGAGTGCTGCACTGTCAGAGGGTCAGTACTGAGGGAGTGCTGCACTGTCAGAGGGTCAGTACTGAGGGAGTGCCGCACTGTCAGAGGGTCAGTACTGAGGGAGTGCCGCACTGTCAGAGGGTCAGTACTGAGGGAGTGCTGCACTGTCAGAGGGTCAGTACTGAGGGAGTGCCGCACTGTCAGAGGGTCAGTACTGAGGGAGAGCCGCACTGTCAGAGGGTCAGTACTGAGGGAGTGCCGCACTGTCAGAGGGTCAGTACTGAGGGAGTGCCGCACTGTCAGAGGGTCAGTACTGAGGGAGTGCTGCACTGTCAGAGGGTCAGTACTGAGGGAGTGCCGCACTGTCAGAGGGTCAGTACTGAGGGAGAGCTGCACTGTCAGAGGGTCAGTACTGAGGGAGTGCTGCACTGTCAGAGGGTCAGTACTGAGGGAGTGCTGCACTGTCAGAGGGTCAGTACTGAGGGAGTGCTGCACTGTCAGAGGGTCAGTACCGAGGGAGTGTTGCACCAGCAGAGAGGGATTCCTTCAGATGCATGGTTAAACTAAGGCCCAGTCTAATGGTTCAGGTCATGTTCGAGACGTCTGAAGGTTATTGAAGTAAGCAGGTTTCCCTATGTCCTGATCAGCAGTCCTGGCTCAACCAAAGGAGGAGAATTTTCTCAGAGGTTTGAATATATTGCAGTTGACAAAAAACACAATGGAATCTCAAAGTAATTCTCTGCTGAAGTTCTTTGAGATGTGATAAGGTTCACCATATATATAGATAGATGTCCAGAGTTTCAAGGTATCAGAACCAATATTAATTGCATGTCTATCTTTCTCTGAAATTCAGGTGAGACATTTCGAGTTAAAGATTTATTGAAAAGCTGCAGCAGATGCTCCCTCTACTGTTAGTGATTCAGGAGAAGAAATAATCTCTGCTTCAATACAAGCGAGTCTCCGACTCCCAGTGACAGTCAATGTCCTGGATGAATGAAGACTGACTTTTAGGGCAAAATGTCGTGGACTCAATCTTCCACCTTGCCTCGGCCTGTTTTAAAACCAAAGATTTTGGCAGAGGCTCTTGCAATATGTGCCTCGAGGGTCGACTGTAGTCCTCGAAGCCGTCTATGCAGCTCCCGACGCCAGTTTTCAAAATGCCGGTCAAATAGTTAAGCTTGAGTGGAAGAATCTGCAGAGAGCTTCTCATCCAATCAGAAGCCGTTTCTTTCACATGTTCGCTGTCCACAAGCTCACTAGTGAGCGAAGACCAGCCGCGGTGGGTTCAGGGCCTGGAGAGCGGAGGACTGAGAAGCCAAGGAGCCGAGCCAGGGAGCCGGGTGCCGGGAGCAATGCCCAGGGAGTGGGGGCACCAGGCAGTGGGACCCAGGGGGCAGTGGAGCCCAGGGGAGCGGAGGTGCTCGGCCAGGCATGGACACGATGACCCAAGCTATAACCTTTCTTTGGTTCTATGGTTGTAGCTACACAAAACGTTGTTTCGGCCACAGCTGGAGTACTGTGATCAGTTGTGGTCATCTGACTATAGGAAGGATGGTGTTTGCACTGGGGAGGGTGTAGAGGAGATGTTGCCTGGGATGGAGACTTTGAGCAATGAAGAGAGGTTGAATAGGCTTGGGTTGTTTTCTCTGAAGCAGAGAAGGCTGAGGGGGCACCTGATTGAGGTGGAAAGATTATGGGAGGTACGGATAGGGTGGGCAGGAAGTAGCTGTTCTCCCCGGTTGTAGTGGGGTTTTCAGTGGGCCGGTGTAGATTTGATGGGCGAATGGCCTCTTTCTACACTGTAAAGTCAATGATTCTACAAGAGTTTATTAAGAGGGGGCATAATTTTAAGGTGAGGGGTAGGAGGCTTAGAGGGGATTTGGGGAAAAACAATTTCACCCAGATTGTGGAGGGAGTTTGGAAAGTAGTGCCTGAGAGGCCAGGAAACCTATAACCTTTAAAAAGTACATGAATGAGCACTTGAAATGTCATAACATTCAAGGCTCCGGACCGGGTCTGGAATATAGGATAAGTGCAGATTTAGTGTCATTTCTGTCGGTGCAGATTCGATGGGCCGAAGGGCCTCGTCTGTACTGAATGGCTCAATGACCAAATCTCTGAATGATGTTCATTCACAATAATGTACATTTATATGGCACCTTTTATAAAGAGGTAAACATGGGCCAATGCTGGGGAGAACTCACCTGCTCTTTTTTGATCACCACCATGGAATCTTTTGCATTCACTTGAGAGGGAAGATGTTTCAATGTCCCATCTCAAAGATGTAGGGGGTAGAGAGATATGGGGAGAAGGTGGGTCGGTGAAGTGGAGGGGTGTAGGGAGAAACTTGGCTCGTGAGGTTGAGGGATATGGGGAGAAGGTGGGTCAGTGAAGTGGAGGGGTATAGGGAGAAACTTGGCTGGTGGGGTAGAGAGATATGGGGAGAAGGTGGGTCGGTGAAGTGGAGGGGTATAGGGAGAAACTTGGCTGGTGGGGTAGAGAGATATGGGGAGAAGGTGGGTCGGTGAAGTGGAGGGGTATAGGGAGAAACTTGGCTGGTGGGGTTGAGGGATATGGGGAGAAGGTGGGTCAGTGAAGTGGAGGGGTATAGGGAGAATCTTGGCTGGTGGGGTTGAGGGGGAAGGTGGGCAGGTGCAAAACCATTTGAAAACATACGTAAAATTGTGAAATTGCAGGGCATTAGGTTTGTAGCAAGCCGCAGTTATTCAGCTATCAGCTGCATAGCCTCGAGGCGCTGAAAATGCGCATTGCAATAAATGATGTGTTGCCAAGCAACTTACTTGAAAAGGCAGTGGGATGAGGGTGAAAGTTTGAGGTGAGAGTTAGGATGAGGTTCACGGTTTTGTTTATATTGACTATACTTTATGTGCTCAGTACAGTAGCACGGTGGCACAGTGGTTAGCACTGCTACCTCACAGCGCCAAAGACCCGGGTTCAATTTCGACCTTGGGTGACTGCCTGTGTGGGGATTGTACGTCCTCCCCGTGTCTGCGTGGGTTTCCTCCGGGTGCTCCGGTTTCCTCCCACAGTCTAAAGATGTGCAGGTTAGGTGGATTGGCCGTGCTAAATTTGTCCCTTAGTGTCCAAAGGCTAGGTGGGGGTAGTGGATCCAGGTGCAGGAGGGGTGGGGTGCTCATTCAGAGGGTCGGTGCAGAGGTGATGGGCTGAATGGTCTCCTTCTGCACTGTAGGGATTGAATAAATACAGGGTATTCTGTATTGCTGATCCAAAATGCAGCCTGCCGACTGGAATCGAAGTGGGTATTTGGACAATGCCAGGCAGATGGGGAAATGGTTGGATTCTGGAAAACTGACAATGAACCTTCAATACAGAATGGTTTGAAAAGTCAGTCTAGTTACTGTGAGAACCATTACATTAGCCAGCGTCATGGTATTATAGCTACACTGACGACAGGAGATGAGAAAAGGCTTAGAAATGTGTTTTATCCTTTTTGAAATAGATGATAACAGATTGTTTCCTTCAGTTCTCCTCTAACTCATTATTTCATTAAATATGCAGGCCCCGTATTTGGACCTGTTTTAATTTGCATTCGTTCCCATAGCGACAGCTTTGAAATTTAAATAGATTCTGCTTTTGAAACACAGAAGTAAAGCTCCACCTTTAGTCCCCAACTGACCTTGCACCACCTCTCCCATTGACGCTCCCTCCGACCTCTAGCCTCTCCATCTGATTCACCCTCTGACCTCTGACCTCTCCCTTTGATTAAATGTCAAAAAATGCTGATCTTTGTCTGAAATGGTTTGTTATTTCACCCAACAGGTCAGTACAAGATATCATTTACAATATCATGCTCTTTCATCAGATTCCTGATCGGGTTATAATTCTCGATATGCTGGATTTATCTTCCTTTGCTTGCGTTTAGAATAAATACTTCCCACAGATGTTTTGGCACCAGCTGCTCTTTTAACTCTCAGTTCTGTCGTTCAGGTGACATCTGGGAGTTCACTTAAATCTATTCTGAGCTTCACTTGTAGGCACATGACACCTTCCCTCACATGCTCCAAAATGATTGCCAACCCCTCTCTCACATATAGTATCCATTCGTTCCTTCTAATCTCTCTCTCACGCTCCTGTATCTGGGGATGCCCCTATAACTCCTCCATCTGGATGTGGAGATGCCGACGTTGGACTGGAGTGAGCACAGTAAGAAGTCTTCCAACACCAGGTTAAAGTCCAACAGGTTTGTTTCAAACACTAGCTTTCGGAGCACTGCTCCTTCCTCAGGTGAATGAAGAGGTATGTTCCGGAAACATATATATAGACAAATTCAAAGATGCCAGATAATGCATAGAATGCGAGCATTTGCAGGTAATCAAGTCTTTACAGATCCAGAGATAATGGTAACCCCAGGTTAAAGAGGTTTGAATTGTCTGAAGCCAGGACAGTGGGTAGGATTTCACAAGCCCAGGCCAGATGGTGGGGGATGAATGTAATGGGACATGAATCCCAGGTCCCGGTTGAGGCCGCACTCATGTGTGCGGAACTTGGCTATAAGTTTCTGCTCGGCGATTCTGCGTTGTCGCGCGTCCTGAAGGCTGCCTTGGAGAACGCTTACCCGGAGATCAGAGGCTGAATGCCCTTGACTGCTGAAGTGTTCCCTGACTGGAAGGGAACATTCCTGCCTGGCGATTGTCGCACGATGTCCGTTCATTCGTTGTTGCAGCCTCTGCATGGTCTCGCCAATGTACCACGCTTTAGGACATCCTTTCCTGCAGCGTATGAGGTAGACAACGGTGGCTGAGTCGCACGAGTATGTACCGCGTACCTGGTGGGTGGTGTTCTCACGTGTAACGGTGGTATCCATGTCGATGATCTGGCACATCTTGCAGAGATTGCCATGGCAGGAATCTGGAGAAATCCCTCCAACCCCCTCTCTGGGAATGACCCTTGAACCCCTCCCCATTCTTGTGACCTGCCTTCCTATTTTGTAAACACAAGGTTACGACCCCAGTCTTCGGGTGACTGTTGAGCTGGCACTGAATTCAAAATGCTTTGCCTTATTTGCAACACCTTGACAGGAAGCGTCTAAGGATAACAGTGATGAACACTTACTTGCGCCATCATTTTTCCCAGCCGTATTAACCAGTTTTGAGAGTTCCGTTCCTGCAGCTTCCTGAGCAATAAACTAAATTGATTTTTAAATTAGGTTCTAACTAATCAAATTGTGCTGTGAGTCTGTGCCCGAAGCAGTTATATTGCTGTGTATTATTCCTGCACTAACTTCACCTTATCAGTAAAAGTTAGTTCCGATGCAGAAAAGCCTGTGATATTCAGAACGATTAGGCACACTGTTCCCCAGCATGTCTGCTCCATATCTCCAGTGCCTCCAGAAATCTGTTTTAGATGTAGGACCTTGCAGCACAGAAGGAGGTTAGTTCGCACATTGTAACTCTGTATCTAGCCCTCTGAATGAGCTCCCCAATTAGTGCCACTCCCTTGTCCTATCTTCATAGCCCTGCAACTAATTTCCCCGTCAAGTATTTAACTAAATCCCTCTGAGAGCTTTTATTGAATCTGTTTCCACCACCGAACACACAGGCTGTGAGTTCCAGATCATAATAAGTCACTGGATGCAAAAAAACTTTTTATCTCTCCTCTGGCGTTTTTGTCAATTACCTTAAATCTGTGTCCTCTGGTTCATATCGGATCATAGAATTTACAGTTCAGAAGGAGGCCATCTGGCCCATCGAGTCTGCACCGGCCCTTGGAAAGAGCACCCCACTTAAGCCCACGCACCCCTATCCCCATAATCCAACCTAACCATTTTGGACACTAAGGGCAATTTATCACGGCCAATCCACCTACCCTGCACATCTTTGGACTGTGGAAGGAAACCGGAGCACCCGGAGGAAACCCACGCAGACACGGGGAGAACGTGCAGACTCTGCACAGGCAGTGACCCAAGCTGGGAATCGAACCTGGAACCCTGGAGCTGTGAAGCAACTGTGCCAACCACTGTGCTACCGTGTCCTGGTCATCATCCCTTCTTCCACAGTTTCTGCTTATTTGCTCTATCTAATCCCTTCTCGATTTTGAATGTCTCCGTATAATCGCTTCTTAGCCTCTGCTGCTTGAAGGAGAACAAACCCAGCTTCTCCCATCTCCTCTGTTTGACATTGGACACAGAGGGAATGGAAATGGAATGCACACAGCATGCACAACCAAATGAAATCAAAAATCCCAACAAAATGAATTTTAGAAAATACTTCACTTGGGAAATTTGCTCAAAGAGCTAACAAGATCTGTAGTTTAAGAAGATTTAAAAACCAATGGAAGCATTGCAGCCATGCGTAACATCTACGAGATGCACTGCACCCACTTGCCAAGGCTCCTTCAACACCTCCCAAATCTAAACTTTCACCACCGAGACGGACAAAAGTAGGAGGTGCATCCCACTCCCAAGTCACATACATCACCCTGATTTCAGAACATAGGAATTAGGAGCAGAAGTGGGCAATTCAGCCCCTCGAGCCTGCTCCGCTATTCAATCAGATCATGGCTGATCTCTTCCTGGTCTCAAACCCACCTCCCTACCTGTTCCCCATATCCATTCAACCTGATTTTAAAATCAGAAATATATCTATCTCCTTCTTGAAACCAGTTAATGACTCAGATTCCACCGCACTGTAGGGGCAGCGAGTTCCACAAATTCACCACCCTCTGCGAGAAGTAATTCCTCCTCATCTCAGTTCTAAATCTACCACCTCTCAACCTGTATCTGGAGCGTCTCATTCTAGATTGCCCCACAAGGGGGTACATTTAGTCTACGTTTACTTCATAAATCCCTTTTTGTATTTATATACCTCAATCAGATCCCCTCTCATCCTTCTAAACTCCAGCAGATATAACCCCAAACGGTTTAATCTCTCGTCATACATCAACCCTTTCAGCCCCAGAATCAATCTGGTGAAACTCCTCTGAACAGCTTCCACACCCTTCCACAAATAAGGAGAGTAAAACTGGACACACTACTCCAGATGTGGTCTCACCTATACAATTGCAACAACATACCCTCCTGCGATTCATCAACAAAGACACCCAGATCCCTCTGCCCAGACCCATTTTGAAACCTGTAAACTATGGGAGGAGGGGTTGGAGGAGAGCAAAGAGTGAGCTGGAATAGGTTGGGTTTTGATTTGAATGCAACGTAGATGTCCAGGTATTGAAAGGTTGGTAAAGTGAGATCCTAAGAGCTGAGGAGGAAGAAGAGGTAAGAGCTGAGGATTAGTAATGGTCGTTGTACGATCGATGAAATGGGGGAAAGTTCAGAAAGGCTGAGAGAGGGCGAGATTGCAGTTCAGCAATATTCAAGTTTGACACAGACAAGGACTACATGAAGGAGCATGGTGGCTTTCTCATTACCACTGTGCATTGACTTTATGATCAGCCAAACAATACAGGTGCCAAGATCGCAGCCTGGTACCCGGTGAAGGAAAGAAGGTGTGGGTGTTAAACACCCTCATATCGCACCATGATGTCCGGCACTGGTAGCCATTTCTGGAAATATAATGAACCTTAACAGGACCAAGACTTGCCAGGAGATGGTGTCAGTAGCTTCCTGAGTGGAGTGTCACTCGAGGGTTGGGGGTGGGGGTGCTGGTAAGCAGCGCAAGGCACCTAAGGGTGTTGTGGAAATGTACCTCACAAAAGAATCAGCATGTTGTGGAGAAACATCAGAGGGGCGGAATCAGCAGAAAATATTGGAGAAGGAAAGATTGAATGGAAGAGAATGGAGGAAGGAAGTTCTCGGCATAAAAGTGGAAATGTTTCCTCTGGGAAGTAGATTCAACAAAGGAGAGAATGTGGGAAGTTCACCTTCAGGAAGGTTACATAGCAAGGTCAGGATTGCTGATAAGGTGCAGACTCGATGGGCCAAATGGCCTCTTTCTGCACTGTAAATTCTATGATTCTATAAGGAATCATCTTTATGCTGCTTTGTCCCTGTTTTCAGCTTCTTCTTCATAGGTTGTTCAGCAAAGGCCCTGGAGCTCACACCAGCACTGATGGCAGCTGCAAAATGGAGGAATCTCTCTCGCGCTCAGAACACAGGATGTCAAGGTACGTGACCTACTCTCTGCTGCCACTCCTGCCAGGAAGGCACCAGCGATTTAGCCTGGCTCCTGGGTCAGTGCGCTAACGTGAGGAGGAGACAGTCTGCCTCACTGGACTCCAGGCCTACACATTGCTGAGGGGGCACGCATGCGCGGAACGGCCGGCATTCCGAAAATCGGCTGCAACCAGCGACCAGTGGCACGTTGGACACTACCCGCGATCAGAAACGGTGCGATGCATGGCCCCACGACCCTCCCGACACCCATCCGCGGGTCACGACCCTGGATTTGAAAATTACTGTGATAAAGGGAACAAAGGATATGAGGGAAAGGCAGGAACAGGTTACTGAGTTGGCTGATCAGCCGTGATCATAAAAAAATGGCGGAGCAGACTCGAAGGGCCGAATGGCTTCCTCCTGCTCCTATTTTTTATATTTCTCTGTAAAATGAGCTTCTCTGAGGAACTGAACATGCCATTTGTATGCCTGGCACTAGATTCCTGAAGCAACTGTTCCTGTTGGAACAATTGGGACTCCAAGGAGGCCAGTAGAAATACTTTAGGGGTTTTTCCCCAGACATTCCTGAAGAAGTCAAACATCCGTGTTGACTCATGGGCCTCCCTGGCTTGTGGACCGTTCAAAATGGAGAACATTCATCTGCGGGATTCTCTGTTGGCGGGATTGGCTGCTTCAGTGGCACCGCACCCATACCCACAGCTTTCCCAACGGTGTGGGATGGCCACAGTGGGAAACCCCTTTGACCGGCTGTCGGAACAGAGGATCCCGCAGCGGGTGGGAACGTGCCACGCTGCCCCGGAAAGCGGGGCTGATGGGAGAGAGAATCCCGCCCCCCCCTGTGTGAAGGCAGCAAACAAATCGAGAGACTTCTTCGGGAAGGTGCAGAGATGAATTTGAGACGTCGGAGCGGGCGCACAATCCTCCGGGCATCGCTGCCCCACGTGTGACGGAGGTGACAGAGTGAGTTTGTTAGCCATCTCAGAGTCCATCCAGCTGGAGTTGAAGCAAGTCATCCTCGGCACTGGGAGACTGCCTAAAAGAAGAAGGCAAAGAGGAAATAAGTTGAGAGGAAACATCAAAGCTGAGAACCGGAAGCTAGGTAGTTTTGGGAGAAACAGAAAGAAACGTTGG
The DNA here is from genome assembly GCF_902713615.1 of Scyliorhinus canicula. NCBI lineage: Eukaryota > Metazoa > Chordata > Chondrichthyes > Carcharhiniformes > Scyliorhinidae > Scyliorhinus > Scyliorhinus canicula. The sequence continues at coordinate 226,894,801 of NC_052149.1, read as the reverse complement.
GCGGGATTCTCCGATCTCTGACGCCGAAATCGTGTTTGGCAATCGGCCGGAGAATCCCCGTTGGCGCTGACATCGGGCAGCGCCGCTTTAGCGATGCGCCACCTCCATAAAAACGGCGTACTCGCCATCGTGGCGGCCCCAGGACATTACCTGAGGGCCCCCCCCCCCGATGCTCCGTCCTCGATGTGCCGAATTCCCGATTACGTGGGGCACGTGTCGTATTTTGTTTTCGGAAACCATGCGTGGCGGCTGCGGACTAAGTCCAATGCCACCACAGTCGGGGGGGCAGCCGATCTGCGGGCGGGGGGGGGGGGGCTTTGGACGGGGGCACATAGTCTCCCAAACGGAGAATCCAGCTCCTCGTTTCTGATGTTCTGAAAGAAATCAAAGTTCCTGTGTTCAATGAATCGCAAATTAAAGGAGGATTAAGCGATGTAATCCTGTCAGTGAACTGAGATATCCGGAGGGCAGAAAATCTGACTGAAGCTGATGAAAATGGAATGCAAACATCAGGAAACATCAATGTAAAGAGCCATTGATATGGAGATGGGACCAAATGGGTGAGAGGAGAGTGCCCTGGGGGAAAGATGCTCTTTGAGGAAGTGCTTCCAGTTAATGGTAACTTGAATTGAAATGCACAATGCCAGCCTCTCCCGAAGACTTACAGATTCAAGACAGCGACAAAAGTCACTTTCAGAGTTTGAGAGCTGTGTCCAGAGGCGAGAGAGCAGCCTACAGGACAGATGCTTCCAAATGGCACCCTGGCAGCCAAAGCTCACTGGACAACCTTCGAAAGGACAGCGAGATTGAGAGTTAATGACAGCTGTCATAACACACCTGAGATATCCCAGCCACCTGAAGTGATGTCCCAACCCATCACTTGTTGTCCTGTGTTGATTTCCTCACAGTACCGCCGAGTTGTCATTTCTATATCATGGCACTGACCCTTGTTAACCGGAGAGTGAGAAGGTTGAGATTGAATGGTAAGTTTCAGCAGTGGTTGGGGGGGGGGGGGGGGGGGGGGGGGCAGCGATTGCTTGTGGAAGCTAATGTTTGCTTTGGAAGATTGCGAAACCAAACACAATTACCTCAAAAGGATTGTTTTTCAAATAAGAATTTCATGGTAAAGTTCAAATGGAAAATTAAAAGCAGCCCAGCCGAGCAAAAAAACAAGAAAGCCAAGAGCTGGTTACATGTCACTTGTCTCTCAGCGCTGTGCACGGCAGCATCCCAGTTAGTATTGAGGATGTCGCTGATTAATTAACAGAACTGGCCAGCACGGGAAGAAGATTTTTTTTCTTTCCTTGTTTGGTGACCTCAGGAACCTTTCGTCTGAAAGAAGGACTAGACGGAGGAGCAGGGTGAATATTAATGGTTGATGAGTCACAGGGCATGAGTGGGGGCTGCAGCCAGACCAGGGGGAGAGGATAGTGCTTGTATCAGCTCTCCAGAGGATGCGAGTGCAGATGAGTTCATTGAAGGGGTCACAAATGAGGACTTGAATGAGTGGCCTACAGGGGAAGGGACACCTCAATGCTGGGTGCATTGATGGGATTAGAATTAATTGGCATGGAGGAGTCTGGCTCCTGTGGCTATGGGCACAGGGACATTGTGCACTGCGAACAGCTACAGCTCGGAGACCATTCTTTCCCGTGTGGAAATGTTGGCCATCTCGGTGACAGCACTTGACTTCCCTGTGATGCTATGTTTGATGATCTCCATCTCAGCTTCCATTGCGGAATGGATGGCCGTCACTCGGGGTTGCAATGGAGGCTTAGAGAACAATCCGAAATCATAGAATCCCCACAGTGCAGACCGAGGCTATTCTGTCCATCGGGTCTGTGCCAACCCTCTGAAAGAGCATCCTACCTAGGTCCACTCCGCTGCCCTTCCCCAGAACCCATCTAACCTGCACTTCCTTAGACACTAAAGGGCAATTTTATCATGGCCAATCCACCTAACATGCACATCTTTGGACTGTGTGAGGAAATCAGAGCACCCGGAGGAAACCCATGCTGACACGGGGAGAATGTGCAGACTCCACACAAGCAGTAACCTAAAGCTGGAATCGAACCCAGGCCCCTGGTGCTCTGAGGCAGCAGTGCCACTGTGCCACCCACTATGGGCCTCATGTTTGCTGCCAGCAGGTTCAAATGGTTGCCAGCTTGGCTGTGGGTCCCAGTGCTTCAAGGGGTTTGCTGATTGTCATGTCAGTCCAGTAATCGGTGCTCCAGCTGATTAATAAAATTGCTGAGGGTGCCACCCTGAGGGAGTGGCCGTGCCAAGATGGAGGGAAACCTCTCAGGATGGCAATGTTCATGCTCCCACCACGACAACTCTGCCAGCACCCTTACTGTTGTCCCTCAGCAATCAGCAATTCCCCCAGTGAAAGCTAGCAGCCACTGGGGTTGCACTGGGCCAATTAAAGCCTCTGCAAGACAGGCAATAAGGGATAGAACCAAAGTGAATAATTAATTGCTGCATGTGTAAGTGAATGTGTCGTTGGATGCTGTAATTGCTGGATTGTAACCAAGGAGACAGTGTGATGGGGCAACCTAGCTGGATGAGAATGCGAGAGTCATGCTAGTCTGAGCAGTCACTCCAACAGCTAGTCAACACGAAGGGCTCCCGAATGCAACTCGTGCCTCCTGCCTCCTCATCCTTGCCTTCCTTCCTTTTCTCTGAGGTGGTCTCTCGCATGCTTAATGGCAATGGCTGTGCTCTTGATGGTGATATTGTGGAGGATGTAGCAGACCACCACAGTCTTGGTGACACACTCCAGTGTCTTCTGGAGGGCTCGCCCTACATTGACTGCCTGCTCCATGATCTTCCTGGTGATTCCATAGCATTCATCATATGCCTGTCATCCTTGTGACTGTAAGAAGTCTGATTACAACAGGTTAAAGTCCAACAGGTTTGTTTCAAATCACTAGCTTTCGGAGCACTGCTCCTTCCTCAGGTGAATGAAGAAGTAGATTCCAGAAACATATATATAGACAAAGTCAAAAATGCAAACGATACTTTGAATGCGAGCATTTGCAGGTAATTAAGTCTTTACAGATCCAGAGATAGGGGTAACCCCAGGTTAAAGAGGTGTGAATTGTCTCAAGCCAGGACAGTTGGTAGGATTTCACAAACCCAGGCCAGATGGTGGGGGGTGAATGGATACCACCATTACACATGAGAACACCACCCACCAGGTACGCGGTACATACTCGTGCGACTCGGCCAACGTTGTCGACCTCATACGCTGCAGGAAAGGATGTCCGGAAGCGTAGTACATTGGCGAGACCATGCAGATGCTGCGACAACGGATGAATGGATATCGCATGACAATTGCCAGGCAGGAATGTTCCCTTCCAGTCGGGGAACACTTCAGCAGTCAAGGGCATTCAGCCACTGATCTCTGGGTAAGCGTTCACCAAGGCGGCCTTCAGGACACGCGACAACGCAGAATCGCCGAACAGAAACTCATAGCCAAGTTCCACACACATGTGTACGGCCTCAACCAGGACCTAGGATTCATGTCGCATGACATTCATCCCCCACCATCTGGCCTGGGTTTGCGAGGAAGGAGCAGTGCTCCGAAAGCTAGTGATTTGAAACAAATCTGTTGGACTTTAACCTGGTGTTGTAATGCTTCTTACTGTGCTCACCCCAGTCCAACGCCGGCATCTCCACATTATCCTTGTGACAGGCTAGGCAAAGGGTTGGGGATGGGGTCATTGGGCAGGTACGGAAGGAAGTGGGTGTGGGTGGGCGGGGCAGGGGGGTCATCTCTTGCTTTCTAGCAGTTATCCTCTTTCACTTTGGAGACCCGAAGTTGGGGACAATGGTTGACTGTCTCATAAGGAGGGTATCATGTCTACTACCGGGGTGGTGGGCGTTGACTGTTATTACGGTTTCTCCATGAGTGCACGCAAACTGCATGTTCATGTCATGGAGCTATTGAGGGTATTGTGCCCCTCCTTGTTGATATGGGGTACCCATAGCACCATATGTGTATAGTCAATGGCACTCTGCACCATTGGCAATTCTGCTATCCAGCAAATCCTACTGCTCCCTCATCCTGAGAGGTCACAATTCTAATCACCTCTCTTCACAAGTATAATCCCGGTCACCACTCGAATACAATTATCTGGTCACTTAGAAGTATAACACAACTATAAACCTTACCATCATTGGTAGAGGTTTGGTGTGAGGCTTTTGAAAAATTCAGCGATGGGATGTGGGCTTCACTAACCAGTCCAGCGTTTATTGCCCATCCCTAATTGCCCTTGAGAAGGTGGTGATCAGTTGCCTTCTTAAACCTCCGCAGGGCATGTGGTGTAGGTACACCTACAGTGCTGCTAGGGAGGGAGTTTCAGGCCTTTGATCCAGTACCAGTGAAAGAACAGCGACTTTCTTTCCAAGTCAGGATGGTGATTGCTCCACTGCAGTAGGCCATTTGGCCTGCTCCAACCAGTTGCTTAATTTCCTTTCTATACTGCCCTCTTCTGTCACCAGTGAACCACGGTACTTGATACAACTCACTTTCTCCCATAATCTTTGCATCTTCATTCTAATCATTCTGAATGAATATTTTGATTCAGTATTCACTCGAGAGAGGGACCTTGTTGCTGGTGAGAACACTGTGAACCACGTTAATTGGCTGGAACAATTTGATATTAAGAAGGAGCATGTGCTGGAAATTTTGAAAAGCATCAGGATAGATAAGTCCCCTGAGCCAGATGAGATACACCCAAGGTTACTACGGGAAGTGAGAGAGGAGATTGCTGCGCCGTTGGCGATGATCTTTGCATCCTCACTCTCCACTGGATTGGATGGAGGTGAATCTTGTTCCCATGTTCACGAAAGGGAATAGGGAAATCCCTGGGAATTACAGACCAGTCAGTCTTACGTCTGTGGTGAGCAAAATACTGGAAAGGATTCTGAGAGATAGGATTTATGATTATTTTGAAAAACAGTATTTAGTTTAGTTTAGGCGGGATCAGCGAGAGGAGATGGAGGTACTTGGGTAGTGTGTGTATAAGCTGTGTTGGAAGGGTATGGGTGTTGGTTGGGTGGGGGGTGTTACGTAATTAATTATGTTTACATTTGTATTTGTATCTCGTTGTTATAAAACCATAAATGCCTTAATAAAATGTTTGCAAAAAAAAGAAAACCATAGTTTGATTAAACATAGTCAACATGGCTTTCTGAGGGGCAGGTCATGCCTCACAAGCCTCCTTGAATTCTTTGAGGATGTAACGAGACATATTGATGAAAGTCGGGTAGTAGATGTGGTGTATATGGATTTCAGTAAGGCATTTGATAAGGTTCCTCATGGTAGGCTCGTTCAGAAAGTTAGGGGCATGGGATACAGGGAAATTTGGCTGTCTGGATACAGAATTGGCTGGCCAAAAGAAGACAGTGAGTGGTCATGGATGGAAAGTATTCCGCCTGGAGGTTGCTGTCCTGCAGGGGTCTGTTCTGGGACTTTTGCTCTTTGTGGTTTTTATAAATGACTTGGATGAGGAAGTGGAAGGGTGGGTTAATAAGTTTGTTGATGACACAAAGGTTGGTGGAGTTGTAGATAGTGTTGAGGGCTGTTGGAGGTTACAACAGGACATTGACAGGATGCAGAGCTGGGCTGAGAAGTGGCAGATGGAGTTCAACCTAGATAAATGTGAAGTGATTCATTTTGGAAGGTCAAATTTGAATGCTGAATACAGGGTTAAAGGCAGGATTCTTGGAAGTGTGGAGGAACAGAGGGATCTTGGGGTCCACATACATAGATCCCTCAAAGTTGCCACCCCAGGTTGATAGGGTTGTTAAGAAGGCATATATGTTGGCTTTCATTAACAGGGGTATTGGGTTTAAGAGCCGTGAAGTGGGGGTGGGGGTGAGTCGGGGTGGTGGTGGTGAGGAGTTGGCTAAGGTAGGTTGGGAAATTAATGCCGACCGACACGCAAGGTGAGCATTCGAAGCAATATTTCATGATTCGCGGTGAATCTGCATTCCATTGAGAAACTCCCGAGGAAATGAGATCCGTGCATGGCTAAGTAAAATGATAGTACTCAATTAAAAGAAGAAGCTCATAATATTGCCACGAAGAGAAGTAAATCTCAGGATTAGGGGAGCTTTAGATATCTTAAACGTCTGCCCAAAACGCTGATGGAGGCCAAAAATAGAATATGAGGGTAAACAAACAAGAAATATTAAAACAGATGGAAAGGATTTCCACAAGCGTGTAAATAAGAAGGGGCTAAATGCTGGTCCCCAAAATGAAATGAAAATGAAAAATGAAAAGGCTGAAATGGGAGAAATTATAATGGGGAATTAAAAAATGACAGAAAATGTAAACAAGTATTTTTTTTAAATCTGACTTTGCAGTGGAAGACACAAGTGCACAAATAACTGAGAGCCAAGGGTTTAATGAGAGTGAGGTTTCAGTAAGATTCCTCTTGATCAGATATCTAAACGTAGGCCAGAATTCTGTTGGGGAGGAGGGGTGGAGGGGGGGGGTGATCAGTAGATTGCATGGGTGGATTTCCCATCGGAATCCCACCCCGCCCCAGACACAATTTCATGGTGGGATGGGCAGGGCATCGGACAGAAGTCCACTCATGCCCCTCTTCTGCTCAGTCTCAGTTGGAGCAGGGGGTCAAACTGAAAAAAGAAATCCCCACCTTGGGCGGGAAGGTGGGGGATTGGGGAGATGCCTTAATCTGAAGGCTGGAGGCCCCTTCAAATTTGGGGCGCTCTCCCCTTCAAGACCTGGGAGCTCTGGCCCTCCCACTCCACCCCCGCCCCCACCCCCACCCCCACCCCCACCAACCCTACATCCAACACAGAAATTTCCCCCACAGGCCTCTGAGTCCCCCACCCCACCCAAGCCATCCCGTGTCCTCCCTTCCTCCTGGGATCTCTGGAGCTTACCTGGTGTTCAGTCCCAGGACTCAGGCTCAGGCACCGCACCTCGTCCTGCCACTCCAGCGTTTTGCCGACATTGGCCGACAGCTCTCCAAGATGGGACTTCAATCCAAGGGCAGACGGAATTCCTGCCTCGGAACACAGGAACAGGAGTAGGCCATTTGGCCCATCGAGCCTGCTCCGCCATTCAATATGATCATGGCTGATTGGTTGCTTCAGTGCCTTTTACTCCCATTACCTGTTTGTAAACTAACATTGGTGGGGTAAGGTGGGGGGGTTGTTGGGTTACGGGTATAGGGGATACGTGGGTTTGAGTAGGGTGATCATGGCTCGGCACAACATCGAGGGCCGAAGGGCCTGTTCTGTGCTGTACTGTTCTATGTTCTATTGGCTCACTGCCAATCAATCAAACTAACATTGGCTCACTGCCGATCAATCAAACTAACATTGGTTCACTGCCAATCAATCAAACTAACATTGGTTCACTGCCAATCAATGCTTGATTGAATGTAAAACAGCAGAGGGTCTGTCAGAGTCAGCGGGAATGGGTTAGGTGCTGTCCCACATGATGGCAGATGCTGAGTGCGGGCCACCCTGACAACTCAGGCCATCAAAGCGAGGGGAAAGAAAGGCTGTTTGGACGATTATTGGGCACCATCCAGCTGGATAATGAATCACTTTGCTTTCCAGTTGCTGCAGGAAGGCAGAGCATTGCAAGGATGGATGTGTTATCAAACTCATGAGTGGAGCGTGGGGAAAGTCATGCGATGAATCCTCCAGGAATACATTTAATCACATTTGGAAACCCTAGTTAGCTGGAGGCGACTAAATACCAAAGATGTCATCGAAGAAACTGAACTGTCAGGGAGCGGAAAAATGTATCTGGTGAGAAACCATTGAATATCGGCGGTCAGAGTGATTTGGTTGTCCCTGTGGAGGGAACACAGGAGATAACACACAGGGATAGCAAGAAATTAGGATGGCACATTGCTGTTGGTCTTTAGGCTGAAGGGTTGGTCAGAGAGGAGGGAAGTCTTGCTGCCCCTAAGGAAGGCTTCACCAGCTGTTCCGTGTTACCCAGTCTGCCTCTATTCCCCTACGGACTGAGAAGCAGGGGTTTGACAGAGGCGTTCAAAAATCCTGAGTGTTTTCCCTCACCTGGATGGAGCAGGGAGGGCGAAGCCGTTCCCATTGCTGGAAGGATGGAGAATGAGGAGGCACGGATTTAAGGCGATTGGCAAAATGAAACAATGGCCGACACAAGGGGAAATGTATTCACACAGCGAGCGGTCAGGATCTGGAATGTGCTCCCTGAGAGTGTAGTGCAGGTCCAGTCGAGGCTTTCAAAGGGGAATTGGGTCATTAACCAAAATGGAAACATTTGCAAGCCTATTGGGGAAATTGGTCCTTCAGAGGAACAGCACAGGAATGACTGGTCGAATGGCTTCCTTCGGTGCTGTAGCCATTCAATGGTTCGGTGACTTCATTGAGGTGTACAGTCGAGCGAGATGCAAATTGGGCATCTGATCAGATCCTGTCGGATTCCCGGTTCAGTTAAGGTGATCTACGCAGCCCACGTGAATGGCAATTTAGACTTCTTAGGTGCAATTCTCCCCCCCCCACGCCGGGTGGGAGAATCGCGGGAGTGCCGGGCGATTCCCGCCACACCGCCCTGGCACCGGCAAGCGATTCTCCCACCCCCCACAAAACGGCGTGCCGAGTTTTACGACAGGCCGCTCGTAGAATTGTCGCTCGCTGTTTCTTTTTTTTTTAATAAACAATTTTATTGAGGTAGTTTTTGGCTTTATAAACAGTTACAGACATCATCAGAAAGGAAGCAAAAAAGGCAAAAATGTGCAAACATCCACGTACTTTCAATACTTCCATCGTACCGTATTGCACAAGCCCGCTCCCCTCCCACCGGTACTACCCGCCATATTTTCCCTCCTACTCTACTCTACACCCCCCCCCTCCCCCCACCCCCCTGCTGACGCTCACTCTCCCGCAAAGAAGTCAATAAATGGTTGCCACCTCCGGGTGAACCCCTGCACAGATCCCCTCAAGGCGAACTTAATTTTTTCCATCCCCAGGAAACTTGACATGTCCGCAAGCCACCACTCAGTCTTCGGGGGCTTTGAGTCCCTCCACGCCAATAATATTCGTCGCCGGGCTATCAGGGAAGCAAAGGCCAGCACATCGGCCGCTTTCTCCCCCTGGACGCCCGGGTCTTCCGAAACCCCAAAAATTGCCACCCCTGGACTCATCACCACCCTTGTTTTTAGCACCTGGGACATGACCCCCGCAAATCCCTCCCAGTACCCCCTCAGCTCAGGGCATGCCCAAAACATGTGAACATGGTTCGCTGGTCCTCCCGCGCACCTAGCGCATTTGTCCTCTATCCCGAAAAATTTGCTCATCCGAGCCACCGTCATATGGGCCCGGTGAACGACCTTAAATTGGATCAGCCCGAGCCTAGCACATGTCGCGGTCGAGTTTACCCTACTCAGGGCCTCTGCCCACAGCCCATCCTCCATTTCCTCGCCTATCTCCTTCTCCCATTTAAGTTTCAGTTCCTCTGTCTGGGACCCTTCCTCCCTCATGAGCACCTTATAAATACCCGAGACTCTACCCTGCCCTTCGTCCCTCCCAGAGACTATTCTGTCGAGGATCCCCATTGGCGGGAGGCATGGGAAAGATGGGACCTGTCTACGAACAAAGTCCCGCAGCTGTAGGTATCTAAAATCATTTCCCCTTACCAACCCAAATTTCTCCTCCAAGCTCCTCAAACTCGCGAAGCTCCCTTCCAGGAACATATCACCCACCCTTCCCGCCCCTGCTCGCCGCCATACTCGGAACCCCCCATCCATACTGCCGGGGGCAAACCGATGGTTGTCGCAGATTGGCGCCCAGACAGACGCCCCCATCTCCCCCACATGCCTCCTCCACTGGCCCCATATCCGCAGGGTCGCCACCACTACCGGGCTGGTGGTGTACTTGGCCGGCGGCAGCGGTAGAGGAGCCGTGACCAGGGCTTCCAAACTGGAGCCCCTGCACGAAGCCGCCTCCACCCGCTCCCAAATAGACCCCGTACCCACCATCCACTTCCTTATCATAGCGATGTTGGCCGCCCTGTAATAATTGACCAGACTCGGCAAAGCCAGCCCTCCCTCGCTGCGGTTCCTCTCCAACATCGCCTTCTTCACACGCGGAGACTTTCTCGCCCAGACAAAGCTCATGATCAGCCCGTTAACTCTTTTGAAGAAGGACTGTGGGAAAAAGATAGGGAGGCACTGAAAAATAAACAAAAATCGAGGGAGGATTGTCATCTTTACAGTCTGCACCCTCCCTGCCAGCGACAGCGGGAGTGCATCCCATCTCCGAAACTCTCCCTTCATTTGCTCCACCACCCTGGCCAAATTTAACTTATGCAGCCTGCCCCAGTCTCGTGCCACCTGGATTCCCAAATACCGGAAATTTTCCTCAACTAACCTAAACGGTAGCCCTCTCAATCTGTTCTCCTGGCCCCTTGCCTGTACCACAAACATTTCACTCTTGACCGTATTTAATTTGTATCCTGAGAACTGGCCGAACTCCCTCAGCATTCCCAGTATAGTTCCCATCCCGGCCACTGGGTCCGACACGTACAGGAGCAGGTCGTCTGCATAAAGAGAAACCCTGTGTTCAACCCCGCCCCTCACCATCCACTTCCAACCCTCTGCGGCTCTCAGCGCAATCGCCAGCGGCTCTATGGCCAGCGCAAACAGCAGCGGGGAGAACGGGCAGCCCTGCCTGGTCCCTCGGTACAACCTAAAATACTCCGACACTTCTCTGTTGGTCCTGACGCTGGCCCTCGGGGCCTGATATAATAATTTGATCCAATCCACCAATCCCTCCCCGAACCCAAACCGTCCGAGCACCTCCCATAGATATTCCCACTCCACCCGGTCAAAGGCCTTCTCGGCGTCCATAGCCACCACTACCTCCACCTCTCTACCCGCCGGGGGCATCATTATCACATTGAGCAATCTCCTCAGATTGGCTGCCAGCTGCCTACCTTTCACGAACCCCGTTTGATCCTCCCCAATCACCTCCGGTACACAGTCCTCCATTCTACCCGCCAGTACCTTTGCCAGGAGCTTGGCATCTACATTAATCAGGGAGATTGGCCTGTAGGACCCGCACACCTCCGGGTCTTTACCCCGCTTCAATATCAGAGATATGGTGGCTTGTGACATTGTCGGCGGCAGGGTCCCTCTGTCCCTTGCCTCATTGAAAACCCTCGCCAAGACCGGGCCCACCAGCTCCGAGAACTTCCTATAAAACTCTACTGGGTATCCATCCGGCCCCGGGGACTTCCCCGACTGCATGGCCTTTAGGCCCCCCAATACCTCCTTGGGTAGCAGGGTAGCATGGTGGTTAGCATAAATGCTTCACAGCTCCAGGGTCCCAGGTTCGATTCCCGGCTGGGTCACTGTCTGTGTGGAGTCTGCACGTCCTCCCCCTGTGTGCGTGGGTTTCCTCCGGGTGCTCCGGTTTCCTCCCACAGTCCAAAGATGTGCGGGTTAGGTGGATTGGCCATGCTAAATTGCCTGTAGTGTCCTAATAAAAGTAAGGTTAAGGGGGGCTTGTTGGGTTACGGGTATAGGGTGGATACGTGGGTTGAGTAGGGTGATCATGGCTCGGCACAACATTGAGGGCCGAAGGGCCTGTTCTGTGCTGTACTGTTCTATGTTCTATGTTCTATGTTCTACTCTAATCGGGGCCCCCAGCTCTTCCACTCGCCCCCCCCCCCCACAACTGTTGGGAATGCTAACCCATCCAGAAACCTTTTCATCCCCTCCGGTTCTTCTGGCGGCTCCAAAGTATACAGCTTATGATAGAAGTCCCGGAATACCCTATTCAATTCTGCCGGATCCTCCACTTTGCGCCCCCCCTCGTCCCTCACTCTACCTATTTCCCTGGCCGCCTCCCTCCTCCTAAGTTGCTGCGCTAACAGTCTGCTAGCCTTTTCCCCATACTCGTACACCACTCCTCTCGCCTTCCTAAGCTGTTCCACGGCCCTGCTCGTGGATAGTGCCCCCAGTTCCACCTGTAGCCTCTGCCTCTCCCTGAGTAAAACCTCCCCCAGGGACTCCGCGTGCTCTTCATCTATCCGACCCATTTCCCTGACCAATCTGTCCATCTCTGCCCGGTCTGCCTTGGCTCTATGGGCCCCAATTGAAATCAGCTCCCCCCCGCACTACTGCCTTTAGCGCCTCCCACACGGTCGCCGCTGAGACCTCCCCAGTGTCATTCACCTGCAGGTAATTTTTTATACATTTCCGAAGCCTCTCGCAGATCCCCTCCTCCGACAGCAGTCCCACATCTAGCCTCCATTGCGGGCGTTGATAACTCGCTCCCCCGAACTGCAGGTCCACCCAATGCGGGGCATGGTCTGAAATGGTAATTGCTGAGTATTCCGTGTTCTTTACCTCCCCCATACAGTCCCTGCTTATTACAAAGAAATCTATCCTGGAATATACTTTATGGACGTGCGAGTAAAACGAGTAGCCCCTTCCTGTTGGCTGTCCCTCTCTCCAGGGGTCTACTGCCCCCATTTGCTCCATAAACCCTTTCAGCTCCCTTGCCATTGCTGAGAGTCTACCCGTTCTGGGACACGACCGATCCAAAGTCGGGTCAAGGACCATGTTAAAGTCCCCTCCCATTATTAGCCTGCGAGAATCCAAGTCCGGGATCTTCCCCAGCACTCTTTTAATGAAGTCCACGTCATCCCAGTTCGGGGCATATATATTCAACAGCACCACTCTTCTCCCCTCCAGCCTGCCCCGTACCATCAGGTATCTGCCCCCCCTGTCTGCGGATATGCCCTCTGCCTCAAATTGCACGCGCTTGTTGATCATGATTGCCACCCCCCTGGACTTCGAGTCCAAGTCCGAGTGGAAGACCTGGCTAATCCAGCCCTTCCTTAGCCTGGTCTGGTCCGACACTTTCAGATGTGTCTCCTGCAACATAATTACGTCCGCCCTCAGGGCCCGCAAGTGCGCGAACACCCGCGCCCTCTTAACCGGCCCATTCAGTCCCTTGACGTTCCAGGTGATCAGCCTGGTCGGGGGGCACATCCCACCCCCCCCACCCCGCCGGTCAGCCATAGCCTTTCTCGGGCCGGCCCCTGACCTGTGCGTCGCGCCCTTCCTGGCCCGCCCTATAGCTGCCTCCACCCTCGACCTCCTTTCCAGTGCCTATTTCAAGTCCCTCTCCCGTCAGCAGAACAACCCCCCCCCTCCCCTAACCCCATCCCCCGATACCCCCACCCCTGCCATCTACTGGCTGTATTCGCTCGCTGTTTCTAATGGTTGAGCGGCGATTCTCCGACCCGGATGGGCCGAGCGGCCTTCCCAATCCGACTGGTTCACGCCGGAGCCAACCACACCTGGTCGCTGCCGGCAGGAACAGCGCGCGAACGCTGCGTGTGCTGCCTGTGGCGGGGGGGAGGGAGGATCGAGGGGTGCTCAGGAGGGGTCTGGCCCGCGACCGGTGCCCACCGATCGGCGGGCCGGCGTCTCTAAAGGACGCTCTCTTTTTCCTCCGCCGCCCCGCAAGATCAAGCCGCCATGTCTTGCGGGGCGCCTGCGGGGAGGACGGCAACCGCGCATGCGCAGGTGATGTCATTTAAGTGCCGCCAGCCGCGTCATTTAGGCAGTGCCGCTTTGACATGGGCGCCAAGGCCCGGCGTGCAAAATTGACGCGGCCCCGCTCCTAGCCCCCTGAGGGTGGGAGAATAGGGGGCGAGGAGCGGCCTCCGATGCTGGAGTGAAACACTCCGGTTTTCACTCTAGCGTCATCACTGTGGGCGCGATTCTCCGCTCCCCACGCCGGGTGGGAGAATCGCGGGAGGGCCGGGCGAATCACGATACGCTGCCCTGGCACCCCCCGCGATTCTCCCACCCCCCCAAAATGGCGTGTCGCGTTTTGCGTGACACCGCTCGGAGAATTGCCGCTCGCCGTTTCTCACGCCGACCGGCGATTCTCCGGCCCGGATGGGCTGAGCGGCCTGACGAACCTGACCAGTTCACGCCGGCGCCAACCACACCTGGTCGCTGCCGGCGTGAACATCGCCCGACCGGTAAGTGTGGGGCCTGTGGGGGGCGGAGGGGGGATCGAGCACCACGGGCGTGCTCAGCAGGTGTCTGACACTGATCGTCGGGCCGGCGTGTCTAAAAGACACACTCTTTCCCCTCCGCCGCCTCGCAAGATCAAGCCGCCATGTCTTGCGGGGCAGCGGTGGGGAAGACGGCAACCGCGCATGCGCGGGTTGGAGCCGGCCAACCTGCGCATGTGCGGCCCACGTCACTTAGGCGCCGCCGGCCGCGTCATTCTCGGTTCGCCGCTTTGACGCAAGCGTCAAGGCCCGGTGCCCGAGACCGAGATTCGCCCACGGCCGCTTCTAGCCCCGGGGGGTGGGGGGGGGGGGGGGGGGGGGGGGGTGGGGGGGGGGGGGGGGGGGGGGGGGGGATAGGGGGCGAGGAGCGGCCTCCGACGCCGGAGTGAAACACTCCGGGTTTCACTCCGGCGTCGGCTGTTTCTCTCCGTTTCGGAGAATCGCAGCCCTCATTTCCTTCAGTTCTGTCCTTTGACAGCCTGGATCTGCTTACCACCTGACCAAACAGCAGAAAGACATCCTTCAACACAGCAAGGAGGTTTCAGTTCAGAGGAAAACAAGCCTTTTCAGCCACACGTAATTTGTGGGGGGGAAAAAAAACCTCAAACTGTGCATCATCCTGAAGGAAATTAATTACTTATGAAGTGGAATAAAAAACTGCAAGCCAGGAATAATCCGGGGAGAAATCAGCAAGGGATCTTCGTCATCCGGACTTCAATAAAGAGGATGGACTTTATTTCTGTAATTTACTGATAATGACGAAGACTTATTGAATCTTAGAGTGCGGAATGAGACCATTCTGTCCATCATGGCTCTGCCAGCACTTTGAATGAGCTACCCAATTAATCGCACTCCCCTGCTCTTTCCCCATAGCCCTGCACATTTTCCCTTTGAAATATCTTTCCTGAATGCGTTTCACATCATTCATACAATTCACTCGTCACGTGAAAAAATTTCTCTTCACTTCACCTCAGGATTTTCTTTTGCCAATTATCTTACATCTATGTCCTTGGCCACCGACTTTCTTGTCAGTCAGAATGGTTCATCTGTCAAGGCCCTTCATTATTTTGAACACTTTTGTCAAATCTTCCCTTAACTTTCTGGGCGCTAATGAGAACAATTCAGGCTTTTTTTTCCAGATTCCCCATGTAACTAAAGTCTTTCACCCCTGGCACTGCGGTGGATCAATTTCTTCCAAGGCCTTGACACCAACCCTGAAGTGCGCTGTCCAGAATTGACACAATACTCCAGCTAAGGCCGAAGCACGGCGGAATTCTCCATTCTTGAGACGAAGGAACAGATTCTCCGAAGTGCGGAGGATCTGTGGCGTTTTACAATCGGCGCCACCCCCATCACAGATGCTGCGACCGGGGCCAGCAGCCCCGCCACAGAAACCACCCGCCTCCACGAAACAAACAACTGGAGAATGGCCGAGTCCGTGGCCGCACATGCGCACGGCAACCTCCTGCAGCGGCCTTGTCACACAACATGGCAGTGACCTTGTGTGTAGCCGATCTGCCAGATAGTGCCCCCCCTGGACACCCCCGGGCCAACCCCCACCAGTCCCCCCAGCCCTCGCAGAAGCCCACCAGCCAGCAGCATGGCGATGGACACACCGGGTTCCCACACGGCTGTGACCACACATCCCCACGCTGTCGTGAATTCGGCGCATCGGGGGAGGGCCTTCAGGTGACGTCCTGAGGCTGTGCCAATGGCATGCGCCGTGCACCGCGATGATGCCGTTTCAGAGGGGACGGAGCATGCGAAACTGGCGTCAAACAGGCACCAGCCCTGATTCCGTTGTAAAAAGGGATTCTCCACCCGATCGCCGATTACGAAATCGGCCTCGGGAAATGGAGAATCACGGCCAACGTGTTGACACAGAGGCAGGATTCACGGATTTCTATGACAGGAAAACTGGCACCGCACCTGGACCGATTCAGCGACCATTGAGGTGCTCGCACCCTCGCCATGTGGAACACAAGCGATTCCAATGAGAACCGGTGCCGGATTCACTGGATTCGTGATTGATACCCAGGAGGCTGTTAAGATGCAGCTGCATATACACACTGCACTCCCCACACACACCATCCCGGCCTATACACACTGCAGTCCCCACACACACCATCCCAGCCACACACTGCACTCCCCACACACACCATCCCAGCCTATACACACTGCACTCCCCACACACACCATCCCAGCCTATACACACTGCACTCCCCACACACACCATCCCAGCCACACACTGCACTCCCCACACACACCATCCCGGCCACACACTGCACTCCCCACACACACCATCCCAGCCACACACTGCACTCCCCACACACACCATCCCAGCCACACACTGCCCTCCCCACACACACCATCCCGGCCGATACACACTGTACTCCCCACACACACCATCCCAGCCACACACTGCACTCCCCACACACACCATCCCAGCCACACACTGCACTCCCCACACACACCATCCCAGCCTATACACACTGCACTCCCCACACACACCATCCCAGCCACACACTGCACTCCCCACACACACCATCCCAGCCACACACTGCACTCCCCACACACACCATCCCAGCCACACGCTGCACTCCCCACACACACCATCCCAGCCGCACATTGCACTCCCCACACACACCATCCCAGCCTATACACACTGCACTCCCCACACACACCATCCCAGCCACACACTGTACTCCCCACACACACCATCCCAGCCGATACACACTGTACTCCCCACACACACCATCCCAGCCTATACACACTGCACTCCCCACACACACCATCCCAGGCCGATACACACTGTACTCCCCACACACACCATCCCAGCCACACACTGCACTCCCCACACACACCATCCCATCCTATACACACTGCACTCCCCACACACACCATCCCAGCCTATACACACTGCACTCCCCACACACACCATCCCAGCCTATACACACTGCACTCCCCACACACACCATCCCAGCCTATACACACTGTACTCCCCACACACACCATCCCAGCCACACACTGCACTCCCCACACACACCATCCCATCCTATACACACTGCACTCCCCACACACACCATCCCAGCCTATACACACTGCCCTCCCCACACAGACCATCCCATCCTATACACACTGCACTCCCCACACACACCATCCCAGCCAATACACACTGCACTCCCCACACACACCATCCCAGCCTATACACTGCACTCCCCACACACACCATCCCAGCCACACACTGCACTCCCCACACACACCATCCCACCCTACACACTGCACTCCCCACACACACCATCCCAGCCTATACACACTGCACTCCCCACACACACCATCCCAGCCACACACTGCACTCCCCACACACACCATCCCAGCCACACACTGCACTCCCCACACACACCATCCCAGCCTATACACACTGCACTCCCCACACACACCATCCAGCCACACACTGCACTCCCCACACACACCATCCCAGCCTATACACACTGCACTCCCCACACACACCATCCCAGCCTACACACTGCACCTCCCCACACACACCATCCCAGCCTATACACACTGCACTCCCCACACACACCATCCCAGCCACACACTGCACTCCCCACACACACCATCCCGGCCTATACACACTGCACTCCCCACACACACCATCCCAGCCTATACACACTGCCCTCCCCACACACACCATCCCAGCCTATACACACTGCACTCCCCACACACACCATCCCAGCCTATACACACTGCACTCCCCACACACACCATCCCAGCCACACACTGCACTCCCCACACACACCATCCCAGCCACACACTGCACTCCCCACACACACCATCCCAGCCTATACACACTGCACTCCCCACACACACCATCCCAGCCTATACACACTGTACTCCCCACACACACCATCCCAGCCACACACTGTACTCCCCACACACACCATCCCGGCCACACACTGCACTCCCCACACACACCATCCCAGCCTATACACACTGCACTCCCCACACACACCATCCCAGCCACACACTGCACTCCCCACACACACCATCCCAGCCACACACTGCACTCCCCACACACACCATCCCAGCCTATACACACTGCCCTCCCCACACACACCTTCCCAGCCACACACTGCACTCCCCACATACACCATCCCGGCCTATACACACTGTACTCCCCACACACACCATCCCAGCCTATACACACTGCCCTCCCCACACACACCATCCCAGCCACACACTGCACTCCCCACACACACCATCTCAGCCTATACACACTGCACTCCCCACACACACCATCCCAGCCTATACACACTGCCCTCCCCACACACACCATCCCAGCCACACACTGCACTCCCCACACACACCATCCCAGCCACACACTGCACTCCCCACACACACCATCCCGGCCTATACACACTGCACTCCCCACACACACCATCTCAGCCTATACACACTGCCCTCCCCACACACACCATCCCGGCCTATACACACTGCCCTCCCCACACACACCATCCCAGCCACACACTGCACTCCCCACACACACCATCCAGCCTATACACACTGCACTCCCCACACACACCATCTCAGCCTATACACACTGCCCTCCCCACACACACCATCCCGGCCTATACACACTGCACTCCCCACACACACCATCCCAGCCACACACTGCACTCCCCACACACACCATCCCGGCCTATACACACTGCACTCCCCACACACACCATCCCGGCCTATACACACTGCACTCCCCACACACACCATCCCAGCCACACACTGCACTCCCCACACACACCATCCCGGCCTATACACACTGCACTCCCCACACACACCATCGCAGCCACACACGGCACTCCCCACACACACCATCCCGCCTATACACACTGCACTCACCACACACACCATCCCAGCCACACACTGCACTCCCCACAACACACCATCCGCCTATACACACTGCACTCCCACACACCCATCGCAGCACCACACGGCACTCCCCACACACACCATCCCAGCCTATACACACTGCACTCCCCACACACACCATCCCAGCCAAACACTGCACTCCCCACACACACCATCCCAGCCTATACACACTGCACTCCCCACACACACCATCCCAGACTATACACACTGCACTCCCCACACACCATCCCGCCTATACACACTGCACACACACCACCAGCCCAGCCTACACACTGCACTCCCACACACCATCCCGGCCTATACACACTGCACCCCACACACACCACCCCCAGCCACACCACTGCACTCCCCACACCACCATCCGGCCTATACACACTGCACCCCCACACACACCATCCCAGCCACACACTGCCCTCCCCACACACACCATCCCAGCCTATACACACTGTACTCCCCACACACACCATCCCAGCCTATACACACTGCCCTCCCCACACACACCATCCCGCCTATACACACTGCACTCCCCACACACACCATCCCAGCCTATACACACTGCACTCCCCACACACACCATCCCAGCCAATACACACTGCACTCCCCACACACACCATCCCAGCCTATACACACTGCACTCCCCACACACACCATCCCAGCCACACACTGCACTCCCCACACACACCATCCGCAGCCTACACACTGCACTCCCCACACACACCATCCCGGGCCTATACACACTGCACTCCCCAACACACCATCCCAGCCACACACTGCACTCCCCACACACACCATCCCGGCCTATACACACTGCCCTCCCCACACACACCATCCCGGCCACACACTGCACTCCCCACACACACCATCCCAGCCACACACTGCACTCCCCACACACACCATCCCAGCCTATACACACTGCACTCCCCACACACACCATCCCAGCCTATACACACTGCACTCCCCACACACACCATCCCAGCCTATACACACTGCACTCCCCACACACACCATCCCAGCCATACACACTGCACTCCCCACACACACCATCCCAGCCTATACACACTGCACTCCCCACACACACCATCCCAGCCTACACACTGCACTCCCCACACACACCATCCCAGCCACACACTGCACTCCCCACACACACCATCCCAGCCTATACACACTGCACTCCCCACACACACCATCCCAGCCACACACTGCACTCCCCACACACACCATCCCAGCCACACACTGCCCTCCCCACACACACCATCCCAGCCACACACTGCACTCCCCACACACACCATCCCAGCCACACACTGCACTCCCCACACACACCATCCCAGCCTATACACACTGCACTCCCCACACACACCATCCCAGCCTACACACTGCACACCCCACACACACCATCCCAG